>NW_026967563.1:2565493-2880739 GCF_028390025.1 Pseudophryne corroboree
TTGAGGGTTTGAAGAGTCTAAGGCCCCTCGGGATCATGTTTCTATCTAGGTATTTTTGTAAGTTCACACTGTCTAACCAATGTTTCATTTCTAACTTCAACAGGGTCTCTAGCTTGAAAAATTCCTCTTTTAACTCACAATTTGGTTTTTTGCTATAGCTTCCCCTTGTGAAGATTCCCATTGTGAAATATAGGTCTGCCTTCTTTTGGTTCTATTGTCGAAATTGGTGAAGCAGCTCATGCTAGCAGCCTGAAGGGACTATGTGTAGATGCAAGAGGTAACTTCTAAAAAGAAGAACAGGCGCTCAGCGTGGGTTGCTGCACCAAGCTGCTGCCAATGGACAGGAGAGTCACTCCTGAGGGTAATGGAAAAGATGTGGAGGGTGGGCAGCGCTATTAATTGAAGTGATTGAAATAAACAATATTTTACAATATATATTAAAATTCTTTGTCAATTTATTAAAAAACAAATAAAATATGAATATTATTCACTCCTCAAGATTATAAGTAAAAATACAGATGTGCACCTAGATCAGTTCATCTCCATATTAAACCATAAGTGTCTGTTCCTGATTAAATGCCCTGGTAAGTCCACAAGTCCCTCAGAGGTTTGTTCACAGATTGACACAGTTCGGTTATTTGTTAGTTACCGATCACCGTATTAGAGGTGGAAAGGCTTCCATGATGGTGCTTCCATGCTGGAAATGGATGTCCTCATTTAGATGGTGATTGCTGTGATTATCTTCGTTAGGGTAGGTGGAGGTTTGCTGGTGGGTTCCGGGCTGGTTCAGACACACGGTGGCAGTCTTGGAGAACTGGAGTGGTGCTGATGGGGGGTCCTAACGCGTTTCACTGCTTCCCCAAACGATTTGCAGCTTTGTCAAAGAATTTATCACGAATAGAGACCGGGTCTTCCTGAAGGGTGTCATGTGCTGAAATCAGATCTTTGTGAGGCGCAACAATCTCTTTCATCTTAGTCTGTACGAGTGCCAATCTCACTGATATCAGACCTCAAAGCTTGAATATTAGAGTTAAGTTCTAAGGTTATTTCAGTCCTTAAATGCAGATAACATAGAATGTATAGAGTGTAGAGTAACAGGACCATCTAGAGTGTCTTAAGACGTCTTCAGCCATTACAGCTGGGCTGTGTGTCTGACAAGAAGAAGCAGATGATGTTGTAGCAGTCTCAGCAGGACCAACTGAATTCGAGGTACCAAAGAGATGGACAGGCGGGGCCGATTTGGTACCTTTGAAAAATTTTGGGAGGCATGGTAAGCCGGCTTCAAAGAGACTGACCTCTCAAAGATAGGAAAATACTAATTATCTATAAATAAAAGGAACGCTGTCAGGAGGTTACATCAAGATGACTCCGTTCAAAATGACTTTCTTAGTCGGGGTGACGGGGGAATCCGAGCCAAAATTTCAAGTAAACATGATGTAATGCAACTCAAATAACACAGTAATGACCGAGATATTCCACTAGAGGTCAGCGTGATCACAGACGTGAAGTACTCAGCACAGAGACACACAAATGGCAAAATATATCCAGTGAATAAATCCACAAAATAACACACTGTGAGGTTGTAATCAGAGTGTAATGCGCTGTACTCAGATGATACTTGATACTGGGCTCTGCATGTAGACTGAGAGGAAGTAGATGATAGTGGTACCATATAAATAGAAGGTAGTTTCACCTCCAGGCAAATGCTGCAATTTAGTGTAGTGACCCCGGTCCAGCCGTCAGGACACTTATTTATATTAAACCTTATTGAAGGCAGAAGGAAAAGCATGTGATGGCCGGGCAGCAGGATACAAAATGGCAGTCATCTCACTTCCCAATATCACCGCCGGGCTCCGGTGACTGTGGGCAGCCCGTTCTGTCCCCAGCAGTAGCGGGACCTGCGCACCCGTGTTATCTGGACACATCATCCTTATTACTATTGAGAATAGAGGTAAGACACTGATGATGGGGATGTAATGATAGGATTTTAATTATCTACCGGTAAATCCTTTTCTCGTAGTCTGTAGAGGATGCTGGTGTCCATTTAGTACCATGGGGTATAGACAGGTCCTTTGGGAGCCACTGGCACTTTAAGAGTTTAATAGTGTGGGCTGGTTTCCCTCTATGCCCCTCCTACCAGACTCAGTCTAGAAACTGTGCCAGAAGAGACGGACATACTTTGAGAGAAGGAAATACACAGATAGTGGTGAGATTCACACCAGCTCACACATAACAAAAAGGAAAGCCAAACTAACCAACTTGGAACAATTCAGCAACGGCTGAACCAACAATACTGAACTAAGTAACAATGCAGTAATACGAAGCACAGGGCGGGCACCCAGCATCCTCTACGGACTACGAGAAAAGGATTTACTGGTAGGTAATTAAAATGCTATTTTCTCTTGCGTCCCAGAGGATAATGGGGTCCATTTAGTACCATGGGGATGTACATAAGCTCCCAGTACAGGATTGCGAGTGCTGAGGTAATTGCAGAACTGATTGACCAAACTTGAGGTCCTCAGAGGCCAAAGTATAGAACTTGTAAAACTTAGCAAACGTTTTCGACCCTGACCAAGTAGCCGCTCAGCAAAGCTGAATAGCCGAGACCCCCTGGGCAGACGCCCAGGAAGAACCCACTTTACGGGTAGAGTGGGCCTGAACAGATTTTGGAATTGGCAATTCTGCCGTGGAATAAGCATCCTGGATAGTAAGCCTGATCCAGCGTGAAATTGTCTGCTTAGAAGCAGGACACCCAATCTTGTTGGGATCATAAAGTACAAATAGTGCACCTGACTTCCTGTGACGAGTAGTTCTCTTCACATAGATTTTCAAAGCCCGCATGACATCCAAGGACTTTGAGGTAATTGAGTTGTCAGTAGCCACTGGCACCACTATAGGTTGGTTGATATGAAAAGCTGACACAACCTTAGGGAGAAATTGCTGATGCGTTCTGAGCTCAGCTCTATCCTCATGGAAAATCAAGTAGGGGCTCTTGTGCGACAATGCCCCCAATTCTGACACATGTCTGGCAGAAGCCAAGGCCAACAACGTGACCGCCTTCTAGGTAAGAAACTTTACGTCCACCTCCTGTAAAGGCTCGAAACAGTCCGATTGCAGGAACTGCAGCACCATATTAAGATCCCAAGGTGCCATAGGAGGCACAAAGGGTGGTTGGATGTGCAGAACTCCTTTCAAGAAAGTCTGAACCTCAGGGATAGCAGCCAATTGTTTCTAGAAGAAAATAAACAAGGCCAAAATCTGGATCTTGATGGAGCCCACCCAAGCGTAGGCCAACATCCACACCTGCTTGCAGAAAGAGGAGAAAATGTCCCAGGTGAAACTCCACCGTAGGAAACTTTTTGGATTCACACCAAGGCACATACTTTTTCCAAATCCGATGGTAATGCTTAGACATTACCCCCTTCCTAGCTTGGATCAGAGTAGGAATAACCTTATTCGGAATGCCCTTCCGAGCTAAGATCTGGCGTTCAACCTCCATGCCGTCAAACGTAGCCGATGTAAGTCTTGATAGGCAGACGGCCCCCGCAGTAGAAGGTCCTCGCGAAGAGGAAGAAGCCTCGGAACCTCCTGCAGTAATGCCAGAAGATCCGCGTACCAAGCCCACCTTGTCCAGTCCAGAGCAATGAGGATCGCCGGAACTTGATCTTTTTATTAGTTTGAGAATCCTTGGGATGATTGGAAGTGGAGGGAACACATACACTGACTGGAACACCCACAGAGTCACCACGGCATCAACCGCCACTGCTTGTGGGTCTCGTGAGCTGGAACAGTACCTCTAAAGCTTCTTGTTGAGGTGAGATGCCATCATGTCTATCTGAGGTACACCCCATCGGCGTGTTACCTCTGTGAATACCTCCGGGTGTAGGCCCCATTCTCCTGGATGGAGATCGTGTCTGCTGAGGAAGTCCGCTTCTCAGTTGGCCACTCTCGGAATAAAGATCGCTGACTGTGCCAGCGAGTGTCTTTCTGCCCAGAGGAGGATTCTTGTTACCTCTGACATTGCAGCCCTGCTCTTCGTTCCACCTTGCCTGTTTATGTAGGACACCGCTGTGACGTTGTCCGACTAAACCTGAATGGCTCGATCTTGCAGAAGAAAAGCTGCTTGTAGAAGGCCATTGTATATGGTCCTTAGTTCTAGAATGTTTATTGGAAGGACCGATTCCTGGCTTCACCACTTTCCTTGGAAGTTTTCCCCCTGGGTGACTACTCTCCAACCTTTGAGGCTTGCATCCGTGGTTAGAAGAATCCAATTATGAATCCCAAACCTGCGGCCCTCGAGCAGGTGAGAAGTTTGCAGCCACCAGAGTAGTGAAGTTCTGGCTTTCAGTGATAGGAATATCCGCTGGTGCATGTTAAGATGCGATCCCGACCACTTGTCCAGGAGCTCCAGCTGAAAAAAACGTACATGTAATCTTCTGTATTGTAGAGCCTCGTAGGAGGATACCATCTTCCACAGAAGGCGAATGCACTGATGAACTGATACCTGGGGAGGTTTCAAGACATCCCGGATGATTGATAGGATCACCAACGCTTTCTCCACCGGTAGAAACACCCTCTGCTCTTCCGTGTCGAATTTTCATCACCAGGAAGGGCAGTCTCCTTGTCAGTTCCAAATGTGACTTTGGAAGGTACAGGATCCACCCATGGTCCCAGAGTAGTTGAGTTGTGAGCGCAATACTCTGCAACAGCTTCTCCTTGGAAGATGCCTCTATCAGCAGATCATCCAGTTATGGAATTATGTTCACTCCCTGTTTGCGTAGGAGGAGCATCATCTCCGCCATGACCTTGGTGAACACCCTAGGTGCTGTGGAGAGGCCAAATGGCAATGTCTGGAACTGATAGTGACAGTCCTGTATAGCAAACCTTAGACAGGCCTGGTGAGGTGGCCAGATCAGAATGTGAAGGTACGCATCCTTGATATCCAGGAATACTAAGAATTCCCCCTCCTCCAGACCTGAGATCACCGCTCTTAGAGACTCCATCTTGAATTGGAAAACCCTCAAGTAGTGGTTCAATGACTTCAGGTTCAATATGGGCCTTACCAAACCGTCTGGCTTTGGTGCCACAAACAGGTTTGAGTAATAACCCTTGGTTTTTGGGTGAGGTGGAACTGGAACAATGACATTTGTTTGTACCAATTTTTGAATGGCTTCCTGTAGGATAGCACTTTCTGTCAGCGAAGCTGGTAAGCCTGATTTGAAGAATCTGTGAGGTGGGAGTTCCTGAATTCCAGTCTGTACCCCTGGGTAACAATATCCGTTACCCAGGGGTCTAGGCATGATGACACCCAGACGTGACTGAAATCTTTTAGTCTCACTCCCACCTGCCTGATATCCAGGCTGAGAGGACCACCGTCATTCTGAGTATTTGGAAGAAGCAGAACCTGGTTTCTGTTCCTGGGAACCTGTTGTTGCAGGTTTTTTTGATCTTCTCCAACCTCCTATAAAGAAGGTGGGAGGGGGTTTTGATTTTTTTAAATTTTGCAGTCCAAAAGGACTGCAGTGTAGGTGTAGGATAAGATTTCCTAGCTGGGGCTGCTGCGGAGGGAAGAAATGTCCCGCAATCGCCGTGGAAATCCACGCATCCAATGCGTCCCCAAATAGTGCTTGACCTGTGAATGGCAGGTTATCCACACTTTTCTTGGATTCTGCATCCGCAGTCCATTGGCGTAGCCAGAGTCCTCTGTGTGCCGAGAGAGCCATGGAAGTAGCAGGCCAATGTCCTTCATGGACTCCACCATGAAACCTGCAGAATCCTGTATGTGACGTAAAAACAAGTCAATGTCACTCCTATTCATAGTATCTAAGTCCTCTAGTAAGGTGCCTGACCACTTTACTATGACTTTAGAAGTCCACACACAAGCAATAGTGTGCCTTAAAGCCACGGCTGTAGCAGTGTAGAGTGATTTGAGCGTAGTCTCAATCTTGCGGTCAGCTGGCTCCTTTAAGGCGGTTGAACCAGGGACAGGTAAAACCACCTTTTTAGACAGCCTAGATACAGAAGCGTCTACTATAGGTGGGTTTTCCCACTTCTTCCTATCCTCTTTAGGGAAAGGGAAAGCAATGAGAATTCTTTTAGGGATCTGGAATTTTTTCTCTTGGTTTTTCTAGGTATTCAAACATAGAGTTTAACTCCTTAGAAGCAGGGAAGGTAAGTGAGGATTTCTTATTTACTGTAATATAAGATTCCTCTACTTGTTCTGGAACCTTCTCAGGAATATGCAAAACATCCCTAATGGCTTCAATCATTAGCTGCACCCCTTTAGCAAGGGATGCATCCCCCCTGCATATCCCCATCACCGTCCCCTATATCAGAGTCGGTATCAGTGTCAGCTTTCATTATCTGGGCAAGTGTACATTTTTTGGTGTATGTAGGTGGGGTTTTAGATGAAGTAGTGGGAGCTGAATACTTCATACCCACTACAGATTGTCTCAAAACCTGCGTCTCTTTCTCAGTATGTGACATCCTTGTTGAAATCTGGGATATCATTCCCCTTAAAGAATCCACCCATGGGGGTTCAGATTCAGAAGGCTGAGACAGCACATTGCAGTCCTGAGTACATGGAATAGACTCCTCAGGAGAAGATACAGACTCTGCAGCACAGGACACAGAGTCCTTAGACATGGTGATGTGGATATACACACACACACACACACACACACACAGGAAAATGTCAGACACAGTTTCCCCCAGAGTACCTTCAGAGAGTCACAGAGTATAAGGAGCCAGCCACACAGCGCCCCTGTAGGCAGTTATGATAAAAGCCCGGCGCTGACTTTAATATGGATGGCAGCGCTCCCTGTCAGTGTCCTAGTTCCTAGGATCTGCAGGGAGAAAATGGCGCTGGTGAGTGCTGGATCCTCACTGAGAGGAAGCCCCGCCCCTTGTAATGGCGTGCAGTTTCCCACACTAATTTGTTTATACTGGCCTGAGGATTTTAGTGATAACAGGGGGATTTGCGCCTGTTAGCTGTGTGACCAGTGTAGGGTTTATCTGCGCTGGCTCAGGACGCCCCTCAAAGTTCCTACACTGTGTGTTGCTGAGCCTTCCTGGAGCACAGCCTGTCAGAGCTGCGCTCCCACCCTTGTGCTGCCATACCCGGCCGCTAACCGGGACGCTGGCGCTGTACTCGCCACTTTTCTTTCTTCAGGCTTTGTTAGGGGGTGGCGGCTGTGCTGCAGGAGTGAGCAGTCACCTCGTGGGCTTGCGATCAGCACCCTCAGGAGCTCAGTGTCCTGTCAGTGTAGTAGAGAACAATTAACTCTTCAGGAAGTTGGTTCATATTCCTGATTCCCCTCCCCCCCCCAAGTCCCACAAAGCAGGGAGGCTTCTTGTAACCTAACTGACTCTATAAAATATAAACAACTAAGAAAACTCCTAGGAGCTCCCCTAGCTGTGACTGGCTCCTCCAGGCACATTTTCTAAACTGAATCTGGTAGGATGGGCATAGAGGGAGGAGCCAGCCCACACTATTAAACTCTTAAAGTGCCAGTGGCACCCAAAGGACCCGTCTATACCCCATGGTACTAAATGGACCCCGGCATCTTCTATGACGTAAGAGAAAGTAGATTATAACCTAGCAGATGATGATGATGATGATTGCAGTGTATTATAAGGTGTATTGCATGTAAAGTACCTTGTTCCACACCTACTCTGCTGTAGCAATATACCTTATATAAGGGTGAGTAACACATGTACAGGCTTACCAGCATATGAGCACACACATAAAGGAATGCTACCTTACCAATGCTTCCAGGAGTAACGTTAGGAGACATTTCTCTGATCCATCAGCTCATATGACTGATGTTATTGTTCAGCTAGAATCTACAGTTCATACGATATGTTCCCCATCCATTGTTTTACATTGGTGCTGACATAGGACTTGGCGAGTGACTACATCTCCATTTATACTTCATGGTTAGTTACCAGTACAAGAGAGAGATATATCTAAGTCTTATTATAATATTACATTTGTTATTGTGAGTGTTCTCAGGAGGGTGGACACAATGATAGTCTGAGACACAATATTATAAAGCCTTCATTAAAAGTTATGTTTTATTATACCCACACATTTACAATTAAGTGTCCCAGAGAGTCGTCTTCTCCTATTGTTTACAAGATTAATATTGTTACAGAAAATGTCACATTTCCATAATGTATTTTATTTCCAGCAGATGGACACACAAGCAGGAATATCTCAGAAGGACATCTAATGTTATCCCTGGATTGTGAAAGAAGAGATAATGACAGTAGACAGGATTCTCCAGGAGATAACCCCATTACCCCAATTATACATCCAGCTCTATCTGCTGATCCCTCTGATCCTGGGAAATGTTCTCCTGATCACTCTGATATTAGTGCATCAGTTACAGCTCTGAGAGTAGATACAGTGTTTACCTGTTCTGTAGATGCCAAATGTTTTACACAGAACACAAAGCCTATTAACCCACAGACAGGTAAGGCAGGTGAGAGGCCATTTCTATGTTCTGAGTGTGGGAAATGTTTTACACTGAAATCACAACTTCTTACACATCAGCGAAGTCACACAAGTGAGAATCCATTTCCATGTTCTGAGTGTGGGAAATGTTTTACACGGAAATCAAATCTTGTTATACATCAGAGAAGTCACACAGGTGAGAATCCATTTCCATGTTCTGAGTGTGGAAAATGTTTTGCATACAAATCAGAACTTGTTAAACATCACAGAAGTCACACAGGTGAGAAGCCATTTCCATGTTCTGAGTGTGGGAAATATTTTACACAGAAATCAAGTCTTGTTATACATCAGAGAAGTCACACAGGTGAGAATCCATTTCCATGTTCTGAGTGCGGGAAATGTTTTTCCCGGAAATCAGAACTTGTTAAACATCACAGAAGTCACACAGGTGAGAAGCCATTTCCATGTTCTGAGTGTGGGAAATATTTTGCACACAAATCAAGTCTTGTTATACATCAGAGAAGTCACACAGGTGAGAATCCATTTCCATGTTCTGAGTGTGGGAAATGTTTTTCCCGGAAATCACAACTTGTTACACATCAGCGAAGTCACACAGGTGAGAAGGCATTTCCATTTTCTGAGTGTGGGAAATGTTTTGTGCACAAATCAGTTCTTCTTAGACATCAAAGAAGTCACACAGGTGAGAAGCCGTTTTCTTGCTCTGACTGCGAGAAATGTTTTTCCTGGAAATCACAACTTGTTACACATCAGCGAAGTCACACAGGTGAGAATCCATTTCAATGTTCTGATTGTGGGAAATGTTTTGCACAGAAATCAGTTCTTCTTAGACATCAGAAAAGTCACACAGGTGAGAAGCCATTTCCATGTTCTGAGTGTGGGAAATGTTTTGCACACAAATCAGAACTTGTTAAACATCACAGAAGTCACACAGGTGAGAGGCCATTTCCATGTTCTGAGTGTGGGAAATGTTTTGCACTTAAATCAGATCTTCTTAGACATCAAAGAAGTCACACAGGTGAAAAGCCATTTTCTTGTTCTGAGTGTGGGAAATGTTTTACACTGAAATCACATCTTGATAGACATCAGAGAAATCACACATCAGAGAAGTCACACAGGTGAGAGGCCATTTCTATACTATGAGAAATATATCAGCTCTTGTTGCACAAAATAGACATCAGTCAGGTGAGGAACCATTTTAATCTTCTGGAGTATACTTAAAATGAAGAAAAGATGAGATATGAGGTGCACTCTGGAAGCTTATAGGGGGTTAATCAGAGATGAACGCAGATGTGACATCACGCAGCCCCCTGGAAAATGGTCCAGGCCCTCCCGCATATAGACAAAAATCTGTGTATTAAAGATATGAAATAAAGTTGTTTAAAAACAAAATATTTCCGGTGAGTCATTTTATGTGTCTGTGTATTATCTTATTTCCAGATAATTGTTGCTATGGTGACAGAAACAATTTCCTGTTAATGTGTCACTTGTATTGTTACTTTTGTGTCCACATAATATCAGTGTTGCTGTGTATAAATATCCCGTCTGGTGTATAAGGGTGGGTACACACGCTGCCATTTTAGCTATGTCTGATTGTGACCGCTCATGTGAATAGTGGGGTGACATTACAGGAGGCGGGTGTCATGGCTGGGTTAGGTTGTGCACCCGGACTAGTAGTGGACACTGCATCTGGTCTTGAGCGCTGTGGACAGAACTGGGCTGGCTTAATTGGTCTGATTCAGGAGTGGCAGTCAGGCAGTATGAACTGTGATGGTAGGTGACCGGCTGTGAGTACTGGACCACTGTTGGGAGCCACCAGTGCAATGTGTAGCCGGGTAACACCTATAGAGAGAGTCACTTGAGGACTGGTGAGGGACGGAATGCTGGGAGGAACAGCAATGCAGGAGAGGCTCGGGTCACTGGCTGGAACCAGTGTGGTAGCTGTGAGGACTGGTGAGTAACGGAATGCTGGGAGGAACAGCAATGCAGGAGAGGCTCGGGTCACTGGCTGGAACCAGTGTGGTAGCTGTGAAGAGGTAGAAGTCTATGGTAATGACTGTAGAAGAAGCTGAGGGCATCAGCAATACTTGTAGACGAAGCTGAGGATGTCAGCAACACTTGTAAACGAAGCTGAGGATGTCAGAAATACTTGTGAACGAAGCCGAGGATGTCGGCAATGCTTGTAGATGAATCTGAGGATGTCAGCAACACGGGTTTTCAGATGCTGGGCAGCTGAGGTAGTGCAGTGGGGATTCCATATGCTGTGCAGGCACTGCTGGTTTCCCAGTAGCTGTGATGCGGTGGTTCTGCATAATGGATACTGCAATGTTGTAGACAGCAGTAGCAGGTTTTCCGGATACTATGGTGCGCTACTCTGCACATCGGAGAACTGGAAGCTGGTAGGAACCAGCAGAATCTCTAATGCCGCTAGGGATATAGGACAGCCTCTCTGGATCACTGGATGACTTCCAGGGAGTCTGGAGATGCCAGGATGTAACGGCAGTGATGGCCTTTTAAATCATCCAGGGAGTCGGGCAGTGCGGGGGATGGTAACTTGCACTGAGTCTATCACCAGCAGGAGATTCTCAAGCTCACTCCAGGCTGAGAGACACCAAAGCACTGACAGCTTGTTAGTGCTGAGAGCTGGAACTTATACCCAGTGCTTGCAGCTGAGTGGATGAACTGCTCACATGACACGGAGAGACTCTGGGTTGGCTCCTGGAGAATCAGCTGTCTGGAGACTGTCATGGCACTGCCCATGGAGGGGAGCAGCGGGAACTCCGGCGTGCTGCGGCCTGATCCAATGGCCGCTAGCAGGGAGACGCTGGAGCACAATCATGGAAACGGCTGCGAGCAGCAGGACACAGCGGAGACGTGCTTGAACGAGGGATCGTGCCCAGACTTGTGGCGGAGGTAGGCCAAGGCGTGACTGGGGAACGCAGGTAACCTCCATTTTGTGACAGGGGGTCTCTCTCTGTGTAACTAAATAGTGGCAGACATTTTATATCAGTGCGTTTATGTGGAGTGGGGGCAGTGGCCTGTCAGGAAGCTGCAATTACATCATGTGACTTCCTCTCATTTCCATATTCCCTTCTGCTGTGTGTGTGTATATATATGTGTGTGTGTATATATATATATGTGTGTGTGTGATGTGTGTATATATATATATGTGTGTGTGTGTGTGTGTGTGTATATATATATATATATATATATATGTGTGTGTGTAGAGCACAATCATGGATCAGTGTTAAAATGACCTTCAGGCTGTGTGTATAAGGTGTATATGATGTGCATACGGTGTACATGAAACATAAATCCCAATGATATCTCATTATGGTAAGCAATTATTCCAAAATACGGAAAAATACTATATCCAAAATACTTCTGGGGGTATATTTACTAACATTCGTATCTTTCGGAAAAAGGTCAAAGTTCAATCACGAATGACATCGAAAGTGTAAAAGTGCAACTTTTTGAATTGATTACGACTAATTTACTAAGCTGTCGTATTCTGCATTTTCGTTTGTTCCGATGTCGATGTCATTCGTTTTTTTCCCTGTGTTTTACGGCAGTGATTTGCAAAACACTGCCGACTTTAACACAATGAATCACGGCCGGATCTGTGAGATCCGTGCTGGGGTTCATTGTGCATTTAAAAAAAAAAAATAGTGTAAAACCAAAAAAAAAATTGCGTGGGGTCCCCCCTCCTAAGCATAACCAGCCTCGGGCTCTTTGAGCTGATCCTGGTTGCAGAAATATGAGGAAAAAATGGACAGGGGTTCCCCCATATTTAAGCAACCAGCATCGGGCTCTGCGCCTGGTCCTGGTTCCAAAAATACGGGGGACAAAAAGCGTAGGGGTCCCCCGTATTTTTGAAACCAGCACCGGGCTCCACTAGCTGGACAGATAATGCCACAGGCGGGGGTCACTTTTATACAGTGCCCTGCATCCGTGGCATCAAATATCCAGCTAGTCACCCCTGGCCGGGGTACCCTGGGGGAGTGGGAACCCCTTCAATCAAGGGGTCCCCCCCCAGCCACCCAAGGGCCAGGGGTGAAGTCCGAGGCTGTCCCCCCCCCATCCAATGGGCTGCGGATGGGGGGCTGATAGCCTTTGTGATGGTTATGAATATTGTTTTTAGTAGCAGTACTACAAGTCCCAGCAAGCCTCCCCCGCAAGCTGGTACTTGGAGAACCACAAGTACCAGCATGCGGCGGAAAAACTGGGCCGCTGGTACCTGTAGAACTACTACTAAAAAAATACCCCAAAAAACACACACACCTTGAAAGTAAAGTTTTAATACATCCATCCACACAAACATATACACATACTTACCTTATGTTCCCACGCAGGTCGGTCCTCTTCTCCAGTAGAATCCATGGGGTACCTGTTGAAAAAATTCTACTCACTAAATCCAGTGTAGATCGGTCCTCTTCAAATCCATTTGTAATCCACGTACTTGAGAAGAAAAAAAAAAACGGAGTCCCGACCACGAACTGAAAGGGGCCCCATGTTTTCACATGGGACTCCTTTCCCCGAATGCCAGGAACCCCCTCTGACTTAAGTCCAAGAGGGTTCCATCAGCCAATCAGGGAGCGCCACGTTGTGGCACCCTCCTGATCGGCTGTGTACTCCTGTACTCACTGACAGGCAGCACACGGCAGTAACCAATGGTGGGAATTTTGCGGTCAGCGGTGAGGTCACTTTCGGTCAACCGCTGAGCAGAAAGTTCCCACCATTGGTTACAATGGAGCGCATAGGCGCTACATTGTAACACTGCCGTGTGCCGCACGTGGATTACAAATGGATTTGAAGAGGACCGATCTACACTGGATTTAGTGAGTATAATTTATTTCAACAGGTACCCCATGGATTCTACTGGAGAAGAGGACCGACCTGCGTGGGAACATAAGGTAAGTATGTGTATATGTTTGTGTGGATGGATGTATTAAAACTACTTTCAAGGTGTGTGTTTTTTGGGGTATTTTTTTAGTAGTAGTTCTACAGGTACCAGCGGGCCCGTTTTTCCGCCTGCAGGCTGGTACTTGTGGTTCTCCAAGTACCAGCTTGCGGGGGAGGTTTGCTGGGACTTGTAGTACTGCTACTAAAAACAATATTCATTACTTCAAACAAAGGCTATCAGCCCCCCATCCGCAGCCCATTGGATGGGGGGGACAGCCTCGGGCTTCACCCCTGGCCCTTAGGTGGCTGGGGGGGGGACCCCTTGATTGAAGGTGTCCCCACTCCCCCAGGGTACCCCGGCCAGGGCTGACTAGTTGGATATTTGATACCACGGCCGCAGGGCACTGTATAAAAGTGACCCCCGGCTGTGGCATTATCTGTCCAGCTAGTGGAGCCCGGTGCTGGTTTCAAAAATACGGGAGACCCCTACGTTTTTTGTCCCCCGTATTTTTTGAACCAGGACCAGGCGCAGAGCCCGATGCTGGTTGCTTAAATATGGGGGAACCCCTGTCCTTTTTTCCCCATATTTCTGCAACCAGAAAGAGCCTGAGGCTGGTTATGCTTAGGAGGGGGGACCCCACGCAATTTTTTGTGTGAAAAATAACACTTTCCCACCCCTTCCCACTGATATACATGCACGGATCTCATGGATCCGTGCATGCCTATCCAATCACGGCTCAAAAAAGCAGGTCTGCTTTTTTTTAGCACTTTTTTACGATTTGTAATTTTTCACTGCAGTGTTTGGCTCTTTTGAGATTTGCACTTTTTAGTAAATGACCGAGTTCTGCTAATTTGCTGGCGTATTTGACCGATGGTGTATTCATTCGTATTTTTCTTCTTGGACTTCCAAAAAAATATGAATGCCCTCATCACTGCCGTGATTTGAGTTTAGTAAATGACCGAGATGACACTTTGAAGAAAAAACGGCATCTCAGTCAAAATCGGGACCTTAGTAAATATACCCCCTGGTACCAAGCATTTTGTATAAGGGATAATCAACCTGTAATATTAGTGATGTGCACCGGAACTTTTTCGGGTTTTGTGTTTTGGTTTTGGATTCGGTTCGGCGGCCGTGTTTTGGATTCGGACACGTTTTGGCAAAACCTCCCTGAAATTTTTTTGTCGGATTCGGGTGTGTTTTGGATTCTGGTGTTTTTTTACAAAAAACCCTCAAAAACAGCTTAAATCATAGAATTTGGGAGTCACTTTGATCCCATAGTATTATTAACCTCAATAACCATCATTTCCACTCAGTTTCAGTCTATTCTGAACACCTCACACCTCACAATATTATTTTTAGTCCTAAAATTTGCACTGAGGTCGCTGGATGATTAAGCTAAGCGACCCAAGTGGCAGACACAAACACCTGGCTCATCTAGGAGTGGCACTGCAGTGTCAGGCAGGATGGCACTTCAAAAAAATAGTCCCCAAACAGCACATGATGCAAAGAAAAATTAAAGAAAAAAGAGGTGCAAGATGGAATTGTCCTTTGGCCCTCCCACCCACCCTTATGTTGTATAAACAGGACATGCACACTTTAACAAACCCATCATTTCAGCGACAGGGTCTGCCACACAACTGTGACTGAAATGACGGGTTGGTTTGGGCCCCCACCAAAAAAGAAGCAATCAATCTCTCCTTGCACAAACTGGCTCTACAGAGGCAAGATGTCCACCTCATCATTATCCTCCGATTCCTCACCCCTTTCACTGTGTACATCCCCCTCCTCACAGATTATTAATTCATCCCCACTGGAATCCACCATATCAAGTTCCTGTGTACTTTCTGGAGGCAATTGCTGGTGAATGTCTCCACGGAGGAATTCATTATAATTAATTTTGATGAACATCATCTTCTCCACATTTTCTGGAAGTAACCTCGTACGCCGATTGCTGACAAGGTGAGCGGCTGCACTAAACACTCTTTCGGAGTACACACTGGAGGGGGGGCAACTTAGGTAAAATAAAGCCAGTTTCTGCAAGGGCCTCCAAATTGCCTCTTTTTCCTGCCAGTATACATACGGACTGTCTGACGTGCCTACTTGGATGCGGTCACTCATATAATCCTCCACCATTCTTTCAGTGGTGACAGAATCATATGCAGTGACAGTAGACGACATGTCAGCAATCGTTGGCAGGTCCTTCAGTCCGGACCAGATGTCAGCACTCGCTCCAGACTGCCCTGCATCACCATCAGCGGGTGGGCTCGGAATTCTTAGCCTTTTCCTCGCAGCCCTCAGTTGCGGGAGAATGTGAAGGAGGAGCTGTTGACAGGTCACGTTCCGCTTGACTTGACAATTTTCTCACCAGCAGGTCTTTGAACCTCTGCAGACTTGTGTCTGCCGGAAAGAGAGATACAACGTAGGTTTTAAATCTAGGATCGAGCACGGTGGCCAAAATGTAGTGCTCTGATTTCAACAGATTGACCACCCGTGAATCCTGGTTAAGCAAATTAAGGGCTCCATCCACAGGTCCCACATGCCTAGCGGAATTGCTGTTTTAGCTCCTCCTTCAATGTCTCCAGCTTCTTCTGCAAAAGCCTGATGAGGGGAATGACCTGACTCAGGCAGGCAGTGTCTGAACTGACTTCACGTGTGGCAAGTTCAAAGGGTTGCAGAACCTTGCACAACGTTGAAATCATTCTCCACTGCGCTTGAGTCAGGTGCATTCCCCCTCCTTTGCCTATATCGTAGGCAGATGTATAGGCTTGAATGGCCTTTTGCTGCTCCTCCATCCTCTGAAGCATATAGAGGGTTGAATTCCACCTCGTTACCACCTCTTGCTTCAGATGATGGTAGGGCAGATTCAGGACTGTTTGCTGGTGCTCCAGTCTTCGGCACACGGTGGCTGAATGCCGAAAGTGGCACGCAAATTCTTTGGCCACCGACGGCATCTCTTGCACGCCCCTGTCATTTTTTAAATAATGCTGCACCACCAAATTCAATGTATGTGCAAAACATGGGACGTGCTGGAATTTGCCCAGATATAATGCACGCACAATATTGGTGGCGTTGTCCGACGTCACAAATCCCAAGGAGAGTCCAATTGGGGTAAGCCATTCTGCGATGATGTTCCTCAGTTTCCATAAGAGGTTGTCAGCTGTGTGCCTCTTATGGAAAGCGGTGATACAAAGCGTAGCCTACCTAGGAACGAGTTGGCATTTGCGAGATGCTGCTACTGGTGCCACTGCTGCTGTTCTGGCTGCGGGAGGCAATACATCTACCCAGTGGGCTGTCACAGTCATATAGTCCTGAGTCTGCCCTGCTCCACTTGTCCACATGTCTGTGGTTAAGTGGATATTGGGTACAACTGCATTTTTTAGGACACTGGTGACTCTTTTTCTGACGTCTGTGTACATTTTCGGTATTGCCTGCCTAGAGAAATGGAACCTAGATGGTATTTGGTACCGGGGACACAGTACCTCAATCAAGTCTCTAGTTGCCTCTGAATTAACGGTGGAAACCGGAAACACGTTTCTCACCACCCAGGCTGTGATATTTCATCTTCCTCGCAAAGGACTGTTGGACAGTCAATTGCTTACTGGAAGTAGTACAAGTGTCCTCCTGACTTCCCCTCTGGGATGATGATCGACTCCCAGCAGCAACAACAGCAGCACCAGCAGCAGTATGCGTTACACTCAAGGATCCATCGGAGGAATCCTAGTCAGGAGAGTACTCGTCAGACTTGCCAGTGACATGGCCTGCAGGACTATTGGCGTTCCTGTCTAAGGAGGAAATTGACACTGAGGAAGTTGGTGGTGTGGTTTGCAGGAGCTTGGTTACAAGAGGAAGGGATTTAGTGGTCAGTGGACTGCTTCCGCTGTCACCCAAACTTTTTGAACTTGTCAATGACTTCGGATGAATGCGCTCCTGGTGACATATAAGGGAGGATGTTCCTAGGGGGTTAACGTCCTTACCCCTACTTATTACAGCTTGACAAAGGCAACACACGGCTTGACAAATGTTGTCCGCATTTCTGTTAAAATAATCCCACACCGACGAGGTGATTTTTTTTTTTGTAATTTGACCAGGCATGTCAATTGTCATATTCGTCCCACGGACAACAGGTGTCTCCCCGGGTGCCTGACTTAAAAAAACCACCTCACCATCAGAATCCTCCTTGTCAATTTCCTCCTCAGCGCTAGCAACACCCATATCCTCATCCTGGTGTACTTCAACAGTGACATCTTCAATTTGACTATCAGAAACTGGACTGCGGGTGCTCCTTCCAGCACTTGCAGGGGGCGTGCAAATGGTGAAAGGCACAAGCTCTTCCCGTCCAGTGTTGGGAAGGTCAGGCATCGCAACCGACATAATTGGACTCTCCTTGGTGATTTGTGATTTAGAAGAATGCACAGTTCTTTGCTGTGCTTTTGCCAGTTTAGGTCTTCATTTTTCTAGCGGGAGGATGAGTGCTTCCATCCTCATGTGAATATGAACCACTAGCCATGAACATAGGCCAGGGCCTCAGCTGTTCCGTGCCACTCCGTGTCGTAAATGGTATATTGGCAAGTTTACGCTTCTCATCAGACGCTTTTTATTTTGATTTTTGGGTCATTTTACTGAACTTTTGTTTTTTGGATTTTACATGCTCTCTACTATGACATTGGGCATCGGCCTTGGCAGACGACATTGATGGCATTTCATCATCTCGGCCATGACTAGTGGCAGCAGCTTCAACAGGAGGTGGAAGTGGATCTTGATCTTTCCCTATTTTACCCTCCACATTTTTGTTCTTCATTTTTTAAAGTGTGGAATTATATGCCAGTAATATATCAATAGCAATGGCCTACTGTACCGTACTACTATATATTATATACTGGTGGTCAGCAAAATTCTGCACTGTCCTACTATATATACTGCGCACAACTAAAATGCACCACAGGTATGGATGGATAGTATACTTGACGACACAGAGGTAGGTAGAGCAGTGGCCTACTGTACCGTACTGCTATATATTATATACTGGTGGTCAGCAAAATCCTGCACTGTCCTCCTACTATATATACTGTGCTCAACTAAAATGCACCACAGGTATGGATGGATAGTATACTTGATGACACAGAGGTAGGTAGAGCAGTGGCCTACTGTACCATACTGCTATATATTATATACTGGTGGTCAGCAAAATTCTGCACTGTCCTACTATATATACTGCGCACAACTAAAATGCACCACAGGTATGGATGGAGAGTATACTTGACGACACAGAGGCAGGTAGAACACTGGCCTACTGTACCGTACTGCTATATATTATATACTGTGATCAACAAAATTCTGCACTGTCCTCCTACTATATATACTGCGCACAACTAAAATGCACCACAGGTATGGATGGCTAGTATACTTGACGACACCGAGGTAGGTAGAGCAGTGGCCTACTGTACCGTACTGCTATATATTGTATAATGGTTGTCAGCAAAATTCTGCACTGTCCTCCTACTATATATACTGCGCACAACTAAAATGCACCACAGGTATGGATGGATAGTATACTTGACAACACAGAGGTAGGTAGAGCAGTGGCCTACTGTACCGTACTGCTATATATTATATACTGGTGGTCAGCAAAATTCTGCACTGTCTTCCTACTATATATACTGCGCACAACTAAAATGCACCACAGGTATGGATGGATAGAATACTTGACAACACAGAGGTAGGTAGAGCAGTGGCCTACTGTACCGTACTGCTATATATTATATATTGGTGGTCAGCAAAACTCTGCACTGTCCTACTATATATACTGCGCACAACTAAAATGCACCACAGGTATGGGTGGAGAGTATACTTGACGACACAGAGGCAGGTAGAACACTGGCCTACTGTACCGTACTGCTATATATTATATACTGTGATCAACAAAATTCTGCACTGTCCTCCTACTATATATACTGCGCACAACTAAAATGCACCACAGGTATGGATGGATAGTATACTTGACAACACAGAGGTAGGTAGAGCAGTGGCCTACTGTACCGTACTGCTATATATTATATACTGGTGGTCAGCAAAATTCTGCACTCTCCTCCTACTATGTATATTGCACACAACTAAAATGCACCACAGGTATGGATGGATAGTATACTTGACGACACAGAGGTAGGTGGAGCAGTGGCCTACTGTTCCGTACTGCTATATATTATACGCTGGTGGTCAGCAAAATTCTGCACTGTCCTCCTACTATATATACTGCGCACAACTAAAATGCACCACAGGTATGGATGGATTGTATACTTGACGACACAGAGGTAGGTAGAGCAGTGGACTACTGTACCGTACTGCTATATATTATATACTGGTGGTCAGGAAAATTCTGCACTATCCTCCTACTATATATACTGCGCACAACTAAAAAGCACCACAGGTATGGATGTATAGTATAATTGACGACACAGGTAGGTAGAGCAGTGGCCTACTGTACCGTACTGCTATATATTATATACTGGTGGTCAGCAAAATTCTGCACTGTTCTCCTATTATATATACTGTGCACAACTAAAATGCACCACAGGTATGGATAAATAGTATACTTGATGACACAGAGGCAGGTAGAGCAGTGGCCTACTGTACCGTACTGCTATATATTATATACTGTGATCAGCAAAATTCTGCACTGTCCTCTATATATACTGCGCACAACTTAAATGCACCACAGGTATGGATGGATAGTATACTTGACAACACAGGTAGGTAGAGCAGTGGCCTACTGTACCGTACTGCTACATATTATATACTGGTAGTCAGCAAAATTCTGCACTGTCCTACTATATATACTGCGCACAACTAAAATGCACCACAGGTATGGACGGATAGTATACTTGATGACACAGAGGTAGGTAGAGCAGTGGCCTTCTGTACCGTACTGCTATATATTATATACTGGTGGTCAGGAAAATTCTGCACTGTCCTCCTACTATATATACTGCACGCAACTAAAATGCACCACAGGTATGGATGGATAGAATACTTGACAACACAGAGGTAGGGAGAGCAGTGGCCTTCTGTACCGTACTGCTATATATTATATACTGGTGGTCAGCAAAATTCTGCACTGTCCTCCTACTATATATACTGCACACAACTAAAATGCACCACAGGTATGGATGGATAGTATACTTGACGACACAGAGGTAGATAGAGCAGTGGCCTACTGTATTGTACTGCTATTTATTATATACAGGTGGTCAGCAAAATTCTGCACTGTCCTCCTACTATATATACTGTGCACAACTATAATGCACCACAGATATGGATGGATAGTATACTTGACGACACCGAGGTAGGTAGAGCTGTGGCCTACTGTACCGTACTGCTATATATTATATACTGGTGGTCAGCAAAATTCTGCACTGTCCTCCTACTATATATACTGTGTACAACTAAAAAGCTAGAAAGTATTTAGTGTGGAACCGCACTAGTCTGACAATAATACTAAAGTATAAGGAATAAATGAAAAAAACAATATATGTGCAGTTAATGAATAATTCTTAAACTGCTAATGATTGGCGGTGCTCCCAGGAATTTTGTAGGTTAGACTACAATAAAAAGGAGAGGAAAGACAAAAAACCCTTGTTTGGGAGCACTCATTAGTAACGATCGAAATGTGAGTAGTGAAAGGAAATGAAATAAAACTTAACCTTTATTTCTTGAAAATAAAAAGATATATATACCTAAAGTAATATCTATAATAGAAGAGCTTGTTGACTAATGAAAAAACTTGGTGACCTTTTTAACATACAAGATGGTTGGAGAGGGTGAAAATATCGAAGGACAATGATGTGTTAAATATCTATATATATATATGTGATATATGTGTGGATGCCATGTGGCACCAAACGGCATTAAAGGCATCCCAAAGGAACATCACTGATCATGCCCAAAATATAGGTATAACTGGTAGCGTAGTTGTAATGTGAAACTCGAGATTAGAGTACCAAAAAGATAAGAGAAAGAATGTTGGAATAAGTCGAAGGTTTCATTTGGGAAAGAGGCCCACTGCACCTGGTATTCTCAGGAGGTTTCCCTTCCTGATACTAAACAGGCCATGCCTGCTTAGCTTCCGAGATCGGACAAGATCGGGCGTGTTCAGGGTAGTATGGCCGTGGGCCAATGTTGGGAGGGTAATGGGAAAACCACACTCTGCTTTCTGTACTTCACATATAATGAAAGAAATTGATCTGAAATGGTATTTCCAGATAGGAGTGTGTGTTTGTGGCAGAGAGATGTTGAGAAAGAGGCACAAGGGAATGAAAAGAGATTGAAAGGAGAAAAACAATTTGTGTGTGGGAAAGATTGTGAAGATATGTGTGTAAGTGTGTCTGCTGGTGGAAAAAGGGGTGAGAAAGGGTGTGTATTGGTGATTGTGTGAGGTATTGAGAAATGGTGAAAATGGATATTGCAGATGGGTGCTAGCTGGCTTTTGATATGGAAGAGAAAAACTTTATGTGTTGAGCATGTTGGAGCTGGGTCAAATTGGTTGTTAGTACCCTGAACACGCCCGATCTTGTCCGATCTCGGAAGCTAAGCAGGCATGGCCTGTTTAGTATCAGGAAGGGGAACCTCCTGAGAATACCAGGTGCAGTGGGCCCTTTTTCAAGAAAAATACCCATTCTCCACACTTTTGCTTCTGGAAAAACCTATTGAATCAATTTTCCTCTGATTTATGTACGGTACAGATAGCAGCAGTGACCTTTCTTTTCATTTCATTTACTTTCATTCCAACAAATGGCCCACGGCCATACTACCCTGAATACGCCCGATCCTGTCCGATCTCGGAAGCTAAGCAGGCATGGCCTGGTCAGTATCCGGAAGGGAAACCTCCTGAGAATACCAGGTGCAGTGGGCCTCTTTCCCAAATGAAACCTTCGACTTATTCCAACATTCTTTCTCTCACCTTTTTGGTACTCCAATCTCGAGTTTCACATTACAACTACGCTACCAGTTATACCTATATTTTGGGCATGCTCAGTGATGTTCCTTTGGGATGCCTTTAATGCCATTTGGTGCCACATGGCATCCACACATATATCACATATATATATATAGATATTTAACACATCATTGTCCTTCGATATTTTCACCCTCTTCAACCATCTTGTACCTCATATGTTAAAAAGGTCACCAAGTTTTTTCATTAGTCAACAAGCTCTTCTATTATAGATATTACTTTAGGTATATATATCTTTTTATTTTCAAGAAATAAAGGTTAAGTTTTATTTCATTTCCTTTCACTACTCACATTTCGATCGTTACTAATGAGTGCTCCCAAACAAGGGTTTTTTGTCTTTCCTCTCCTTTTTATTGTATTACAACTAAAAAGCACCACAGGTATGGATGGATAGTATACTTGACGACACAGAGGTAGGTAGAGCAGTGGCCTACTGTACCGTACTGCTGTATATTATATACTGGTGGTCAGCAAAATTCTGCACTGTCTTCCTACTATATATACTGCGCACAACTAAAATGCACCACAGGTATGGATGGATAGTATAATTGAGGACACAGGTAGGTAGAGCAGTGGCCTACTGTACCGTACTGCTATATATTATATACTGGTGGTCAGCAAAATTCTGCACTGTCCTCCTACTATATATACTGCGCACAACTAAAATGCACCACAGGTATGGATGGATAGAATACTTGACAACACAGAGGTAGGTAGAGCAGTGGCCTTCTGTACCGTACTGCTATATATTATATACTGGTGGTCAGCAAAATTCTGCACTGTCCTCCTACTATATATACTGCACACAACTAAAATGCACCACAGGTATGGATGGATAGTATACTTGACGACACAGAGGTAGGTAGAGCAGTGGCCTACTGTATTGTACTGCTATATATTATATACAGGTGGTCAGCAAAATTCTGCACTGTCCTCCTACTATATATACTGTGCACAACTATAATGCACCACAGATATGGATGGATAGTATACTTGACGACACAGAGGTAGGTAGAGCAGTGGCCTACTGTACCGTACTGCTATATATTATATACTGGTGGTCAGCAAAATTCTGCACTGTCCTCCTACTATATATACTGTGCACAACTAAAAAGCACCACAGGTATGGATGGATAGTATACTTGATGACACAGAGGTAGGTAGAGCAGTGGCCTACTGTACCGTACTGCTGTTTATTATATACTGGT
Source organism: Pseudophryne corroboree (assembly GCF_028390025.1). Classification (NCBI taxonomy): domain Eukaryota; kingdom Metazoa; phylum Chordata; class Amphibia; order Anura; family Myobatrachidae; genus Pseudophryne; species Pseudophryne corroboree. Next base: position 2,589,088 of record NW_026967563.1, read on the forward strand.
GGTCAGCAAAACTCTGCACTGTCTTCCTACTATATATACTGCGCACAACTGAAATGCACCACAGGTATGGATGGATAGTATACTTGATGACACAGAGGTAGGTAGAGCAGTGGCCTACTGCACCGTACTGCTATATATTATATACTGGTGGTCAGCAAAATTCTGCACTGTCCTCCTACTATATATACTGCGCACAACTAAAATGCACCACAGGTATGGATGGATCGTATAGTTGACGACACAGAGGTAGGTAAGCAGTGGACTACTGTACTGTACTGCTATATAATACTGGTGGTCACTGGGCAGCAAAATTCTGCACTGTCCTCCTACTATATACTACAATGCAGCACAGATATGGAGCGTTTTTCAGACAGAGAACGTAGATATTTTAAGCACAATGAGCACAGATATTTGCAGCACACTGAGCACAGATATTTGCAGCACACTGAGCACAGATATTTCCAGCACACTGAGCACAGATATTTGCAGCACACTGAGCACAGACATTTGCAGCACACTGAGCACAGATATTTGCAGCACACTGAGCACAGAAACTGAGAGAATGCAGCCACGTCCTCTCCCTATCATCTCCAATGCACGAGTGAAAATGGCGGTGACGCATGGCTCCTTAGATAGAATACGAATTCGCGAGAATCTGACAGCGGGATGATGATGTTTGGGCTCGCTCGGGTTAACCGAGCAAGGCGGGAGGATCCGAGTCTGCCTCGGAACCGTGTAAAATTGGTGTAGTTCGGGGGGTTCAGATTCCGAGGAACTGAAACCGCTCATCACTAAGGCTAACCAGTAATGTTTTCACCTGCTGATGTACTTAGGGGGTAATTCAGAGTTGATTGTAGCAGCAAATTTGTTAGCAGATGGGCAAAACCATGTACAGTGCAGGGGAGGTAGATGTAACATGTGCAGAGAGAGTTAGATTTGGGTGGGTTATATTGTTCTGTGCAGGGTAAATACTGGCTGCTTTATTTTTACACTGCCATTTAATAAAATGCAGTTAAATTCAATTTGGTTCCATACTCACAATCTCCAAAAAGACTTCAAAGAGTTACAAACCAACAATAACACACAAAGGCAGCAGGCTGAGGCAGGGACACATGGAGCAGAAGTAAGATAACAGCTCTTACCCGTGGCCACGGTTGATCCAGGTACCCCAGCACCAGTACACCTTCCTTCTTCATGTGTCAATGTTGGATTGATCTCGGTGGTGGCCTCCAAAATTATTTTGCTGTTCAAAATAATTGAAGTCTCTTTGGTAGATTTATTGCACTGGAAAATTCACAGGGCTCATGATAAAAGAATATCATGAACTGCCCATTGACACAATAATTTCATCTTATATACTTCTAATTACAGCGTTACATGATCCAATCCAATTAACAGGCCAATCATTTACATAGACCAATCACAATTCATTTATCAGAGTATATTATTAATTTAAAAACTCCCCTTAGGGAGGATCTCCAATTAATTAGCTCAACATCTTGTAATTATGACTGTTTAATATCAAAATAAATTTTACCTTTCACCTACTTTTAATTATCTTTATTCTGCAAAATACAATTGCCTATTCTGCAGAACACTAGCTAACCACAGTCTCATGACACACTGCGCAGCTGCCGTACTTCTTGTTTTCACTAAAGTCAGTTTCTGCAAACATATAAAAAAAATCACTTTTAAAGCAACAGTTTATTTTATGAACAATAGACTAACTGACATCCAGCTTCCATTTTGTATTCACTTATCTATATCAGGCATTACGGTGTGTAATAATGTGTAAGGGGCATTATGTATTTATAATAATGTGTAAAGGGCGTTACGGTGTGTAATAATGTCTAAGGGGCATTATGTATTTATAATAATGTGTAAAGGGCGTTACGGTGTGTAATAATGTCTAAGGGGCATTATGTATTTATAATAATGTGAAAAGGGCGTTACAGTGTGTAATAATGTCTAAGGGGCATTACGTATTTATAATAATCTGTAAAGGGCATTACGGTGTGTAATAATGTGTAATGTGCATTACGGATGTGTAATAATGTGTAATGGGCATGACGGATGTATAATTATGTGTAATGGGCATTACGGTGTGTAATAATGTGTAATGTGCATTACGGATGTGTAATAATGTGTAATGGGCATGACGGATGTATAATCATGTGTAATGGGCATTATGGTGTGTAATAATGTGTAATGTGCATTACGGATGTATAATAATGTGTAATAGGAATTACAGTGTGTAATAATGTGTAATGGGTGTCAAAGTCGAAAAATATCGTTATTCACATTGCCATATACTAACCCCAATGCGCACGCCCACTGCTCGTGCATGCAGTCTGCTGTGCGTGCACATGTCCGCAAATTGCGTACACTCGCTCCGGCGATTACGCGCATGACATGCGTATTTACGGTAGAGTTTATGGGCTTGTAGCGGGCGACTCGTTTATAGTATAATTAACCTACATAGTGTGTTTTATAGATAATATTCCCCTTAACAATGTCAGTAAGTTTGTTTAGTTTAAACGGTTTCAGGGACTTGGGAATTCCTCTTTACATGATACAAAGGGTCTGACAAAGGTTGAACAGCGGTGTCTGGTACCTAACTGAAGAGTATTTTATTAGAAACATTCCGGTGTTGGTTAGGAAGAGATCGGTCGCTCCAGCGTATAGTTATATGTAAAAGTAGTTTATGGACATTTACAGTATTTGCAGTTCATTACACATGCAGGGGGGATCCAGAGGATGCCTCCCACCTGAGCAGTTGGAGAGAGACACATCCCACCCGTACGAACCCACCTATGACCTTTTGTTATAGTGCAAAGAGACATTCCTGTGTCCAATGAACAATGAGATTGTAAGGACCATTGTATTGTGAATGTAGGCTGTAAATATAAGGCAGCCAGCCTGGGCCAGCTCACTCACTTCTCTCAACAAAGGTTTTCATCATTGATTAACTTGGAGCTGGTTTCCAGATTGCGCCTGCAATTCATTCCCACGTGTGTAAGTTTTTCTCTGTGGCCATTTCGTTACTCTGTATGTATGCAATTGTTCTTTTGTAGCTAACTTATATTATAAGTGTTTGCCATTTATCCTCTTTCTGTTTATTTGTATTTGCAATCGTTTGCTAATGTTTGTATTTCTGCTTAGTTATTGTGTTTAGGTATTAATGTCAGGTCTGTAGTGTATGAACTGTTTTTGTTTTTCCCTTTTCTTACGTACTAAATATCGTCAGTAAAGGTGTTGGAACCTTAGCAAGGAGTGTGTGTTTCACTAGTTAGTATAAAGGGTTTCTGAGCGTCTCAATCGCTCAAACAGCTTTCATATTATCTGGGTTAATCAGCGTTTCATTGTGGTAGTATTACAGTACTAAGGTCTACAGTATAAGCATACCCTTACAGTGTGTTGTTACAAGGTTGTCTGTGTGTAGATCAGTGAGCGTCAGCGCCGCTCGTATCCCGCTCTTGCGGTACAGCGTCCGCTACGCTCATAGCGTAGCATTACGGTACTCGGGCCGCCTATAGCGTGCTCGATACCAAGCGTAAGCCGTGAGCGAATGTGCCGCTCGTGCGTCTCGACCACGGCCTAGCGTCTGCTACGCTAAGTGCGTACCATTATGGCACCTCGTGCGTCTATTGCGTATGTTGTAAGTATATAGCTTAGGTTCAAGATAAATAATTAGCTTTATCATGGGCATTATGGATGTAAAATAATGTGTAATGGGCATTACGGTATGTAATAATGTGTAATGGGCATTACGGATTTATAATTATGTGTAAAGGGCATTATGGTGTGTATTAATATGTCATGTGCGTTACAGACGTATAATATTATGTAATGGGCATTGTGGTTTGTGGCATAATGTTTAATGGGCATTCCGGATGTAAAATAATGTCTAATGGGCATTACGTATGTGTAATAATGTGTAATGGGCATTACGGATGTATAATTATGTGTAAAGGGCACTATGATGTGTAATAAAGTGTAATGTGCATTACGGATGTATAATAATGTATAATGGGCATTACGGTTTTGTAGCATAATGTGTAATGGGCATTACGGTGTGTAATGAGCATTATGGATGTATAAATATGTGTAATGGGCATTACGGTTTGTAATAATGTGTTATGTGCATTACGGATGTATAATAATGTGTAAAGGGCATTACAGTTTATAATAATGTGTAATGGGCATTACGGATGGATAATGTGTAATGGGCAATACGGTGTGTGATAATGTGTAATGGACATGACAGTGTGTAATAATGTCTAATGTGCAGTACGGATGTATAATAATGTGTAATGGACACGACGGTGTGTGGCATAATGTGTAATGGGCATTACGCTGTTTGGTATAATGTGCAATGGGCATTACGGTGTGTAATGAGCATTACAGTGTGTAACAATGTGTAATGGGCATTACATATGTATAATAATGTGCAATGGGCATTACGGTGTGCAGTATAATGTGTAATGTGCATTTTAGTGTCCAGTAATGTGTAATGGGCATTACAGTGTGTAATGCGCATTACAGTGTGTAACAATGTGTAATGGGCATTACAGATGTATAATAATGTGTAATGGGCATTACAGTGTATAGCATAATGTGCAATGTGCATTTCAGTGTGTAATAATGTGTAATGGCATTACGGTGTGTAATAATGTGTAATGGACATTACGGATGTTTAATAATGTGTAATAGGCATTACGGTGTGTAGCATAATGTGTAATGGGCATTATTGAGTATAATGGGCATTATGGTGTGTAATAATGTGCAATGGGCATTATGGATGTATTATTATGTGTAATGGGCATTTTGGTGTGTAATAATGTGTAATGTGCATTACGGATGTATAATAATGTGTAATGGGCATTACAGTTTTGTAGCATAATGTGTAATGGGCATTACGGTGTGTGTAATAATATGTACTGGGAATTATGGTGTGTAATGTGTAATGGACATTATGGATGTGTAGTAATGTTTAACGGGCATTACAGTTTGTATCATAATGTGTAATGGACATTACAGTGTGTAATAATGTGTAAAGAGCATTGCGGTGTGTGGTATATTATGTAATAGGCATTATGGTGTATAATAATGTGTAATGGGCATTACGGTGTGTAGCATAATGTGTAATGGGCATTACTGAGTAAAATAGGCATTACAGATGTAGAATAATGTGTAATGGGCATTTCAGATCGGTAATAATGTGTAATAGGAAATACGGATGTATAATTAAGTGTAACGGGCATTTTGGTGTGTAATAATGTGTAATGGGCATTATGAATGTATAATTAAGTGTAATGGGCATTATGGTGTGTGTAATAATAAGTACTGGACATTACGGTGTGTAATGTGTATTGGGCATTACGGTGTATATAATAATGTCTTATGGGAATTACGGCTTTATAATAATGTGTAATGAACATTACGGTGTGTAATGTGTAATTGGCAATATGGTGTGTAATAATGTGTAATGTGCATTACAGATGTATAATAATGTGTAAAAGGCATTAAGGATGTGTAATAATGTGTAATAGGCATTACGGTGTGTAATAATGTGTAATGGGCATTACGGACATATAATAATGTGTAATGTGCACTAAGGATTGTAGAATAATGTGTAACGGGCATTAAAGATGTGTAGTAAGGCGCCCATAACTTTATTGTGACTACATAAACCTTTCTTAAGCTAGCTTATCACTAAAATAAAACAACACGCACACTGAAATAAAGACACGGACACGGTAGCTGGAGTTAAAGGTCAGACGATATTTATTGATTGCTGACCAACTCTTTAAACTATAATTGTAATTGAATTGGAATTAATTTAGATTGTAGAGTTAAATTTAAATTGGAGGATAGCAAAGGAAAGTCGCTACCAGACACCAGCTCCAGTCACCTAGATGAAAACCAACAAACCATGGAGGGGAGTACCCAAACCTTGCCTCCTTCCTGCATAACCCGCATTGTGCTGGCCTCACCACTCTTTTCTCTGGCAAATGTTCGGTTCCCGCATGGGAACGTCTAAATGTCCAACTGCAAGAGAAGGACACACCTGCCGTCCTTCTAAAGAGGGTGCTCCACAATGACCACTTATGCCTGTTTGACCGCTGGTTGGTAGTGACTTCCCGCCAATCTGGCTTTCAATAGCCAACTGAAGGAACAAAACAAAGTAAATGTAATCAGGGAGGGCGGGAGTGCATACAATAAGTGGCAAGAGGAAGTCTGAGGCACATGATCCTGCCCTATATACTAACATAAGGCCAACCCTTTAAAGCTTGATGGACAACCCTCTAATCCTATAGGAAAAACCACCGGAAATATGATCTGCCTAGCAACTGCTTAGTCATCAAACAACCAATCACCAAAAGTTGGGCTCTTATATGGCCTCAGGCTTATGCAGCCTTCAGCTAATCTAAGACGACCACTTATGCCTGTTTGACCGCTGGTTGGTAGCGACTTCCTGCCACCAAAGGTTTACAAAACCGCCACCGCCATCCGAACCAGCAAATAATAACAAACTAAGAACAAACTAAAGAGCCCTAACGAAAAGGACCAAAAACATCCTCCAGGAAAACCTGCACTCCGTCCGGAGAAAGATGAACCCCATCCTCCTTGTAGAACTGCCGATTACGCAGCACAAGTAAAGGATGCCTGATAGCTACTCCACCTATGGCCCTAACAAACAGAGACACTGCTGAGTTCACCTTCTTGCGAGCCTTCTCCAGAGCCGAGAAACGCACCGCACCACGCCAATGAAAACGCGGAACTATCTCCGACCACACAATACGGACTCCCGGCCAGTGACAACGAATTGCCACCAAATCCGCCTTAATGGACAAAATTAAATCTATGCCCTTAACTCGGCCCAAATCATTCCCACCTATTTGCAGGATAATACAACTGGGGCGACCCCAGCGGCGCTCACGGTGAAAAAGGAGCCGCAACAAATCACCCCACAGCATGCCCCTGACACCTAACCAACGCAACTCCCTGGACCCAAAAACATCAGCTGCCCTAAGTGCCATGAGATGCCTCGCCGCCCCAAAATCAACAACAGCTGAAAAAGAAAAACACCCTAACATCAGAAATGTGAACACAAAACAAAACATATATAATGCAATAAACAGAAATAACCCAAGTGAAGGAGAAAACTCAAAAAACCTCCCGTGGACCTTAAGAGAACAGCCAATTGAAATTAGGCCCCCTCGGAGGAAAATTTAAAAATTCACTTCACACCCTCGATTCCTGAACGGTAAGCGTTCAAAAACCAACGAGTAAACACGTTTTTGGGTTAGTGCAACAGGCGCACCTACATCTTATCAAAACGGACATGAGACTTATAGGAGGCGGACTTCCAATGGCCCAGCTCCCGAATAGCCGCCGGGGATGAACCCGTAGCCGCTGCATGGGTAGCCACCCCAATCCGAAAGGAATGGGTACCGAAGTGCGCCCCGCGCAAGCCCAACGCCTCCAAACATTTCTTAGACACAGTAGCAAATTGAAACTTCATCAGCGGGCCAGCGTGCGCGTGCACCAGCAACTGGTCGCCCTCCGAAGGCCTCAACCGGAGATACTCCTGCGCCAACCGCAGCGGGCAAACACTCGCTTCCTCCTGGGCCTCCAAGGACACCCAGCGACCCCGACCTGTTTGATCTGTCTTGGACCGCACAATCCTACAGAGCAACAGGCCATCCTGCAGGCGTACATTCTCGTAAAGCATACCCGACTCACGAGATGACTTGCTGAACGCCACTAACTCGCTCACTCGGAAAGCCCCAAAGAAAGCTAGGGCATATGCACAACTAAACAGGGCCACCTCGAACTCCGAGGTCGCAATTCGAGGCAGCACACCCAGCAACTCCGTTAGAAGCTGCAACGTCACGGGTCTACGGAAGTCCGCGGGCGCTGGTCGCATCCTAGCCTATTCTTTAAGTGCTCTGGAAATGACAAAAGACCCAGTGGGGTCCATCATCCCGTGGAGCTGAGAGTGAAAGGAAATGCTCGCAAGGGCAGAAGACATGGGCGCTTTTGACCTACCCTTTTGATAATGTTCCCAAACAAAGGCTATCAAAACGCCAGCCGGGGACTCACCTGCCACATCGTACCTACTTTGAAATGCCGACCAATCACGTCAGGCCGCATCATACGCCCTGAGCGTGGAAGGAGCCAACGCACACCTGGCCAGAGCAGCTAACCCGATTCGACAATCTGCCAGACAGAAGGTGGGCACGGTAAACCCTCCGCTGCCGCTCCCAGAACCAACGCCCGGAACTTATCAAATTGGAACCGAGACAATGCATCCGCAATTCCTTTGTCGATTCCGGGAACATGACGGGCCCTGAAATTACTATTGCGCCGCAAGAAAACTAACACTAGATGCCGTAGAAGCCGCAAAGCCTGAGGCCTGAGGAGAGGACCAACCCCAAGTTGGCCCACAACTCAAGAAATCCTGGCAAAAAATGCCCCGAAGCCCTGACTGTCCAAGGCATCCGTGAACAACTGGAGCCAACTGCTGGAACAACAAGGGGGAGGCCACAAAACCTCCCTGTTGAAGGACACCAGGAACGAAACCCAAATCCGCAAATCATCCCTGATCTCGCGGGAAAGGTACACGGTGTGATGCTGCCGTACCATCCCACGCCGTGGCCCGTTCCAGTTTGCGACAGAAAACCCTACCCATGGGGATAATCTGGCACGCAAAGTTGAACGAACCCTGCGCTTGCCTAAACAATCGTGAATTAAACCCAACAGCTTACACACTTTATCCTCGGGGAGGCGACATCAACCCGCCACCGTGTCTATTTAAATTCCTAAATAGCTAAGACAAGTGCAGGAGCCCTCACACTTGTCCTGCGCGACGGGAACCCCCAAACTTTTGAACAAGGACCTAGCCACCGACAGAATATCTCCACAGATCGAACTGCCCCCTGGGCGCATAAAGAGAAAATCGTCCAGGTAGTGAGCCACCCCGAGTTGGCCGGAGGCGGCCTGGACGCACCAGTGCAAAAACGTGCAAAATCTCTCAAAATAGGCGCAGGAGACCGAACAGCCCATGGGAGACACCGATCCACATAAAACTCGACCCCCAGTTTGAAACCCAGAAACCGCAGGGAATCTGGATGCAGGGGAAGTAGCCGAAAATCCGACTCCACGTCCAATTTCGCCAACAGGCCCCCCGAACCACAGTACCGCACCAAGCGCAGAGCAACATCAAAAGACTGATAACGCACCCTGCACACGGCCTGAGGAATGGAGTCATTAACCGAAATGCCCAAAGTATGCGACAAGTGCTGTATCAGGCGAAACTTGCCCGGGCCTTCTTGGGCACCACCCCAATGGGGGAGATGCACAAGGAGGGCATAGGGGGAAAGGCGTAGGGCCCACACATATGCCCCAAGCCGATCTCCGCATCCACTTTCCGCCGGACCTCCTGTGGGAATTCGCGAGCCGACCTCAAATTCTGGCGCGCCACCACGTGCACCGAATCCGAAATGGGCCGACGAAAACCATGCCGAAATCCCTCCAAAAGGAACGACGCTGCCGACTTGTCGGGGTATAAACTCAGCCAGCGCCGCAATTTGGGAACTCGAATCGGGGAGAAGGCCTTACTTGCCAACTCCCCCCGGCCTCGGCTGGAGCGGAGGGCTTACAGCTCGCCACCGAGGTGCAGTCTTTGGCCGGGTGACCCCGTACAACTTACACGAGTGTCGAAAACGACAATTTACTCCCCTGGTGCATTTTCCTCGTTGTAGGCAAAACACTATCCTTTCCCCACCGAGCAGGAGCCCAAAACCCCGGCCGCCACGGGCTTCTTGACCACGGCGTCCGGAGTGGGCTTAAACTGCTGTGTGACCTCCAACCACACCTTGACATCCTTAAAACCCGCAGGCAGAATGGGGTTACCATCATGATTATGACGGAATTTCTCGTCGTAATCCCGCCAAGCAGAACCTTTGGATTTTAAGTATATGTCATGCACCAAAAACAGGTATTTGACCAAATTGGAATACTCAGCGGGCCGCGATTCTGTGCAGCAAGCCTTAAAAACCAAGAACCCCCGCAACCACTGGTGAAAATTGCAGAAAGCACTCTCCCCAATGCCCCCCAGTTTCTTAGCTGCGTCAAAACCCTGCCGCATATCATCCGAAAGGGTAAAGATGTCAACGCACTTCCCCTTCCTAATTTTTTCTCACATCCGCTTACGAACCCCGTGGGTAACTGCCATGTTGGCGCAATGCACCATCTTCGTATAACGGGGGGGTTCAGGGGGAACTGCCGACACCGGCGCTATCACCTTTCGCGATTCCTTCGCCATGCGCCGCGCGATAAGTCTAGCTAGTTTACACGGGCGCCGCGGAGAACCTGAAGAAACACTGCTAGACGAGGAGGAAAAAGAGCTAGACGAACAGTGTGAAGTAATAGCGTGCTCACCAGTGCCTGAAGGAACCGGAACAGCATCGTCCATTGCACCTGACTCCGGTGGCGGCGGAACTTCCCCCGTCGGTGCCGCGGCCCTCTCCGACCCCCAGCCCCTCCACAACGAAGACCCGGAACCAGCCAGCACCTGCGAGGAAGAAACAGAGGGGACAACAGGCGCAGGAGAAAGCAGCGCATCAACAGCAATGGGGGTAACAGGCGGGGGAGGGGGCAAAGCCCAGTCACTCTGCGGAGGGGGGCCAACGGGAAGCGGTGGGGGAGGACCCCCAACTTAGGGGTATGAAAAGGCGTGGGGGGAAGGCAGACCCGGCCCCCGTAGCGCCACCAATGGTGTAAGCAGGCCGCCATGCAGGAGGTGAAATGAAAATCCAGACGAAACCGGATGGAACTGAGTAAGCGCAGGGTGCGCAGCAAAAAGTGTGCCAACGGTTTCACCCCAGCCGGGGACAACCCGGCATGCGAGCCCGCAAAGGCAGGGAGGGGGGGCGCTGACCGACCACGTGGGCTGGACGCCGACAGCCGAGCTGGCAAAATACGGTGAAAATTGCGGGGAGGACGGCACCGGGAGGCCTATGAAAGGCGCTCCAGAAGACGCGGGAAACGCCTGCGCCAGAGGCCAGGGAAGGTCACCGGGGAAAAACTGACCCCCAGCAAACCTGTGAGGTGCGGCAAACGAAAGAGGAGGGCCGGGCAGGTGGAACGCCGCCGCGATGGATGACTGGGGCGCCGTAGGGGGTGCCTGGAGCCCAACGCCCGGGGACGCCAACGCTAGAAGATATGCAACGGGTGACCGGGAGGCCAGTAAAAAGGCTCCCGCCGTGGGATCCCCACCCGGGAACCCCCGCCCCGAAAATGTAGAAGGGGCGGGCGCTGTGGCATTCCCAGCCATACTCCCCGCTCTGAAATCCCCAGGGCCCGCCCCAGTCACCCCATCCCCAACCCTATGTGCAGGCAAAAAAGGCCCCCCTGTAGGGAGGGGCCCCTCCGCAACCGCCGCAGTCCATTGTACAACGGGCACAGGACCCTGCTGCCCCACACTCCCTGGCCCTTCTTGTATAACAAGCCCCCCTCTCCCCCAGCAGCCCCGCCACGGCCGCCCGGCACCCCGGGGGCACCCACGCCGCCACTCAGGACCGTAGGCGGTGAGGAAAGGGGAGACACAGCGCTGACCAGCGCGCCGGGCGAGGGAGCCGCTCGGCGCACCAAGGCCGCCGGGGGCACCAGTGACCGCATCCCGGCTGAGCCGCGCATCCCGGCGGCACATGCAGAGCGGCCGCTAGCCGTACGAACCTCGCTGGCAGGGGAGCGGGCTGCCGCGGCCCGACCCTGCCGCGGGCCTGCCGCTGCCGGAAGCAACCTCCGGGGGGCCGCACTACGGGAGCGGGAGCGAGGGGTGCCCACGTCCTCCACAAGGCAGCGGGAGGGGGGAGCAGAGCGGCGTGGACGCGGCATGATGGGCAGCGGAAGCAACCACAAATGAATAATTGAAGGTAAAACAAGGGAGGAAGACAGTACAGAAAATATAACTAAACAATTGGAAACAGTACAAATAAACTGTAGCAGTATACTCAGCCTTCCTGGGCCGTACAATAAATGGCAAGAGGAAGTCTGAGGCACATGATCCTGCCCTATATACGAACATAAGGCCAACCCCTTAAAGCTTGATGGACAACCCTCTAATCCTATAGGAAAAAATACCGGAAATATGACCTGCCTAGCAACTGCTTAGTCATCAAACAACCAATCACCAAAAGTTGGGCTCTTATATGGCATTAGGCTTATGCAGCCTTCAGCTAATCTAATGTGTAATTGGCATTACAGTGTGTAATAATGTGTAATGGGTATTACAAATATATGTTTATGTGTAAAGGGCATTATGGTGTGTAATAATGTGTAATGTGCATTATGGATGTACAATAATGTGTAATGGGCAATACAATTTGTAGCATAATTTGTAATGGGCAATACGGTGTATAATGGGCATTATGGATATATAATAATGTGTAATGGGCGTTACGGATGTCTAATAATGTGTAAAAGGCATTACGGTTTGTTATAATGTGTAATGGGCATTACGGATATATAATAATGTGTAAAGTGCATTACGGTTTGTAATAATGTGTAATAGGCATTATGGAGGTATAATAATGTGTAATGGGCATTATGGTGTGTAAAAATGTGTAATGTGCAGTACGGATGTATAATAATATGTAATGGGCTTTACGCTGTGTGGCATGATGTGCAATGGGCATTATGATGTGTAATAATGTGTAATGGGCATTATGCTATTTGGTATAATGGGGGTAATTCCAAGTTGATCGCAGCAGGAATTTTTTTAGCAGTTGGGCAAAACCATGTGCACTGCAGGGGTGGGCAGATGTAACATGTGCAGAGAGAGTTAGATTTGGGTGGGTTATTTTGTTTCTGTGCAGGGTAAATACTGGCTGCTTTATTTTTACACTGCAATTTAGATTGCAGAGTGAACTCACCCCACCCAAATCTAACTCTTTCTGCACATGTTATATCTGCCACACCTGCAGTGCAAATGGTTTTGCCCACCTGCTTACAAAATACCTGCTGCGATCAACTCAGAATTACCCCCTATGTGTAATGGGCATTACAGTGTGTAGCATGTGTAGTGTGCATTTCATTGTGTAATAATGTGTAATGGGCATTACGGTGTGTAGCATAAAGTGCAATATGCATTTCGGTGAGTAATAATGCATTTCGGTGAGTAATAATGTGTCATTGGCATTATGGTGTGTAATAATGTGTAATGGACATTACAAGTGTATAATAATGTGTAATGGGCATTACAGTGTGTAGCATAATGTGTAATGGGCATTACAGAGTATAATGGGCATTACAGATGTACAATAAGGTGTAATGGGCTATACGGATGTGTAATAATGTGTATTGGGCATTACGGATGTATAATAATGTGTAATGAGCATTACAGAGTATAATGGGCATTACTGATGTAGAAAAATGTGTAATGTGCTATACGGATGTGTAATAATGTGTAATGGGCATTACGGATGTATAATTATGTGTAAAGGGCATTTTGGTGTGTACTAATGTGTAATGGGCATTATGGTTTATAGCATAATGTGTAATGGGCATTACGGTGTGTGTAATAATATGTACTGGGCATTACGGTGTGTAATGTGTATTGGACATTACGGTGTGTAATGGGCATTACAGATGTATAATTATGTGTAGTGGGCATTACGGTTTATAATAATGTGCATTACTGATGTATAATATTGTGTAAAGGGCATTACAGTTTATAATAATGTGTAATGGCCATTACGGATGGATAATGTGTAATGGGCAATATGGTGTGTAATAATGTGTAATGGACATGACAGTATGTAATAATGTGTAAAGTGCAGGATGGATGTATAATAATGTGTAATGGGCATTACGGTGTGTAATAATGTGTAATGTGCATTAAGTATGTATAATAATGTGTAAAGGGTATTAGGTGTGTAAAGTGCAATGTGCATTACGTATGTATAATAATGTGTAATGGGCATTATGATGTGTAATAATTTGTAATGGGCATTACAGTGTATAATAATGTGTAATAGGTATTACGGTAATAATGTGAAATGGGTATTACAGTGTGTGGCATAATGTGTAATGGGCATTATGCTGTGTGGTATAATGTGTAATGGGCATTACGGTGTATGGCATAATGTGTCATGTGTTTTACGGTGAAGAAATGTGTAATGGGCTTTATGGTGTGTGGCATAATGTGTAATGGGCATTACAGTGTGTCATAATGTGTAATGGGCATTATGGTGTGTAATAATATTTAATGGGCATTACGGATGAATAATAATGTGTAATGGGCATTACGGATGTAGAATAATGTGTAATGGGCATTACGGTGTGTAATAATGTGTAATATGCATCACGGAAGTATAATAATGTGTAATGGGCATTACAGTGTGTAATAATTTGTAATGGGCATTACAGTGTGTTATAATGCGTAATGTGCATTACTTTGTATAATAATGTATAATGGAATTTACGTGTGTGGCATAATGTGTAATGGGTATTATGGTGTGTAATATTGTGTAATGGGCATTACGGTTTGTATCATAATGTGTAATGGGCATTACGGTGTGTAATAATGTGTAACAGGCTTTACGGTGTGTGGCATAATGTACATTAGGCATTACAGTGTGTTATAATGTGTAAAAGGCATTACGCTGTGTGGTATAATGTGTAATGCATAACCCAGTCCCGAGGCTGCACCTCCACCCCCTACCTCATGCCGTGAACATCTCACCTTTGCTTGCATACTGCCATCAGACTACCTCCTGCTTGCCTGCACCTCTTGTCATCTGTCTGTCACCCCTCCCCACTAGATTGTTAGCTCTTCAGAGCAGGGCCCTCTTTCCTCTTCTTATCTAAGCCCTCGTCTCAACACATTTCACTCGCAACTCTGCCCTACTCAATGACCATCTTTACCCTGCTAGTAAAGGATCATCTCCATCTATGGCCACCAGCCTCTAGTAGTACGATGATCACTCCCTCAATACTTACATCTTAGCTGTATTATGTCTTGAGAACATGTGGTGCTCTATGTTACCTGTACTCTATTTCAGTTATTTATTTACTGTAATGCTATGTTTTGTCTCCCTGTACTGTCCTTTGTACGGCACTGCGAAACACATGTGGCGGCTTATAAATAAAATGTAATAATAATAATAATGGGCATTATGGTGTGTGTCATAATGTGTAATGGGCATTATGGTGTGAAATAATGTGTAATGGGCATTACAGTGCATAATAATGTGTCACAGGCTTTACGGTGTGTGGCATAATGTGTAATGGGCATTACGGTGTGTAATAATGTGTAACAGGCTTTACGGTGTGGGGCATAATGTGCATTAGGCATTTTGGTGTGTGATAATGTGTAATGGGCATTATGCTGTGTGGTATAATGTGTAATGGGCATTACGGTGTATGGCATAATGTGTAATGGGCATGATAGTGTGTAATAATGTGTAACAGGCTTTACGGTGTATGGCATAATGTGTAATGGGCATTATGGTGTGTAATAATGTGTAACAGGCTTTACGGTGTGGCATAATGTGTAATGGGCATTACGGTGTGTAATAATGTGTAACAGGCTTTACGGTGTGGGGCATAATGTGCATTAGGCATTTTGGTGTGTGATAATATGTAATTAGCATTATGCTGTGTGGTTTAATGTGTAATGGGCATTACGGTGTATGGCATAATGTGTAATGGGCATGATAGTGTTTAATAATGTGTAACGGGCTTTACGGTGTATGGCATAATGTGTAATGGGCATTATGGTGTGTAATAATGTGTAACAGGCTTTACGGTGTATGGCATAATGTGTAATGGGCATTATGGTGTGTAATAATGTATAATAGGCATTACGTGTGTAATAATGTGTAACGGCGATGGATATGGGTCAGCTGGGTGCTCATAATTCAAGTTGCTGTTTGTGCATTACTATACAGGTTGTGTGACACAGGTGTGTACATTACACATGTACTTTGTAATTAAATTATGTTTAATATTTTTCTTACAGATATGTCAGCAGAGGAAAATCACAAATTCTGGTCTGGATTCATTGAATTGTATCACGAGAACGAGTGCCTGTGGTGTGTAATAAGTGTGGACTATGCCAACAGGACAAAGAGGAATCGGGCGTATGACCAGCTGATCAGATACAGTAGAGCCAGGAACAGCGCTGCATACCTAAATTGGGTAAAGAAGATCAAACAATGTCAAAGTGTTTTTGTAGGAGCAGAATAAGTACAAGGAATTGCAACGTTCAAGAGCCGGGATGGATGAGGTTTACAAGCCAACGCTGTGGTACTATGACCTCATGATTCATTTTGGAGCAAGAGCCAAGGATAAGGTCACAGTGTAATCTGGATCCGGATTCTCCCACTCTTGTGGAAGAGTAGACATTGGAGAGTCTGGATCTGGTAAGTACACACACATTTGTATTGTATTGCAACCACACATTTTTGCATGGAGTTAATTTTTGTTTTATTTTGCAGGATATTACACCGGAGCTGGAACTGGAGCCTTCCATGAGCGAGGCAACTGAAGTGGATAACCCAACTCCACAGCCACGACCCCAACACAGCGGAGGTTGTCCAGAAACCCACTTTTTCCCCGCCTAGCTCACAACAGTTTTTTACTCACGCCAAGGATGTTCTTCATTGGTCCCGAGACTTGGAGCAAAATTTTGGCAATAACATCATGATGGAGATGCAACTGATGAAGGAGGATCAAAAGAAGATCTACAAGCATATGGTTCTTGATGCTACCTCACGCGCAAATGACGAATCTCTTGTCGAGGCGTGTGAGATAACACCACCTGCCAGGCGTTGTCTCTCAAATGTGCCCCACCCACCTACCCACATCACTAAGATGAGCTGTTTTCTGCCAGGACCCATATAGCCCTCCCCCCTCCTCCTATTCCAGCAATTCATCCAGTGGCAGTACTTAGACATGCTGAGTACACAGTCCTCTGTACTGGACGATCCTCATTTTTTAAATTTATAATTATTTTTTTTCAAACCGGTTTTTAAGTTGTGTTTAAAAAATTGTTGTTGCCCTTACCCTAGTCTCTTGCTCCAAGTGACCTGTATTGAGGTCATTAGTACCACAGCATTGGTTTCTTGACCTCATTGTCCCGGACTTCTGATCATTGTGATCTATACACTTCTTGTGTTCCTTCTAAAAGCACTGTTCAGAAATCTGCACTTTATCTTCTCTACCTAATGTATGGTGGCAGCACTGATATTCTGTGGGATACGCCTGATTCCTCTACTGGTTACTGTTGGCATAGTCCTTGCTAAAAAAGGCTCTTGTTCTCCTGATAGAGTCAATGGATCCAAACCAGAATTGGTGATTTTCTTCTATTGTTTTATATAGATAAAGTTTTTTTGGGGAAAAATTGTGGTGTGTTTTTCTTGTTTAATTAATGGTTGTTAATGCAAATGTCATTTTGTGTAACATATTTTTGTAAAAATCAGAGGGTCAGCGAGACGTTATGGAGCCAATGTATCATTTCATATTTGCTGCTAATTCCTCAAAAACAACCGCACCTCACAAATGTAAGTAAAAGGGACTGCAGCAGGTATCTCCCATACCTTCATACATGGACATTTCCAGGCAAGGGTCAGGTAAGTTTATTATTTAAATACAACAACCCTAATTCACCTACAAGTAAAAGAGAAACAGAACATTTGAACAGATATCATTTATTTAAAACTATATATATATATATATAATATATAAAACTACAGCAGCAGACGGCACTCACACGTAGATCAACATGCTCTGGTGCCCACTAAGACGTGTGATACAGTCCTCCAGCAGAAAGCAGCACTCAGAGACAATTAAAGTGAAAAAAGTTGTATTAAATATCCATTAAGTCAGGGTGCCCAAACTTTTGCAGACGTCATTTTTTATTTTTTTTGAAAGTGTAAATGATGGAAATAAAATCAAACTTTTTTTTGACATGTTATAAGAATGTCTAATCTGTAATGTGATGCCTTTTGGAGATTCTCATGTGTGGTACAGTGTCGAATGCTTTGGTAAAATCTAATAAGATTACATCCACCTCTTTACCCTGATCTAGATTTGCGCTTACTGTTTCATAAAAGCCAAGTAAGTTGGTTTGACAGGATCTGTCCTTCATAAACCCATGTTGATTCCTTTTAATGACCTTATTGACTTCAAGGAACTTAATACTTTCCCCACTATAGATGTAAGACTAACTGGTCTATAATTACCTGGTTCAGCTTTACTACCCTTTTTGAATATAGGCACTACTTCCGCTATACGCCAGTCTTTGGGAACCATACCTGATATTACTGAATCCTTAAAGATCAGAAATAGCGGTTTTGCAAGTTCAGAGTGAAGCTCCATTAGAACCCTTGGGTGAATACCATGGGTACCTGGTAACTTATTAATCTTTAAATGTTTTAATCGGTCACAGACTACTTCCTCGCTTAAATAAGTACCTATCAGGGGGATATTCTCATTATTGAGATTATGTGTTAGTCCCTGAATTGGGTCCTCTCTAGTAAATACTGTTGAAAAAAACTCATTTAGTGTGTCCGCTATGTCATTATCATTTTTGCTTAAGACTCCCAACTTACATAGTAACATAGTATCTGAGGTTGAAAAATGACAATTGTCCATCGAGTTCAACCTATTTGTGGTGTCCTATGCATGATGATTTGACTAAAATTTCTGACTGATGCTGCTGTCAGCCATTGCATTTTATCCCTATTTATAGTAACTATAATGCATGACTATGCACCATACCCCTGGATATCCTTATCCAATAGGAATTTATCTAACCCATTCTTAAAGGTGTTGACAGATTCCGCCATTACAACTCCCTCGGGCAGGGAATTCCAAACACGTATTGTCGTTACCGTGAAAAAGCCTTTACGCCGTATTGTGCGGAATCTCCTCTGTGTTGATCTAACCAAAAACAGGTCCCACGCAAGCTCTGTGTATTGTCCCCTTATATATTTGTAGATGTTGATCATATCCCCTCTTAGTCTCCGCTTTTCCAATGTAAACATGCCTAGTCTTTCAAGCCTTTCCTTGTATTCCATCGTCTCCATGCCCTTAATTAGTTTGGTCGCCCTGCTCTGTACCTTTTCAAGCTCCAGGATATCCTTTTTGTAGTACGGTGCCCAGAACTGTACACAGTATTCAAGGTGTGGCCTCACTAGTGATTTATATAACGGGAGTATAATACTCTCGTCCCTAGCATCAATACCCCATTTTATGCATGCTAATATCTTGTCTTTTGTCTTTTAAAGGGCCTATACTCTCCTTCTTTAATCTCTTGCTATTAATGTATTTAAATAATTTTTTGGGATTCGCTTTGCTTTCCTTTGCTACTAGTTTTTCAGTTTCTTCTTTAGCCGCTCTTATTTCCTTTTTACATATTTTGTTACATTCCTTATAGTGCTGAAATGACTCTGCTTCCCCGTTTGATTTGTATTTTTTAAATGTTCACCTTTTCTTGCCCATAAGTTCCTTTATCTTTTTTGTTAAGCCACATCGGTTTATAATTTTTATTCCTTTTTTTGCTGCTCTTTGGAATAAATTTGAGTGTATTTTTAGCTAGCAGGAATTTTAGTACCATTTCTCCGTAGTATTTTTTCCTAAAAAGAAACCTTCCCATTCAATATCCCTGAAAAATACCCTCATCTTTTCAATATTCACTTTGCTAACGTTTAGAGTCCTAGTTGAGCTAGTATAGGGCTGTTTATGAAAACTGATATTGAATGTGACCACATTGTAGTCGCTGTTTCCTATGGGTTCCCCTACTATAATACCGGATACCAAATCCCCATTGTTTGTTAATACCAGGTCTAAGATTGCATTGTACCTAGTTGGTTCCTCAATTAGTTGAACTAAGTAGTTATCATTAAGTGTGTTTAAAAACATATTGCCCCTAGCAGTATCACATGAATCGTTTTTCCAGTTTATCTCTGGATAATTAAAATCTCCCATCACTACTATGTCTCCTACTCCTGCTGCTCTTTCAATTTTCTTTAGTAACAATTCCTCATCAGATACGTTGATACCAGGTGGCCTATAGCATACACCCAATACTAACTTTTTTTCCTTTTTCCCCGCATGCAATTTCTACCCATAATGTCTCGACAGTGTCTACAGTCCCCTCCTGAATATCTTCCCATATATTAGGTTTTAAAAACGGCTTTACGTAAAGACATACCCCTCCACCCGTTTTATTTAGTCTGTCTCTCCTAAACAGTGTATAGCCCTCTAAATTGACTGTCCAATCATGAGATTCATCCCACCAAGTTTCAGTAATGCCTATAATATCATACTGTTTGCTTGCTGCAAGTATTTCTATTTCACCCTTTTTACCAGTAATGCTTCTGGCGTTTACATACATACAACTAAGATAAGTATTTTCCCTTGCGTTAGTGACATCTTTCACCTTATGTAGCAATGATGACCTGTAATCGTCATTGGTTAGTGCTTTGGTAAAATCGCTTTTAGTACCCATGTTAGTAAACTTACTGCCTGCTCTTACCCTCCCCCCAGCTTCTCCCCCATTTCGTTTACTACCGCCATCCCCACTATTCTCACTGCATGACCCGTAATTTCTAGCTAAACCCTCCCCCCAGGCTCCTAGTTTAAAATCTCCTCCAACCTTTCCTTCCATCCTTCCCCCCAGCACCGCTGCCCCCTCCTCAGTCAGGTGCAATCCGTCATGACAAAAGAGATGGCGCCTGACTGAGAAGTCCGCCCAGTGTTCCAGGAACACAAACCCCTCTTTCCTGCACCAATCCCTAAGCCACACATTTCCCAATCCCTAAGTTTATTTAGATATAACAACCCTAATTCCGCTACAAGTAAAAAATAAACAGAACATTTGAACAGACATAATTTATTTAAAAAAAAAAAGATAAAAATAAATAAATATATATATATATATATATATATATATCAGAAAATGAAGTAAATAAGAGCGCCTAGTAGTGTTGGTGTGGAAATTTATATAAAAGATAACTTAGCTTAATAAAACTTTCAGCCTGATGATTCTCAGAGGTAAAACATGTAAAAGAGAGATAAAAAACAACATAGTGTGTACTGTTTTCAAACGTTTTTCAAAGATACACGCATTAGGAACTTTGCTGGTTCCAATAATTTTGAAATAAAAACAGTAACAATTTATTAAACAGTAGTCCTGTCACAGCCACAGGTGGTAGATAAAAATAATTAAAAGAATATATCTCGTCTGGTCATAAATATAGGTAGCATACGTACAGACTCAGAAAATATAAACAGCTTATCTGTCCGCATATGGGAACGCCATAGATAAAGAGAAGTATTCAAGCAGATTTTCTATCTGTAATAGCAGGTATCAAACGTACAAGATTAGAATAAAAAAACAGCTTATCTGTCCGCAAATGGGAAGTCCAAGGGATAAGTATCAAGTTCCTGTCCCAACGCGTTTCGTCCTTTGTATGAGGACTTCATCAAGGGGATAACTCATATGGATAATACAGGATATTTATACCATAGTTAGTAGTCACATGTGAGCAGGTTAACATGACATCACTTCCTGTCAGTAATGATGGTGAGTTTTAAAAAAACAAATAACCATTATATGTCTGTCAATATAGTGTAAGCTCAGTAGATAGATAAAACTAGTTCACAGCAGAGATAAATTTAGAAGGTAAAAATGAAGAAATGAAATGGGATAAGAGAAAACGATGTGGAACGCATATGGCGTCACTTCCGCCCAATTGGAACGCATTACGTCACTTCCCGGGGGCGGCCCGCTTATTTAGTAGAATAAAAAAAGAGGTAATTTTTATATATATATAAGCACATTTCGCATGGACATAGGGTCACAGTGTTAGTGTGTCCCTGGTTGTTTTTAAAGTTGCACAATAAAGTCAGTAGATCGCAGCTGTAGCGGACGCCGGTATAGCGGAACGTCATTTCCGGATGATGGCGATGGAACGCATGGTGACACGCACACTCTTCCGGTTGAGTCGGAGGATCTAGACTGCACTGGGAGCTGAACTGGCAAGACATCACTTCCGGCTAGCGGCGGTGAGAGGCACAATAGTCTTCAGGTGTCAGTCTCTTGTTTAATTACGTCCATATTTCCTCATGCCTGGAACGCACAGCCATCTTACTGATTCTATTTGATAGTAGATATTTCAAAGAAGTCCTGGAACGCACAGCCATGTTTTTTTATATAAATAAATATATAAATATATATAAAAAGTGTGTAAAAAGTGTTATAGCTAAGAATCCTCAAGGAGATGTGATAATAAAGTGCATAGTGAAATTAGTGCAATAAATATTAATAAAAGCCGTTATTGGAATAAAAATTTTTTTTTTATATTATTTTAAATGACTTATAATAGCAGAATAAAAAGGGTGATGAAAGTGTTAGGTGGTTTAAGACTCATAAAAAAGGTGCAATTTCAAAGCCTTCGTTGAATCCTGAAGGTGCCAGTGTTTTTAGTTCGAAAATCCAGAACATTTCTCTTTTAGACAGTTTGTTTAAAATGTCACCGCCCCGCTCTCCAAGGCTTACAATTTCAATTCCTTTAAAAGTAAGGTCATTTGCATTGGAGTTGTGTTTCTCCTGGAAATGTCTATAAATGGCATGTGTCGTAACTTTATTTCTAATATTTCGTACATGTTCTTGGATACGTATTTTTAGGCACCTCTTGGTCTTTCCAACATATTTTAAGCCACAGGTACATTCTAGAAGATAAATAACCATGGTGGAATTGCAATTAATGAACTGTTTAATCGTATATTCACAGGAATTGTCAATATTGAAGAATGTCTTTCGATTCCTGTGGACCAGTTTACAAATAATGCAGCTTCCACATTTATAGCTTCCTTGGCATTTTATTGTTGAGTTTACAGTGCCGGATTTTAGTAGGCTCGGAGCTAGAAGATCCTTGAGATTATTGGTTTTCTTGTATACAATTTGTGGATGAGGAGGTAGGATGTCTTTGAGGACTGGGTCCATCAAAAGGATGTTCCAATGCCTGTTTATGGACTGCCTGATAATGGCTTCATGGCAACTGAAGGTGGTAATGAAAGGGATGGAGTATTTTGATTGATCCTGGTCTCTTTTCTTTGGATTTCTCTGTTGAAGGTTTTCTTTTGTCTTTTCAAGAGCTTTTGAGATGGTTTCTTCAGGATATTCCCTTTCTTTAAATCGATCGGCAACTTCAACTATATGCTTCTTCTTCCCTCTGGGGAAGAGCTCTCTCTATTGTCTGACATGTTACACACGTGCACACACACACCACTATCACACAGGGGAGCTATCGGAGACAGACTCACACTAAGGTCTGTCAGAGAAACAGAGGGATTTGCCAGTCCACACACTGCGCCTAATAAGTAGAATATGTATAATAACTACACAAAACTACAGCGCTTTTTCCAATATTAGGTACACTGACCTAATGTAATAAAACACTCCCTCCCCCCCTCTATAACAACCTGGTACTTGTGTCAGCGTTGTTATGAGGAGAAGACAGCGTTCAGCAGCATCACTGTGGCAGGAGAAAATGGTGCCTAGTGAGTATCCTGGCAAGCTGAGAAGTCCCGCCCCCTGTAATGGCGCGATTTTGCCTCAACAATATGGAATATTTTTATACTGGCCGAGGTAGGCAAACCAGCGGCTAACATGTATTTGCGATGTGGCCAGTGAGAGTAAGGATTTTTCATGTCGCCCAGAGCGCACCCTCTCTGTGCGCTCTGCACTCCGAGACATGGCTGCGTCCCGCCACTGCGCTTGTACCTGTGAGCCGCCAACGATGACCGGAGGACTCCTCTCTGGTAGGACTCCGGTAATATACTCACCAGTCTTCTGACTTCTGGCTCTGTTAGGGGGTGGCGGCAGTGCTGTGGGAGTGAGCGCTGGCCAGGCTTGGGCTGTGTTCAGTACCCTTCAGGAGCTAATGGTGTCTTGTGCGCGGAAGCAGAGCCATTGAACTAAATGAGAAGTTGGTTCCTACTTCCTCCCCTAAGTCCCACGAAGCAGGGAAGCTGTTGCCAGCAGCTTCCATGAAAATAATAAACCTAACAATGTCTTTTTCTAGCAGAACTCTGTAGAGCTCCACTAGTGTGCATCCAGTCTCCTGGGCACATTTTCTAAACTGAGGTCTGGAGGAGGGGCATAGAGGGAGGAGCCGGTTAGGCACTTTAAGACTTTTTAACAGTGTGAAGGCTCCTGCGCACCCGTCTATACCTCATAGTACTAACATGGACCCCAGAATCCTCTAGGACGTAAGAAAAATATGTATACACTAGAAAAGCGGCAACTAAGAGGAGACATTAATATCTACAAATATGTAAAGGGTCAGCACAAGGAGCTAGCAGCGGATTTGTTTATTAAAAGAACTTTGTATAGGACACATGGGCACTTGCTGAGGCTAGAGGAGAGAAAATTCCGTATACAAAGTAGGAAAGGGTTCTTCACGGTAAGGGCAATAAAAATGTGGAACTTCCTGCCGGAGAAGATAGTAATGGCAGACTCTGTAAATGCATTTAAAAACCGATTAGACAAATTTCTAACTGGAAAGAGTATCCAGGGTTATAGCATTTACCACAGTGACATTAAACTGGGAGTGGTAAGAATCATTGTTGTCAATTGGTACTAAGCCATTACATCAGCAGGTACATTATAATATGATCAGCTGATCACAGAATACAGGTTGAACCCGATGGGCATTTTGCCTCTTTTCAATCTCACTAATTATGTAACTATGTAACTATTACCTTATATAGGAGTTTAACCGTATTCAGACGCATAGCAAAAGAAACAACAGTAATAATTATTAGACTCATATGCATCCGGCACTTATCCAACTATTCATTCTCAAAAGGTAGATAGAGACTTAGTGCTGTATTACCCGTGCTCAGTAGAATGTGATACAGGGAGACTCACCTCGCTTCCAGGACTGAACAATACATTAGCAAACGCTGAGTGGATCCATACGCTAATAGTGTACACACTCGCCCCGTGAACCTACAGTGAACACAGACGCCTATGTTACGACTGGGTCTTTTTAGATACACAGCGTCTCAGGCGAAAGCGGGAAAATGGTTCATGGCGGGAGACTCGGATGAAACTGGTCATGAACCGGGGGGAGGGGTGAACAGGGGAGCATCTGACTCCCCACTGGTGACATCAATCCCATACTACCTCAGGAGCCTATGATCCCTAAGGCCTAGCGCTGGTGCACCCTAGGTGGCAGCAGCATCAGTGACTGTTTGGTAGTCTCCTCCAAAACAGTGCGGCTGTGTCCGTGTTCCCCCTCTAAGCAGAACTGATGCCTTACCTTCTCCCCATGCTCCAGCCACAGCCTGATAACTTCTGCTGGACTTGCTAGTATATCCGACACAGACGCCTGCCAAAACAGCACTGTACTCATGGGTAAGCGTTGTCACGACCCGGCGGGGAATTGTTGGAGCGACTCTTTCTAAGGTATGTATAAGATGCTTTTTAGAAAGATCACTCAAGAAAAATAAACTATAGAAATAAAATAAGAAAGCTTATGGCTGCTAAAAACCAGCAGCCCTCTGACCATGGTCTGGCTCCTGCTACACCAAACAAAAAACTGATTTGCCTGAGCCAGGAGGTGGGGACATATGGACGGGCCCACTGCATGCTGGGAGGCCAAAAGCTTTGACCGTTTGGTGCAAATCCACTGTTGCGTCATCATATCCCAATGTTATCCTGTGGATAACCTGTGGACCCTGCAGGAGAAAAAACTTGCAGCAGCTGGGATAGAGTTACATGAAATGAGGAGCTGGTTAATAAGCTGGAGGAAATCACAGGAACTATACAGCAGCTGCAGCAAATAGAGTCAAAAGTTATCATAATGCTGCTTCCATGGACCTGTGTGAGGCTGGCCGGGATGCTGATGCAAAAGGAGATCCAAGCAGGTGGTGAAGGAAACCTGCAGAGTTCCAGCCTAGATGTGGAAAGCTGTTGAGGGTAGATCTGCTGGCAGGTGACAAAGTGCCAGATGTGGCAGCTTCCAGGTACACATTGTGGATCCGGTGATGGCTGTGGTCTCTCAGGGTCCGGTCTAGGATTGGCCATCAACCATTGATGATCAGGAACCATTGATGGTCTACCTGATGATACCTAGTTTTACCATCAAGGAAGTTACCCGCCATTGATAGTAGCTGTGACGA
The DNA here is from genome assembly GCF_028390025.1 of Pseudophryne corroboree. Lineage (NCBI taxonomy): Eukaryota > Metazoa > Chordata > Amphibia > Anura > Myobatrachidae > Pseudophryne > Pseudophryne corroboree. Next base: position 2,615,299 of record NW_026967563.1, read on the forward strand.
TACAGAGTTCCAAATCACTCAGGCACAGTGGTAGATAAAAAAACAACGGTGGTTTATTGAACAGAATGGGCTATAAACAGCTCAGCACACCTCTGTAATCCAATTCCACATGACAATTCCCACCACAAACTCCTGACAGAACATCACTTCTTAGTCAAGGAGCATAGAATCTCTTTCAGCTCTCTGGTTAGCTCTACTTATACCCCCAGAAGCTTCATATTACATGGAGTGTGTGTGACTTCTTTGTCTAAGGATCTTACAGCATTGGAATACAATACATATTCTAATCAAGGTGATTACATCAGCCAGAGAGCAACCATGTCTGATCAGCTCACTGTTGGACAATAGGGAGTAAACAAAAAGGGACAATGGTACCTTATATGACTCACCCTTTGAGTGTCCACTGTGGTGGTAGTAAACAATAGAAAACTAGGTCTAACTTGAATACATTATCTAAAGTTGTAACAGATAACGTAACACAATTGCATATATTAATATTAAGGTTGATTTAAACACAATATTGGGTGAGCAGTAATGGACATGTTATGGAGAATGAGGAAACAGATGAATTTAATGTATAGGGATATGGGGATAAAAAGTACATATTTGACATGAGAAATGAGGCATAGCTATATTGTCACAGACCTCTCATTTCCTCTCAGTAGCCATGGGCCAGATGTTATTTCCCATCATTTACAGACTTCTGCGGCTGCACGAGATGCTAGGCTGTCAGCCAGTAGCCCTGCACCGCTCCGGCTCTTACATATAGTGTGCTGTTCCTGCTGGGAATGGGATGCCCCATCCACCTCACTGACGTGACAGGCTCAGCTGTCAGTCATGCAGCCCCTCTGCGCCCACTCTCTCCGTACTCATACATACATGCCTTTCTGGGAGTGTCTCGTCCTGGTTGTCAGTGAGACAGTGTCTCTGGCATGTCACAATCCGGGTATCTGGACGTCATTACTTACCATTCAGATGTCTCCTGAGGCTGGCTCAGCGTTCCAGGGACGGATCTCGCCTGCGTTGCTGATGTCCATACTGTACATCTCCCTCCTGTCACTCTAAAGCGATGTCACAAGCGGCTTCATGTTAAGTCTTAGAATGGCGTCTCCAGCCCTCCGTGGCCTCTGCCGCCGTTCCTGTGTTTCCAGTATACAGATTCATCAGTGTGGCGTCTCATGCCTGCCGCGGCCTCCGCTGTCATCCATGTGGTTCCAGTATGCAAGTTGTCAGTGTGGCGTCTCCTGCCCTCCTCGGCGTGCGCCGCCATTACTACTGAATCTCCACATGGTTTCTCAAACTAGCTTTCCCTCCAAGTGCTAACATGGGCGCAGCCATGTTGGTTTCTATCATATGCCTCAGTTTCCACCAATCCGCTGCTCTACTGGAATCTGCATAATTGTTCAGCCAATGCCTGCCTTGCTGCAGGTATAAATATCCTGTGCCTGAACCAGGAAATCGTCAGTGCTTTGGTTGTCAAACCTTGTTTCCAGTCTCTCTCTCCTGTGGTTGTTTTTCCAGGTTTCCAGCTCCTGTCTCCAGCCTCCACTAAGAGACCCGCACCAGCCTACCACCTGCGGTGCAGCCTGACTCTGCAGTCCTCCGTGACTACTCCAGTTTCCAGCTACAGATCCATCTGCTTCCAGCAGAGATCAGCTTCTCTTAAAGTGCCGGTGCTTTTCCTGCAGATTTCCACAAACCACCGGTACCAGTATTTCATCGCTCCCAAGCTTCATACGATCATTTGGCTGGTACCATCCAGCATCCACTCCGTGTTAACACCTGACTGGTTCCAACCAGTACCCACAACAGCTACTTCATCAACAGCGGACCAGCTTTCCGAGGAACATCAGCTGGTGTGTTCCTGGGCTATTCTCACTACTACAGTCGGGCCTGGTAAGGACTTTCCATCTCAAGGACAATAAGAACTGTACCTAATTCTACCAGAGCCCTGTGGCCATTGCCAACCCGTAGTACCCAGGAACTGTGATATACTTACTGTTGATTATAGTATTTATTTTACCACTGCTGTGACACATGGAGCTTGTTTAAAAAATGATTATTGACTTTTACTTTGGTTGTCGTGGTCACGCCTTCGGGCAATCTTCCTACGTGTAACTTACATGTCCAGGGGTCTGATTCAACCTCCCAGGTTCCACTACATCTCAGCCCCTACAACTGAGGCTTCCTCCCGTCAGCTCAGGCCCTCAGTTGTGACATGGCACAGCTGTGTAATCATGATGTGAGTGTGTATGCTTAGTGAGTACTGCTAGCAGCAAGCCTCACAGCTTAACTGCAGTGTAGCAGTGTGGTGGGTGTGGGGGTTAGAAGGGAGTTGCTACACCAATGAGTCAAGGAATGGAGTAGTTGGATGGGACTCACACAGCAGGTGGTCAAAAGCTTAAAAAGGAGTGGTTGGAAGGGGAAGGAACTGGTAGGTGTAGAAGGGATTATTGAAGGTAAGGACTCTCAAGGAAAATTGGAGTGGGATCCCACAGGTACCAAAGTGGGTAAAGAGCAGCTTTTAGGAAGGAAATAGGTAAGACAGACCCTGTGTTTGACCCTTCTTTACCTCATGCAGGGTCGATCTTTGGACTCTACAGTTCCTCAGGGGGCTGTGGATCCTTTTTGCCCACTACCTGGCAGTTCTGTGGCTATCTCAGGCCACAAACCTCCCAGATGCCAGGCCTCCAGATAAACATGAAATGGTCATGGAGATGGTCCTGGGCTCTGTGGAGTAGGTGGAACAAGCAAAGGAAAGTTGTGACCCTTCTGAAGGGGCAATGGTGGACATTGTGAATGGTGAAGGGAAGGTTTTTGTGGGAAAAGAGGGAGTTATGCCATATATCCCAGAAACATGGGTCCTCAGCCTATATGATGTGCCACCATTAATGTGGATTCTGTCTTGTCCGACCAAGCTTGATTTATGGGCTTTGTAATTTTTTTAAGTAGGATAAAGGCTGAGTTTTTTTATTTCTGCAGTGTCCACCGTGCCATCACTTACCTGTATGCTTACACGAAACAGAATGATGGAAAATTTACACGGTTTCTTTACATCTTCTGGGGGCCACTCCGAGATTAGACATTATGGCGTAATTACTCAGACGGGAATATAAAACAGAATAAAAAATAATAAGAATTTACTTACCGATAATTCTATTTCTCGTAGTCCGTAGTGGATGCTGGGGACTCCGTAAGGACCATGGGGATTAGCGGCTCCGCAGGAGACTGGGCACATCTAAAGAAAGCTTTAGGACTACCTGGTGTGCACTGGCTCTTCCCCCTATGACCCTCCTCCAAGCCTCAGATAGGATACTGTGCCCGGACGAGCGTACACAAAAAGGAAGGATTTTGAATCCCGGGTAAGACTCATACCAGCCACACCAATCACACTGTACAACTTGTGATCTGAACCCAGTTAACAGCATGATAACAGAGGAGCCTCTAGAAAAGATAGCTCACTACAGCAATAACCCGAATTTTTTGGTAACAATAACTATGTACCAGTATTGCAGACAATCCGCACTTGGGATGGGCGCCCAGCATCCACTACGGACTACGAGAAATAGAATTATCGGTAAGTAAATTCTTATTTTCTCTAACGTCCTAAGTGGATGCTGGGGACTTCGTAAGGACCATGGGGATTATACCAAAGCTCCCAAACGGGCGGGAGAGTGCGGATGACTCTGCAGCACCAAATGAGAGAACTCCAGGTCCTCCTCAGCCAGGGTATCAATTTTGTAGAATTTACAAACGTATTTGCTCCTGACCAAGTAGCTGCTCGGCAAAGTTGTAAAGCCGAGACCCCTCGGGCAGCCGCCCAAGATGAGCCCACCTTCCTTGTGGAGTGGGCATTTACAGATTTTTGGCTGTGGCAGGCCTGCCACAGAATGTGCAAGCTGACTTGTACTACAAATCCAACGAGCAATAGTCTGCTTAGAAGCAGGAGCACCCAGCTTGTTGGGTGCATACAGGATAAACAGCGAGTCAGATTTCCTGACTCCAGCCGTCCTGGAAACATATATTTTCAGGGCCCTGACAACGTCTAGCAACTTGGAGTCCTCCAAGTCCCTAGTAGCCGCAGGCACCACAATAGGTTGGTTCAGGTGAACACTGAAACCACCTTAGGGAGAAACTGAGGACGAGTCCTCAATTCCGCCCTGTCCGAATGGAAAAACAGATAAGGGCTTTTACAGGATAAAGCCGCCCATTCTGACACGCGCCCGGCCCAGGCCAGGGCCAACAGCATGACCACTTTTCCTGTGAGATATTTTAACTCCACAGATTTAAGTGGGTCAAACCAATGTGACTTTTGGAACCCAAAAACTACATTGAGATCCCAAAGTGCCACTGGAGGCACAAAAGGAGGCTGTATATGCAGTACCCCCTTTTACAAACGTCTGAACTTCAGGGACTGAAGCTAGTTCTTTTTGGAAGAAAATTGACAGAGCCGAAATTTGAACCTTAATGGACCCCAATTTCAAGCCCATAGACACTCCTGTTTGCAGGAAATGTAGGAATCGACCCAGTTGAATTTCCTCCATCGGGCCTTACTGGCCTCGCACCACGCAACATATTTTCGCCAAATGCGGTGATAATGTTTTGCGGTTACATCCTTCCTGGCTTTGATCAGGATAGGGATGACTTCATCCGGAATGCCTTTTTTCCTTCAGGATCCGGCGTTCAACCGCCATGCCGTCAAACGCAGCCGCGGTAAGTCTTGGAACAGACAGGGTCCTTGCTGGAGCAGGTTCCTTCTAAGAGGTAGAGGCCACGGATCCTCCGTGAGCATCTCTTGAAGTTCCGGTTACCAAGTCCTTCTTGGCCAATCCGGCGCCACGAATATAGTGCTTACTCCTCTCCATCTTATCAATCTCAGTACCTTGGGTATGAGAGGCAGAGGAGGGAACACATACACTGACTGGTACACCCACGGTGTTACCAGAGCATCTACAGCTATTGCCTGAGGGTCCCTTGACCTGGCGCAATACCTGTCGTGTTTTTCCCAACGGTTTATAATCATGTGGAAGACTTCTGGGTGAAGTCCCCACTCTCCCGGGTGGAGGTCGTGCTGAGGAAATCTGCTTCCCAGTTGTCCACTCCCGGAATGAATACTGCTGACAGTGCTATCACATGATTTTCCGCCCAGCGAAGAATCCTTGCAGCTTCTGCCATTGCCCTCCTGCTTCTTGTGCCACCCTGTCTGTTTACGTGGGTGACTGCCGTGATGTTGTCCGACTGGATCAACACCGGCTGACCTTGAAGCAGAGGTCTTGCTAAGCTTAGAGCATTGTAAATGGCCCTTAGCTTCAGGATATTTATGTGAAGTGATGTCTCCAGGCTTGACCATAAGCCCTGGATATTCCTTCCCTGTGTGACTGCTCCCCAGCCTCGCAGGCTGGCATCCGTGGTCACCAGGACCCAGTCCTGAATGCCGAATCTGCGGCCCTCTAGAAGATGAGCACTCTGCAACCACCACAGGAGGGATACCCTTGTCCTTGGTGACAGGGTTATCCGCTGATGCATCTGAAGATGCGACCCGGACCATTTGTCCAATAGGTCCCACTGGAAAGTTCTTGCGTGGAATCTGCCGAATGGGATTGCTTCGTAGGAAGCCACCATTTTTACCCAGAACCCTTGTGCATTGATGCACTGAGACTTGGCTCGGTTTTAGGAGGTTCCTGACTAGCTCGGATAACTCCCTGGCTTTCTCTTCCGGGAGAAAACACCTTTTTTCTGGACTGTGTCCAGGATCATCCCTAGGAACAGAAGACAAGTCGTCGGAACCAGCTGCGATTTTGGAATATTGAGAATCCAATCGTGCTGCCGCAACACTACCGGAGATAGTGCTACACCGACCTCCAACTGTTCCCTGGATCTTACCCTTATCAGGGAATCGTCCAAGCGAGGGATAACTAAAATTCCCTTCCTTCGAAGGAATAACATCATTTCGGCCATTACCTTGGTAAAGACCCGGGGTGCCGTGGACCATCCATACGGCAGCGTCTGAACTGATAGTGACAGTTCTGTACCATCAACCTGAGGTACCCTTGGTGAGAAGGGTAAATTTTGACATGAAGGTAAGCATCCTTGATGTCCCGAGACATCATGTAGTCCCCTTCATCCAGGTTCGCAATCACTGCTCTGAGTGACTCAATCTTGAATTTGAACCTCTGTATGTAAGTGTTCAAAGATTTTAGATTTTAGATTTAGAATCGGTCTCACCGAGCCGTCTGGCTTCGGTACCACAACAGTGTGGAATAATACCCGTTCCCTGTTGCAGGAGGGGTACCTTGATTATCACCTGCTGGGAATACAGCTTGTGAATGGCTTCCAAAACTGTCTCCGTGTCAGAAGGAGACATCGGTAAAGCAGACTTTAGGAAACGGCGAGGGGGAGACGTCTCGAATTCTAATTTGTACCCCCGAGATATCACCTGAAGGATCCAGGGGTCTACTTGCGAGTGAGCCCACTGCACGCTGAAATTCATTGAGACGGGCCCCCCACCATGCCTGATTCTGCTTGTAAAGCCCCAGCGTCATACTGAGGGCTTGGCAGAGGCGGGAGAGGGTTTCTGTTCCTGGTAACTGACTGATTTCTGCAGCCTTTTTCCTCTCCCTCTGTCACGGGGAAGAAAAGGAACCTTTTGCCCCTTGTCCACAAAAAGACTGCGCCTGATAATACGGCGTCTTCTCATGTTGAGAGGCGACCTGGGGTACAAACGTGGATTTCCCAGCTGTTGCCGTGGCCACCAGGTCTGAAAGACCGACCCCAACTAACTCCTCCCCTTAATAAGGCAATACTTCCAAATGCCATTTGGAATACGCATCACCTGACCACTGACGTGTCCATAACCCTCTACTGGTAGAAATGGACAACGCACTTAGACTTGATGCCAGTCGGCAAATATTCCGCTGTGCATCACGCATATATAGAAATGCATCTTTTAAATGCTCTATAGGCAAAAATATACTGTCCCTATCTAGGGTATCAATATTTTCAGTCAGGGAATCCGACCACGCCAACCCAGCACTGCACATCCAGGCTGAGGCTATTGCTGGTCGCAGTATAACACCAGTATGTGTGTAAATACATTTTAGGATACCCTCCTGCTTTCTATCAGCAGGATCCTTAAGGGCGGCCATCTCAGGAGAGGGTAGAGCCCTTACAAGCGTGTGGGCGCTTTATCCCCCCATGGGGGTGTTTCCCAACGCACCCTAACCTCTGGCGGGAAAGGATATAATGCCAATAACATTTTAGAAATTATCAGTTGTTATCGGGGGAAAACCACGCATTCACACACCTCATTTAATTTCTCAGATTCAGGAAACTACAGGTAGTTTTTCCTCACCGAACATAATACCCCTTTTTGGTGGTACTCGTATTATCAGAAATGTGTAAAACATTTTTCATTGCCTCAATCATGTAACGTGTGGCCCTACTGGAAGTCACATTTGTCTCTTCACCGTCGACACTGGAGTCAGTATCCGTGTCGGCGTCTATATCTGCCATCTGAGGTAACGGGCGCTTTAGAGCCCCTGACGGCCTATGAGACGTCTGGACAGGCACAAGCTGAGTAGCCGGCTGTCTCATGTCAACCACTGTCTTTTATACAGAGCTGACACTGTCACGTATTCCTTCCAACAGTTCATCCACTCAGGTGTCGACCCCCTAGGGGGTGACATCACTATTACAGGCAATCTGCTCCGTCTCCACATCATTTTTCTCCTCATACATGTCGACACAAACGTACCGACACACAGCACACACACAGGGAATGCTCTGATAGAGGACAGGACCCCACTAGCCCTTCTGGGAGACAGAGGGAGAGTTTGCCAGCACACACCAGAGCGCTATATATACAGGGATAACCTTATATAAGTGTTTTTCCCCTTATAGCTGCTGTATTGTTAATACTGCGCCTAATTAGTGCCCCCCTCTCTTTTTTAACCCTTTCTGTAGTGTAGTGACTGCAGGGGAGAGCCAGGGGAGCTTCCCTCCAACTGAGCTGTGAGGGAAAATGGCGCCAGTGTGCTGAGGAGATAGGCTCCGCCCCTTTTTCGCGGACTTTTCTCCTGCTTTTTTTATGGATTCTGGCAGGGGTTAAAATTCATCCATATAGCCCTGGGGGCTATATGTGATGTATTTTCGCCAGCCAAGGTGTTTTTATTGCTGCTCAGGGCGCCCCCCCCCTAGCGCCCTGCACCCTCAGTGACCGAAGTGTGCTGAGGAGCAATGGCGCACAGCTGCAGTGCTGTGCGCTACCTTGGTGAAGACAGGATGTCATCTGCCGCCGATTTTCTGGACCTCTTCTTGCTTCTGGCTCTGTAAGGGGGTCGGCGGCGCGGCTCTGGGACCCATCCAGGCTGGGCCTGTGATCGTCCCTCTGGAGCTAATGTCCAGTAGCCTAAGAAGCCCAATCCACTCTGCACGCAGGTGAGTTCGCTTCTTCTCCCCTTAGTCCCTCGATGCAGTGAGCCTGTTGCCAGCAGGACTCACTGAAAATAAAAAAAAAACCTAAGTCTAAACTTTTACTCTAAGCAGCTCAGGAGAGCCACCTAGATTGCACCCTTCTCGGCCGGGCACAAAAATCTAACTGAGGCTTGGAGGAGGGTCATAGGGGGAGGAGCCAGTGCACACCAGCTAGTCCAAAAGCTTTTACTTTTTGTGCCCTGTCTCCTGCGGAGCCGCTAATCCCCATGGTCCTTACGGTGAAGACAGGATGTCATCTGCCGCCGATTTTCTGGACCTCTTCTTGCTTCTGGCTCTGTAAGGGGGTCGGCGGCGCGGCTCTGGGACCCATCCAGGCTGGGCCTGTGATCGTCCCTCTGGAGCTAATGTCCAGTAGCCTAAGAAGCCCAATCCACTCTGCACGCAGGTGAGTTCGCTTCTTCTCCCCTTAGTCCCTCGATGCAGTGAGCCTGTTGCCAGCAGGTCTCACTGAAAATAACAAACCTAAACTAAAACTTTCACTAAGAAGCTCAGGAGAGCCCCTAGTGTGCACCCTTCTCGTTCGGGCACAGAGATCTAACTGAGGCTTGGAGGAGGGTCATAGGGGGAGGAGCCAGTGCACACCAGGTAGTCCTAAAGCTTTCTTTAGATGTGCCCAGTCTCCTGCGGAGCCGCTAATCCCCATGGTCCTTACGGAGTCCCCAGCATCCACTTAGGACGTTAGAGAAAAAAGCTTTAATGTAATAATTAGATGCAGATAAAAGCTTTTATTATGAAATACAGGGGAGTATCCGCACCATATAGATATAACATACAACAAACCACAGCAGATGGAACCCGGGTGACTCTAATGCACATGGTAATGTACAGGGTATATATGGACAGGATCTTGTATCAGAAAACACTCGACACTCCTTATCAAGATGAGTGTCTGCAACAAGTTAGGCAAACTAGAAGTGAAAACATGTTCCAATGGCCGCCATATTGTCCTGTAGCAATACAGATTGTGCAAACTGGTATTAGACATTCACATTTACACAAAGCACAAGATACAAAATAAACAGCAGAAAAAAGACCTAAGCATTTGGGATGTATTATTTAGGAAGTAAATAGAGGTACATTAATGAAAAGCGTGAGTAACAGTCATCAGTCTGTTTGTGAAGGTCTCTAGAGTGGAGGCCTCTTGGACTGTGCAAGGCAGTGAGTTCCATGGTCAAAGCTAAACGTTCAACCCATAAATGAATGACAGGAGATTCTTGGTACTGCTGGTAACAGTCCATCTGTAGAAGCAAGCAGGGCAGTAAGGAGGCAGAAGCTGCTTCTAGTACCTTGGACCATGTAATGTTGGTCTGGGAAGGTCAGTTAGCCAATTATGAAATAGATTTGTCATCTTACAGGTAGCCGGTGAAGGGAATAGAGAATGGGTGTTATGTGGCAGGAACGGGCTGGTTAGGTAACAGCTTGGATGCTGCATTCTGTACTAGCTGCAAGCTCTGTAATTCTTTTGCTGGGTGACCCAGGTAGATGGCATTGCAGTAGTCTATGAACTTCTGAGGGAATCAAGTGCTTGATTCTGGCTATGGTCCACAGATGGAAGAATGAGGATTAGTATGTGGCAGATACCTGATGTCTGTGTCAGCCACAAACCAGGACATCACAAAGATTCAGCACATGTTCAGTATTTTGCAATTCCGAACACCAAAGCATAAATCCAGATGGTTGGTAAAGCTGTAGTCTTGTCCTTTGCTGGTGAGCTTCTATTATGTTTCACAAAGACTGAGTCACAGCCAACTGGCATCATCAACCCCAGGCGCTCAGCTAGACAACCATTTAAGATTGGTATTAGGTTCTCAGTACATGGTGCAAAAAGCAGGTAATCTGCATAGCTGCGGTAGACGAGGCCATGACGTCTGATTATATCACCCAGTGGTAGCATGAATATTTTATAAAGCATAAGAGATCGGATTCACCCTTGAGGAACATTGGACGGCAGTGATAATTATACTCCAGAAGATGTAAATGGTTCCGTACTTGGGTAATGTCTAATATGTTCAACAAGAGCGGATTTATTTCTCTCACAGCATGAAAATGGCTTCTCATCTGTGAAATCGCTGATGTTTAACAAGAACTGATTTCCGTGCAAAACATTTCCCACACTCAGAACAGGAAAATGGCTTCTCACCTGTGTGACTCCTCTGATGTCTAACAAGATGTGATGTCGATGAAAAACATTTCCCACACTCAGAACAGGAAAATGGCATCTCACCTGTGTGACTTCTCTGATGCATAACAAAATATGATTTGCGTGCAAAACATTTCCCACACTCAGAACAGGAAAATGGCATCTCACCTGTGTGACTTCTCTGATGTATAACAAAATATGATTTGCGTGCAAAACATTTCCCACACTCAGAACAGGAAAATGGCTTCTCACCTGTGTGATTTCTCTGATGTATAACTAAATGTGATTGGTGTGCAAAACATTTCCCACACTCAGAACAGGAATACGGCTTCTCACCTGTGTGACTTCTCTGATGTATAACTAAATGTGATTTGTGTGCAAAACATTTCCCACACTCAGAACAGGAATACGGCTTCTCACCTGTGTGACTTCTCTGATGTATAACTAAACATAATTTGTGTGCAAAACATTTCCCACACTCAGAACAGGAATACGGCTTATCACCTGTGTGACTTCTCTGATGTATAACAAAATATGATTTGCGTGCAAAACATTTCCCACACTCAGAACAGGAAAATGGCATCTCACCTGTGTGATTTCTCTGATGTATAACTAAATGTGATTTGTGTGCAAAACATTTCCCACACTCAGAACAGGAATACGGCTTCACACCTGTGTGACATCTCTGATGTGTAACAAGAGCTGATTTCTGTGCGAAACATTTCCCACACTCAGAACAGGAATACGGCTTCTCACCTGTGTGACTTCTCTCATGTCTAACAAGATATGATTTATATGTAAAACATTTCCCACACTCAGAACATGAAAATGGCCTCTCACCTGCCTTAGCTGGCTGATGAGTAATAAGGTTTGTGTTCTGTGTAAAACATTTGGCATCTACAGAACAGGGAAACACTGTATCTACTCTCAGAGCTGTAACAGATGCACCAATATCAGAGTGATCAGGAGAACATTCCCCAGGATCAGGGGGATCAGCTGATAGAGCTGGATGTATAATTGGGGTAATGGGGTTATCTCCTGGAGAATCCTGTCTACGGTCATTATCCGTTATTTCAGAATCCAGGGATAACATTAGATGTCCTTCTGAGATATTCCTGCTTGTGTGTCCATCTCCTGGAAATAAAATACATTAATATATAAAATGAGTAGACAAGACCCAGGGTGTTACAGGATACAATATATCATTCTATAACAGACATTTTTACCTGTAATCATTGCTTTTATGTTTATTAAAAAACAAAAAACGGCTAGGATGCTTAGACTGGAGCTTGATCAACACTGAATGCTCATGTGGGATTACTAGAGGGGACGTGGACGCTCCTGTGGGATCACTAGAGGTGACGTGGACGCTCACGTGGAATTACTAGAGGTGACGTGGACGCTCACGTGGAATTACTAGAGGTTACACGGACGCTCACGTGGAATTACTAGAGGTTAAACGGACACTCACGTGGAATTACTAGAGGTTACACGGACGCTCACGTGGGATTACTAGAGGAGACAGGGACGCTCACGTGGGATTACTAGAGGTGACAGGGATGCTCACGTGGGATTACTAGAGGTGACAAGGACGCTCACGTGGGATTACTAGAGGTGACACGGACGCTCACGTGGGATCACTAGAGGTGACACGGACGCTCACGTGGAATTACTAGAGGTGACATGGACGCTCCCGTGGAATTACTAGAGGTGACACGGGCGCTCACGTGGGATTACTAGAGGTGACACGGGCGCTCACATGGGATTACTAGAGGTGACACGGGCGCTCACGTGGGATTACTAGAGGTGACACGGGCGCTCACGTGGGATTACTAGAGGTGACACGGGCGCTCACGTGGGATTACTAGAGGTGACACGGGTGCTCACGTGGGATTACTAGAGGTGACACGGACGCTCACGTGGGATTACTAGAGGAGACAGGGGCGCTCACGTGGGATTACTAGAGGAAACAGGGACGCTCACGTGGGATTACTAGAGGAGACAAGAACGCTCACGTGGGATTACTAGAGGAGACAAGGACGCTCACGTGGGATTACTAGAGGTGACACGGACGCTCACGTGGGATCACTAGAGGTGACGTGGATGCTCACGTGGAATTACTAGAGGTGACGTGGATGCTCACGTGGGATTACTAGAGGAGACATGGACGCTCACGTGGGATTACTAGAGGAGACATGGACGCTCACGTGGGATTACTAGAGGTGACACGGACGCTCATGTGGGATCACTAGAGGTGACACGGACGCTCATGTGGGATCACTAGAGGTGACACGGACGCTCATGTGGGATCACTAGAGGTGACACGGACGCTCATGTGGGATCACTAGAGGTGACATGGACGCTCATGTGGGGTTACTAGAGGTGACATGGACGCTCATGTGGGGTTACTAGAGTTGACATGGACGCTAACGTGGGATTACTAGAGGTGACATGGACATTCATGTGGGATTACTAGAGGTGACATGGACACTCATGTGGGGTTAGTAGAGGTGACATGGACGCTCATGTGGGATTACTAGAGGTGACATGGACGCTCATGTGGGATTAGTAGAGGTGACATGGACGCTCATGTGGATTACTAGAGGTGACATAGACGCTCATGTGGGATTACTAGAGGTGACATGGACGCTCATGTGGGATTACTAGAGGTGACATGGGCGCTCATGTGGGATTACTAGAGGTGACATGGGCACTCATGTGGGATTACTAGAGGTGACACGGACGCTCATGTGGAATTACTAGAGGTGACACGGACGCACATGTGGGATTACTAGAGGTGACACGGACGCTCATGTGGGATTACTAAAGGTGACATGGACGCTCACGTGGGATTACTGGAGGTGACATGGGCTTTGCAATAATAAAACAGCAAAGAAGAGAAAGTGCTGTCCTGTTTGCGCACTAATAAATAATATATAACCTTTATTAAGTACAGTAAAGTATGTAAGATAAATCAGTGATATATAAAACACAAAGGTAAATGTATAAAGGTGAATAAAGTAATCAAAAGACAATTGTATTTGTTGTTAAACATCGGCATGTATATTATATTGGGGGATAATTGATTCAGTGCTGGTAATCCTGTTCAGTAACAATATATTAATATATTACACCCATACGAGGATGGGATAAATTACACATTTAATAATATTGTGGCAGAGTTTCCTCCAGCGGTAATCTCAATGTAACATCATACTGTATGTATAAACATTTTATGGGGGGGGATTCAGTTCATCACAAAAACTCCCTAACCAATTAGCCGCAAAAAGTTATTGGTGATAATTCTCCATAGGTTTTTTATTTTGCTCACAAATGTCTGCAGTGCAGTGTTAGGAGGAACTCATTTAAATAAGATTTTAAACCTACCGGTAAATCTATTTGTCCTAGTCCGTAGAGGATGCCGGGCACTCCGTAAGGACCATGGGGTATAGACGGGCTCCGCAGGAGACATGGGCACCTAAAAATAACTTTTCCTATGGGTGTGCACTGGCTCCTCCATTTATGCCCCTCCTCCAGACCTCAGTTAGAGAACTGTGCCCAGAGGGGATGGACACTACAAGGCAGGATTTAAAAATCCAAGGGCAAGATTCATACCAGCCCACACCAATCATACCATGTAACCTGGATCATACATAACCAGTTAACCGTATGAACAACAATAGTGACGGTCCAAAACCGACTCCAACTGTAACATAACCCTTACGGAAGCAACAACTATATACAAGTCTTGCAGAGTTTCCGCACTGGGACGAGCGCCCAGCATCCTTGCTAAAAAGTCCGGACCATTCCCTACTACATTCCAGCAAAAGATCCATACCGGAAGGTAGCAAACAAAGTAGCAGCGCTATGTTCAACAATTAATATATATCAACACAACGATAAATATCGATCTGGAACAAATGGAGATGAATGGACTGAAAAGAAAGGTACCGATTATTTATTAGCATAAATGATTAAAAGTGCACAACATTGTGAAAAAATGTAAAAATAGCTTTAAAAATAATTAATATAATCAATATTCAGATCACCAGAAGGCTACTGGGTGTGTGTCCGTTCCTTATTTAATGTGGACATCAGATGAATAGTATCAGAATGAACATTAGGGCTGATGGCACAGTCCTGTTGGTGATATTTACCACTGTGGTTACCGCTGGAGGAAAGGAGTCCTCTGGATGGCGTCCCTTTAAATGACTGGGGTCTTTGGGATCCTTAGTCCTCACTAGAATTGCGGAGTCCTCAATGCTGAGTTGGTTTTTGTGGTGTCACCTATGGGTTTTGGTCGTTCATCTGGTCATCTGAAAAGATGGTCAAAGTCCACTAAAGGTCCGGATGTAGCTCTTACACTTTCCTGAAGTAGGTGGGTGATCTGGAAACCTGACGCGTTTTGCTGCAGGGCCTGCAGCTTTTTCAAAGCTCCGTAAGGACCATGGGGATTATACCAAAGCTCCCAAACGGGCGGGAGAGTGCGGATGACTCTGCAGCACCGACTGGCCAAACACAAGGTCCTCCTCAGCCAGGGTATCAAACTTGTAGAATTGTGCAAATGTGTTTGAACCCGACCAAGTAGCAGCTCGGCAAAGCTGTAATGCCGAGACCCCTCGGGCAGCCGCCCAAGAAGAGCCCACCTTCCTAGTGGAATGGGCTTTTACTGATTTAGGATGCGGCAACCCAGCCACAGAATGAGCCTGCTGAATCGTGTTACAAATCCAGCGAGCAATAGTTTGCTTTGAAGCAGGAGCACCCAGCTTGTTGGATGCATACAGGATAAACAGCGAGTCAGTCTTCCTGACTCCAGCCGTTCTGGTTACATAAATCTTCAAAGCCCGGACTACGTCAAGTAACTTGGAATCCTCCAAGTCACGAGTAGCCGCAGGCACCACAATAGGTTGGTTCAAATGAAAAGATGACACCACCTTTGGCTGAAATTGCGGACGAGTCCGCAATTCTGCCCTGTCCATATGGAAAACCAGATAGGGGCTTTTACATGACAAAGCCGCCAATTCTGACACACGCCTAGCCGAAGCTAAGGCCAACAGCATGACCACTTTCCACATGAGATACTTTAGCTCCACGGTTTTAAGTGGCTCAAACCAGTGGGATTTCAGGAAACCCAACACCACGTTAAGATCCCAAGGTGCCACTGGTGGCACAAAAGGGGGCTAAATATGCAGCACTCCCTTAACAAACGTCTGAACCTCAGGCAGTGAAGCCAGTTCTTTTTGAAAGATAATGGATAGGGCCAAAATCTGGACCTTTATGGACCCTAATTTTAGGCCCATAGACACTCCTGACTGTAGGAAGTGCAGGAACCGTCCGAGCTGGAATTCCTCTGTAGGGGCCTTCCTGGCCTCACACCAAGTAACATATTTTCGCCATATACGGTGATAATGCTTTGCTGTCACGTCCTTCCTAGCCTTTATCAGCGTAGGAATAACTTCTCCAGAATGCCTTTTTCTGCTAGGATCCGGTGTTCAACCGCCATGCAGTCAAATGCAGCTGCGGTAAGTCTTGGAACAGACAGGGCCCCTGTTGCAACAGGTCTTGTCTGAGAGGCAGAGGCCATGGGTCCTCTGTAAGCATTTCTTGCAGTTCCGGGTACCAAGTCCTTCTTGGTCAATCCGGAACAATGAGTATTGTTCTCACTCCTCTTTCTTACAATTCTCAGCACCTTTGGTATGAGAGGAAGAGGAGGAAACGCATAGACCGACTGGAACACCCACGGTGTTACTAGTGCGTCCACAGCTATCACCTGAGGGTCCCTTGACCTGGCGCAATACCTTTTTAGCTTTTTGTTGAGGCGGGACGCCATCATATCCACCTGTGGCAGTTCCCATCGATTTACAATCTGCGTGAAGACTTCTTGATGAAGTCCCCACTCTCCCGGGTGGAGGTCGTGCCTGCTGAGGAAGTCTGCTTCCCAGTTGTCCACTCCCGGAATGAACACTGCTGACAGTGCTTGCACGTGATTCTCCGCCTAACGAAGAATCCTGGTGGCTTCCGCCATTGCCCTCCTGCTTCTTGTGCCGCCCTGGCGGTTTACATGGGCCACTGCGGTGATGTTGTCTGACTGAATCAGCACTGGTTGGTTTCAAAGCAGAGGCTCCGCTTGACTCAGGGCGTTGTATTTGGCCCTTAGTTCCAGGATATTGATGTGCAGACAAGACTCCCGACTTGACCACAGCCCTTGGAAGTTTCTTCCCTGAGTGACTGCCCCCCATCCTCGGAGGCTTGCATCCGTGGTCACCAGGACCCAGTCCTGTGTGCCGAACCTGCGGCCTTCGAGGAGGTGAGCACTTTGCAGCCACCACAGAAGAGACACCCTAGCCCTGGGGGACAGGGTGATCAGCCGATGCATCTGAAGATGCGATCCGGACCACTTGTCCAACAGATCCCACTGAAAGATCCTCGCATGGAACCTGCCGAAGGGAATGGCTTCGTATGACGCCACCATCTTTCCCAGGAGTCGCGTGCAGTGATGCACCGATACCTGTTTCGGTTTTAGGAGGTCTCTGACCAGAGTCACGAGCTCCTGAGCCTTCTCCGCCGGGAGAAACACCTTCTTCTGGCCTGCCAGAATCATGCCCATAAAGGGCAGACGCGTCGTAGGGATCAGCTGCGACTTTGGAATATTCAGGATCCACCGGTGTTGTTGCAACACTTCCTGAGAGTGTGCTAGGCCGATCAGCAACTGCTCCCTGGACCTCGCCTTTATGAGGAGATTGTCCAAGTATGGAATAATTGTAACTCCTTGCTTTCGAAGGAGTACCATCATCTCCGCCATTACCTTGGGAAATATTCTCGGTGCCGTGGACAGGCCAAACGACAACGTCTGGAATTGGTAATGACAGTCCTGTACCACAAACCTGAGGTACTCCTGATGAGGTGGATAAATGGGGACATGCAAGTAAGCATCCTTGATGTCCAGCGACACCTTAAAATCCCCCTCTTCCAGGCTTGCAATGACCGTTCTGAGCGATTCCATTTTGAACTTGAATTTCTTCAGATAAATGTTCAGGGATTTTAAATTCAAAATGAGTCTGACCGAACCGTCCGGTTTCGGCACCACAAACATTGTGGAATAGTAGTCCCATCCCTGTTGAAGAAGGAGAACCTTCACCACCACCTGCTGGAGATATAACTTGTGAATTGCCGCCAACACTACCTCCCTTTCCATGGGAGAAGCCGGCAGGGACGATTTTAGGTAACGGTGAGGGGGCGTCACTTCGAATTCCAGCTTGTATCCCTGAGACACAATTTGTATAGCCCAAGGATCCACCCGTGAGCGAACCCACTGGTGGCTGAAATTTCGGAGACGTGCCCCCACCGCTCCTGACTCCGCCTTTGGAGCCCCAGCGTCACGCGGTGGATTTAGTGGAGGCTCTTTTTGAATGAAAGAACATTTGGTAATACGGTGCTTTGGCTGTGAGGGAACATATGGCAAAAAATTCGACTTCCCAGCCGTTGCTGTGGAAACCAGGTCCGAGAGACCGGCCCCAAACAATTCCTCACCCTTGTAAGGTAAAACCTCCAGGTGTTTTTTAGAGTCGGCATCACCAGTCCACTGCCGAGTCCACAGGACCCTTCTGGCAGAAATCGACATTGCGTTTACTCTAGAGCCCAGTAGGCAAATTTCCCTCTGGGCATCCCTCATATATAGCACAGTGTCTTTGATATGTCCCAGGGTCAGTAAAATAGTCTCCCTGTCCAGGGTATCTATCCCCTCAGACAGAGTATCTGTCCATGCTGCTACAGCACTACACATCCAGGCCGAAGCAGTTGCTGGCCTCAGTAGAGTACCAGAATGTGTATAAACAGACTTCAGGATACCTTCCTGCTTTCTATCCGCAGGATCCTTTAGGGCGGCCGTATCCTGTGACGGCAGGGCCACCTTCTTAGATAAGCGTGTCAACGCCTTATCTACCCTAGGGGAGGATTCCCAGCGTAACCTGTCGGTTGGCGGGAAAGGGTAAGCCATAAGCAATCTTTTGGAAATTACTACTTTCCTATCAGGGGAATACCACGCTTTTTCACACAATTCATTTAATTCATGTGAAGGGGGAAAAGTCACTTCTTGCTTTTTCTCCCCATACATATAATCCCTCTTGTCAGGGACAGGGTTTTCCTCTGATATGTGCAATACATCCTTCATTGCTATAATCATGTAGCGGATGGCTTTAGTCAATTTAGGCTGCAACTTAGCATCATCGTCATCGACACTGAAGTCAGAATCCGTGTCGATATCTGTGTCAACAATCTGGGATAGCGGGTGCTTTTGAGACTCTGACGGCCTCTGAGCTGTAGGATCAGACATGGGTTGAGACCCTGACTGTCCCAAGGCTTCAGCTTTATACAACCTCTTATGCAAGGAGCTTACGTTATCATTTAACACCTTCCACATATCCATCCAATCAGGTGTCGGCGCCGTCGGCGGCGACCCCACATTCATCTGCACTTGTTCTGCCTCCACGTATCCTTCCTCGTCAAACATGTCGACACAAACGTACCGACACACCGCACACACCCAGGGAATGCTCACTTGAAGACAGTTCCCCCACCAGGCCCTTTGGGGAGACAGAGAGAGAGTATGCCAGCACACACCCCAGCGCTATATAACCCAGGGATTACACAGTAATTTAGTGTTTACCCAGTAGCTGCTGTTTATGACAATTTGCGCCTAAATTTATGTGCCCCCCCTCTCTTTTTACCCTTTTTCTACCTGGATACTGCAGGGGAGAGCATGGGGAGCTTCCTCTCAGCGGAGCTGTGGAGAGAAAATGGCGCTGGTGAGTGCTGAGGAAGAAGGCCCCGCCCCCTCAGCGGCGGGCTTCTGTCCCGGGTCTGTGTAAATAAAATGGCGGGGGCTCGTACATATATACAGTGCCCGGCTGTATATATGTGTCTTTTTGCCAAGAGGTATCCTAATTGCTGCCCAGGGCGCCCCCCCCCTGCGCCCTGCACCCTACAGTGACCGGAGTGTGTGGGGTAGTGTGGGCGCAATGGCGCACAGCTGCAGTGCTGTGCGCTACCTCATGTGAAGACAGGAGTCTTCTGCAACCGATTTCGATGTCTTCTTGCTTCTGCCGGCTTCTGACTTCTGGCTCTGCGAGGGGGACGGCGGCGCGGCTCCGGGAACGTACGACCAAGGTTAGGTACCTGTGTTCGATCCCTCTGGAGCTAATGGTGTCCAGTAGCCTAAGAAGCGCAACCTAGCCGCAGTGAGTAGGTTTGCTTCTCTTCCCTCAGTCCCTCGTAGCAGAGAGTCTGTTGTCAGCAGAAGCTCTCTGAAAATAAAAAAACCTAATAAATACTTTCTTATTAGCAAGCTCAGGAGAGCCCACTAAAATGCACCCTGCTCTGTCCGGGCACAGATTCTAACTGAGGTCTGGAGGAGGGGCATAGAGGGAGGAGCCAGTGCACACCAGTAGTCCTAATTCTTTCTTAGAGAGCCCAGTCTCCTGCGGAGCCCATCTGTTCCCCATGGTCTTTACGGAGTCCCTAGCATCCACTAGGATGGTAAGAGAAAATTTGATTTACCTGCGGTAGCTGTGGAAACCAGGTCCGTCAGCCCATCCCCAAACAATACGTCTCCCTTATAGGGTAGGACTTCCATATGTTTTTTGGAATCCGCATCACCCGTCCATTGGCGAGTCCATAAGGATCGTCTCGCTGAGATAGACATGGCATTGGCCCTAGAAGCTAGCAATCCAATATCCCTTTGAGCATCTCTCATAAATAAGACTGCGTCTTTAATATGGGCTAGAATTAACAATATAGTATCCTTATCCATATTATCAAATTCAGCCGTCAGATCATCTGTCCATGCTGAATTTGCGCTACATACCCATGCCGACACAATAGTCGGTCTTAGCACAGCTCCAGTATGCGAATAAAATAAGAATTTACTTACCGATAATTCTATTTCTCGTAGTCCGTAGTGGATGCTGGGACTCCGTAAGGACCACGGGGATTAGCGGCTCCGCAGGAGACAGGGCACAAAAAGTAAAAGCTTTTGGACTAGCTGGTGTGCACTGGCTCCTCCCCCTATGACCCTCCTCCAAGCCTCAGTTAGTATACTGTGCCCGGACGAGCGTACACAATAAGGAAGGATTTTTGAATCCCGGGTAAGACTCATACCAGCCACACCAATCACACCGTACAACTAGTGATCTGAACCCAGTTAACAGCATGATAACAGAGGAGCCTCTGCAAAGATGGCTCTCAACAATAAAAACCCGATTTTTGTAACAATAACTATGTACAAGTATTGCAGACAATCCGCACTTGGGATGGGCGCCCAGCATCCACTACGGACTACGAGAAATAGAATTATCGGTAAGTAAATTCTTATTTTCTCTGACGTCCTAAGTGGATGCTGGGACTCCGTAAGGACCATGGGGATTATACCAAAGCTCCCAAACGGGCGGGAGAGTGCGGATGACTCTGCAGCACCGAATGAGAGAACTCCAGGTCCTCCTCAGCCAGGGTATCAAATTTGTAGAATTTTGCAAACGTGTTTGCCCTTGACCAAGTAGCTGCTCGGCAAAGTTGTAAAGCCGAGACCCCTCGGGCAGCCGCCCAAGATGAGCCCACCTTCCTTGTGGAGTGGGCATTTACAGATTTTGGCTGTGGCAGGCCTGCCACAGAATGTGCAAGCTGAATTGTACTACAAATCCAACGAGCAATAGTCTGCTTAGAAGCAGGAGCACCCAGCTTGTTGGGTGCATACAGGATAAACAGCGAGTCAGATTTTCTGACTCCAGCCGTCCTGGAAACATGTATTTTCAGGGCCCTGACTACGTCCAGCAACTTGGAGTCCTCCAAGTCCCTAGTAGCCGCAGGTACCACGATAGGTTGGTTCAGGTGAAACGATAACACCACCTTAGGGAGAAACTGGGGACGGGTTCGCAGTTCTGCCCTGTCCGAATGGAAAATCAGATATGGGCTTTTGTAAGATAAAGCCGCCAATTCTGACACTCGCCTGGCCGAGGCCAGGGCCAGCAGCATGGTCACTTTCCATGTGAGATATTTCAAATCCACAGATTTGAGCGGTTCAAACCAATGTGATTTGAGGAATCTCAGAACTACATTGAGATCCCACGGTGCCACTGGAGGCACAAAAGGGGGCTGTATATGCAGTACTCCCTTGACAAACGTCTGGACTTCAGGAACTGAAGCCAATTCTTTCTGGAAGAAAATCGACAGGGCCGAAATTTGAACCTTAATGGACCCCAATTTGAGGCCCATAGACAGTCCTGTTTGCAGGAAATGCAAGAATCGACCCAGTTGAAATTCCTCCGTCGGGGCCCTCCTGGCCTCACACCACGCAACATATTTTCGCCAAATACGGTGATAATGTTGTGCGGTCACCTCCTTCCTGGCTTTGATCAGGGTAGGGATGACTTCCTCCGGAATGCCTTTATCCTTCAGGATCCGGCGTTCAACCGCCATGCCGTCAAACGCAGCCGCGGTAAGTCTTGGAACAGACAGGGTCCTTGCTGAAGCAGGTCATTTCTTAACGGCAGAGGCCACGGGTCCTCTGTGAGCATCTCTTGAAGTTCCGGGTACCAAGTCCTTCTTGGCCAATCCGGAGCCACGAGTATAGTTCTTACTCCTCTCCGTCTTATAATTCTCAGTACCTTGGGTATGAGAGGCAGAGGAGGGAACACATACACTGACTGGAACACCCAAGGTATTACCAGAGCGTCCACAGCTATTGCCTGAGGGTCCCTTGACCTGGCGCAATACCTGTCTAGTTTTTTGTTGAGGCGGGACGCCATCGTGTCCACCTTTGGTTTTTCCCAACGGTTCACAATCATGTGGAAGACTTCCGGATGAAGTCCCCACTCTCCCGGGTGGAGGTCGTGCCTGCTGAGGAAGTCTGCTTCCCAGTTGTCCACTCCCGGAATGAACACTGCTGACAGTGCTATCACATGATTTTCCGCCCAGCGAAGAATCCTTGCAGCTTCTGCCATTGCCCCCCTGCTTCTTGTGCCGCCCTGCCTGTTTATGTGGGCGACTGCTGTGATGTTGTCCGACTGGATCAACACCGGCTGCCCTTGAAGCAGAGGTCTTGCTAGGCTTAGAGCATTGTAAATTGCCCTTAGCTCCAGTATATTTATGTGAAGTGAAGTCTCCAGGCTTGACCACACTCCCTGGAAATTTCTTCCCTGTGTGACTGCTCCCCAGCCTCTCAGGCTGGCATCCGTGGTCACCAGGACCCAGTCCTGAATGCCGAATCTGCGGCCCTCTAGAAGATGAGCACTCTGCAACCACCACAGAAGAGACACCCTTGTCCTCGGAGACAGGGTTATCCGCTGATGCATCTGAAGATGCGATCCGGACCATTTGTCCAGCAGATCCCACTGAAAAGTTCTTGCATGGAATCTGCCGAATGGAATCGCTTCGTAAGAAGCCACCATTTTCCCCAGGACCCTTGTGCATTGATGCACTGACACTTGGCCTGGTTTTAGGAGGTTCCTGACAAGCTCGGATAACTCCCTGGCTTTCTCCTCCGGGAGAAACACTTTTTTCTGGACTGTGTCCAGAATCATCCCTAGGAACAGCAGACGTGTCGTCGGATTCAGCTGCGATTTTGGAATATTTAGAATCCATCCGTGCTGTCGTAGTACTACTTGAGATAGTGCTACTCCGACCTCTAACTGTTCTCTGGACCTTGCCCTTATCAGGAGATCGTCCAAGTAAGGGATAATTAAGACGCCTTTTCTTCGAAGAAGAATCATCATTTCGGCCATTACCTTGGTAAAGACCCGGGGTGCCGTGGACAATCCAAACGGCAGCGTTTGAAACTGATAGTGACAGTTCTGTACCACGAACCTGAGGTACCCTTGGTGAGAAGGGCAAATTGGGACATGGAGGTAAGCATCCTTGATGTCCAGAGACACCATATAGTCCCCTTCTTCCAGGCTCGCTATCACTGCTCTGAGTGACTCCATTTTGAATTTGAACCTTTGTATGTAAGTGTTCAAGGACTTCAGATTTAGAATAGGTCTCACCGAGCCGTCCGGCTTCGGTACCACAAACAGTGTGGAATAATACCCCTTTCCCTGTTGTAGGAGGGGTACTTTTATTATCACCTGCTGGGAATACAGCTTGTGAATGGCTTCCAATACCGCCTCCCTGTCGGAGGGAGACGTTGGTAAAGCAGACTACAGGAACCGGCGAGGGGGAGACGTCTCGAATTCCAATCTGTACCCCTGAGATACTACCTACAGGATCCAGGGGTCCACTTGCGAGTGAGCCCACTGCGCGCTGAAACTCTTGAGACGCCCCCCCACAGTACCTGAGTCCGCTTGTAAGGCCCCAGCGTCATGCTGAGGACTTGGCAGAAGCGGGGGAAGGCTTCTGTTCCTGGGAAGGGGCTGCCCGCTGCAGTCTTTTCCCCCTTCCTCTACCCCGGGGCAGATATGAGTGGCCTTTTGCCCGCTTGCCCTTATGGGGACGAGAGGACTGAGGCTGAAAAGACGGTGTCTTTTTCTGCTGAGGGGTGACTTGGGGTAGAAAGGTGGATTTTCCAGCTGTTGCCGTGGCCACCAGGTCCGATAGACCGACCCCAAATAACTCCTCCCCTTTATACGGCAATACTTCCATGTGCCGTTTGGAATCCGCATCACCTGACCACTGTCGTGTCCATAAACTTCTTCTGGCAGAAATGGACAGCGCACTTACTCTTGATGCCAGGGTGCAAATATCCCTCTGTGCATCTCGCATATATAGAAATGCATCTTTTAAATGCTCTATAGTCAATAATATATTGTCCCTGTCCAGGGTATCAATATTTTCAGTCAGGGACTCCGACCAAGCCACCCCAGCACTGCACATCCAGGCTGAGGCGATTGCTGGTCGTAGTATAACATCAGTATGTGTGTATATACTTTTTAGGATATTTTCCAGCTTCCTATCAGCTGGCTCCTTGAGGGCGGCCGTATCAGGAGACGGTAACGCCACTTGTTTTGATAAGCGTGTGAGCGCTTTATCCACCCTAGGGGGTGTTTCCCAACGCGCCCTAACCTCTGGCGGGAAAGGGTACAATGCCAATAATTTTTTAGAAATTAGCAGTTTTTTATCGGGGGAAACCCACGCATCATCACACACTTCATTTAATTCATCTGATTCAGGAAAAACTACGGGTAGTTTTTTCACACCCCACATAATACCCCTTTTTGTGGTACTTGTAGTATCAAAAATATGCAAAACCTCCTTCATTGCCGTGATCATGTAACGTGTGGCCCTACTGGAAAATACGTTTGTTTCTTCACCGTCGACACTGGAGTCAGTGTCCGTGTCTGTGTCGACCGACTGAGGTAATGGGCGCTTTAGAGCCCCTGACGGTGTTTGAGACGCCTGGACAGGCACTAGCTGATTTGCCGGCTGTCTCATGTCGTCAACAGTCTTTTCCTTAAATAAGACCATCCAATCAGGTGTCGACTCCCTAGGAGGTGACATCACTAATACAGGCAATTGCTCCGCCTCCACACCATTTTCCTCCTCATACATGTCGACACACACGTATCGACACACAGCACACACACAGGGAATGCTCTGATAGAGGACAGGACCCCACTAGCCCTTTGGGGAGACAGAGGGAGAGTTTGCCAGCACACCCCAAAGCGCTATAATATGTATAGGGACAACCTTATAATAAGTGTTTCTCCCTTATAGCTGCTATGTAGTTTTTCTAGCCAAATTAGTGCCCCCCCCCCCCCTCTTTTTTACCCCGTTTCTGTAGTGCAGGACTGCAGGGGAGAGTCAGGGAGACGTCCTTCCAGCGGAGCTGTGAGGGAAAATGGCGCTTGTGTGCTGAGGAGATAGGCTCCGCCCCCTTCTCGGCTGCCTTTTCTCCTGCTTTTTTCAGGAAAACTGGCAGGGGTTAAATACATCCATATAGCCCAGGAGCTATATGTGATGTATTTTTAGCCATAAAAGGTGTTTATATTGCGTCTCAGGGCCCCCCCCCCAGCGCCCTGCACCCTCAGTGACCGAAGTGTGAAGTGTGCTGAGAGCAATGGCGCACAGCTGCAGTGCTGTGCGCTACCTTTACTGAAGACAGCTGTCTTCTGCCGCCGATTTCCGGACCTCTTCTGTCTTCTGGCTCTGTAAGGGGGCCGGCGCGCGGCTCCGGGACCCATCCATGGCTGGGCCTGTGATCGTCCCTCTGGAGCTAATGTCCAGTAGCCAAGAAGCCCAATCCACTCTGCACGCAGGTGAGTTCGCTTCTTCTCCCCTTAGTCCCTCGATGCAGTGAGCCTGTTGCCAGCAGGACTCACTGAAAATAAAAAAAAAACCTAAGTCTAAACTTTTACTCTAAGCAGCTCAGGAGAGCCCCTAGATTGCACCCTTCTCGGCCGGGCACAAAAATCTAACTGAGGCTTGGAGGAGGGTCATAGGGGGAGGAGCCAGTGCACACCAGCTAGTCCAAAAGCTTTTACTTTTTGTGCCCTGTCTCCTGCGGAGCCGATAATCCCCATGGTCCTTACGGAGTCCCAGCATCCACTTAGGACGTCAGAGAAATAGACTTTAAAGTAGTCTCCTGCCTGCGATCCGCAGGATCCTTGAGGGCCGCTGTGTCTGGAGACAGTAGCGCCACTTTCTTGGACAGGCGCGTTAAGGCCTTGTCCACAGTGGGAGGTGATTCCCAACGCCCCCTGTCCTGTTTAGGGAAGGGGTATGCCATATAAATAATTTTTGGGATCTGCGGTCTCTTCTCTGGAGTCTCCCAAGCCTTTTCAAAGAACTCATTTAGTTCATGAGATGTGGGAAAATAAATAATCTGTTTCTTACCCTTAAACATGTGTACCCTTGTGTCGGGGACCGAGGGTTCATCCACAATATGCAACACATCCCTTATTGCCACAATCATACACTGAATGCTTTTTGTCACCTTAGGTTGCAATTTTACTTCATCATAGTCGACACTGGAATCAAAGTCCGTGTTGGTAGTAGTGTCCACAATTTGTGCTAAGGGACGTTTTTGAGACCCCGACGGGCCCTGTGAGTCGGTCCAATCCGAGGATTGTCCCCCTGATGCCTCCCTGGATTCAGCCTTATCAAGCCTTTTATGTAAAGATGCCACACTTGCATTCAACATATGCCACATGTCCATCCATTCCTGAGTCGGCACCACCGACGGGGACACACCACTCATTTGCTCCACCTCCTCCTTGGAGAAGCGTTCCGCCTCAGACATGTCGACACGCACGTACCGACACCCCACACACACAGGGATTAACCTATATGGGGACAAAACCCCAACCAGGTCCTTAGGAGAGACAGAGAGTGTGTATGCCAGCACACACCCAGCTCCTAAATAACACCGGAAAAAATAAATGACCAGATAGCGCTTTTATATATATATATATATATATATATATATATATATATATATATATATATCCAATTCCCACTCACTGCGTTACCAATGTGCCCCCCTCCTCTTTTTCCAGCCCGTGAAAGTGTTCAGCAGGGGAGAGACCGGGGAGCCAGCGTTTGAATTGCAGCTAACACTACATTCCGTTCTGGTGTAGAAGCTGGTAATGCCGACTTGAAAAATTGGCGCGGGGGCACCTCTTCGAATTCCAGTTTGTAACCCTGGGAAACTATTTCCAACACCCAAGGATTCAGGTCTGAGCTGACTCAGGCCTGGCTGAAAAGTTGAAGACGTGCCCCCACCGGTGCAGACCTATAAAGGGACAAAACCCCAACCAGGCCCTTAGGAGAGACAGAGAGAGAGTATGCCAGCACACACCCAGCGCTCAAATAACACCGGAAAAAATAAATGACCAGATAGCGCTTTTATATATATATATATATATATATATATACAATTCCCACTCACTGCGTTACCAATGTGCCCCCCAGCAGGGGAGAGACCGGGGAGCCAGTGTCCTCATGCAGCTTCTGTGGAGAAAATGGCGCTGGTTAGTGGTGAAGATCAAGCTCCGCCCACCCGACGGCGGGCTTCGGTCCCAGTGCAATTGTAATAAAATGGCGGGGGATCTGTGATTTACTGCCTCCGCAGCCTAATCATACTCTTTGTGCATCAAACTTTGAGTATTATTGCTGCCCAGGGCGCCCTGCACCCATCAGTGCTGCCTCTGTGTGTTGTGTCTGGGAGTAATGGCCTTACCTCACGAAGATCTGAAGTCTTCTGCCACCTGAGATGTCTTCTATCTTCTCATACTCGCCCGGCTTCTATCTTCCAGCATCTGTGAGGAGGACGGCGGCGCGGCTGCGGGACGAACCCCAGGGCGAGACCTGTGTTCCGACTCCCTCTGGAGCTAATGGTGTCCAGTAGCCTAAGAAGCAGAGCCTGTCAGTTAAGTAGTTCTGCTTCTCTCTCGTCAGTCCCACGATGCAGGGAGTCTGTTGCCAGCAGTGCTCCCTGAAAATAATAAACCTAACAAAATTATTTTTCTACAGAAAACTCAGGAGAGCTCTCTGCAGTGCACCCATTCTCCTCTGGGCACAGAATCTAACTGGGGTCTGGAGGAGGGGTATAGAGGGAAGAGCCAGTGCACACCCATAGGAAAAGTTCTTTTTAGGTGCCCATGTCTCCTGCGGAGCCCGTCTATAACCCATGGTCCTTACGGAGTCCCCAGCATCCTCTAGGATGTAAGAGAAAAAGGCTTTGTAGATGTTTACTACTGTATTGTCTTACTGACCTATAGTTTCCTACTGTATTGTCTTACTGACCTATAGTTTCCTTCTGTATTGTCTTACTGACCTATAGTTTCTTACTGTATTGTCTTACTGACCTATAGTTTCCTTCTGTATTGTCTTACTGACCTATAGTTTCCTACTGTATTGTCTTACTGACCTATAGTTTTCTACTGTATTGTCTTACTGACCTATAGTTTCCTACTGTATTGTCTTACTGACCTATAGTTTCCTTCTGTATTGTCTTACTGACCTATAGTTTCCTACTGTATTGTCTTACTGACCTATAGTTTCCTACTGTATTGTCTTACTGACCTATAGTTTTACTGTATTGTCTTACTGACCTATAGTTTCCTACTGTATTGTCTTACTGACCTATAGTTTCTTACTGTATTGTCTTACTGACCTATAGTTTCTTCTGTATTGTCTTACTGACCTATAGTTTCCTTCTGTATTGTCTTACTGACCTATAGTTTCCTTCTGTATTGTCTTACTGACCTATAGTTTCCTTTTGTATTGTCTTACTGACCTATAGTTTCCTTTTGTATTGTCTTACTGACCTACAGTTTCCTTCTGTATTGTCTTACTGACCTATAGTTGCTTCTGTATTGTCTTACTGACCTATAGTTTCCTACTGTATTGTCTTACTGACCTATAGTTTGTTCTGCATTGTTTTACTGACCTATAGTTTCCTTCTCTATTCTTACTGACCTATAGTTTCTTCTGTATTGTCTTACTCATCTAGTTGCCTTCTGTATTGTCTTACTGACCTATAGTTTGTTCTGCATTGTTTTACTGACCTATAGTTTCCTTCTCTATTCTTACTGACCTATAGTTTCTTCTGTATTGTCTTACTCATCTAGTTTCCTTCTACATTGTCTTATTGACCTATAGTTTCCTACTGTATCACTGTCTTACTGACCTATAGTTTCCTGTCTTACTGACCTATAGTTTCCTACTGTATTGTCTTACTAACCTAAAGTTTCTTCTGTATTGTCTTACTGACCTATAGTTTCCTACTGTATTGTCTTACTGACCTATTGTTTCTTCTGTATTGTTTTACTGACCTATTGTTTCTTCTGTATTGTCTTACTGACCTATAGTTTCCTTCTACATTGTCTTACTGACCTATATAGTTTCCTACTGTATCACTGTCTTACTGACCTATAGTTTCCTGTCTTACTGACCTATAGTTTCCTACTGTATTGTCTTACTGACCTAAAGTTTCTTCTGTATTGTCTTACTGACCTATAGCTTCCTACTGTATCACTGTCTTACTGACCTATAGTTTCCTGTCTTACTGACCTATAGTTTCCTACTGTATTGTCTTACTAACCTAAAGTTTCTTCTGTATTGTCTTACTGACCTATAGTTTCCTACTGTATTGTCTTACTGACCTATTGTTTCTTCTGTATTGTCTTACTGACCTATTGTTTCTTCTGTATTGTCTTAGTGACCTATAGTTTCCTTCTACATTGTCTTACTGACCTATATAGTTTCCTACTGTATCACTGTCTTACTGACCTATAGTTTCCTGTCTTACTGACCTATAGTTTCCTACTGTATTGTCTTACTGACCTAAAGTTTCTTCTGTATTGTCTTACTGACCTATAATTTCCTACTGTATTGTCTTACTGACCTATTGTTTCTTCTGTATTGTCCTACTGACCTATAGTTTCTTACTGTATTGTCTTAGGGCCCTACACACTAAAAGATTATCTGTCCAATCTGGCTGATTGGAAAGAAAATCTGGCAATGTCTGAGAGCAAATGGCAATTTACTATTTGCTCTCAGAGATTGGAAAACAGACAAAAATGGACTTTCAGACAAATTGGTTACATTTGTTTCATTAAACCAATTTATCTGAAGTGTGTTTGTCCATTTTCTTGATTTTGGGAGCAAATGGTTGATTGTCATTTGCTCCCAGACAGCGCCAGATTTTCTTTCCAATCAGCCAGATTGGACAGATAATCTTTAAGTGTGTAGGGCCCTTTACTGACCTATAGTTTCTGACTGTATTGTCTTACTGACCTATAGTTTCTGACTGTATTGTCTTACTGACCTATAGTTTCCTACTGTATTGTCTTACTGACCTATAGTTTTTTACTGTATGGTCTTACTGACGTATCGTGGCTTACTGTAGTCTTACTGGTCTATAGTTTCCTTATTTATTGTCTTGCTGACCTATAGTTTCTTCTGTAATGTCTTACTGACCTACAGTTTCCTACTGTAATGTCTTACTGACCTATAGTTTTTTCTGTATCGTTTTACTGACCTATAGTTTCTTCTGTATTGTCTTACTGACCTATAGTTTCCTTCTGTATTGTCTTACAGACCTATAGTTTCTTCTGTAATGTCTTACTGACCTATAGTTTATTCTGTATTGTCTTACTGACCTATAGTTTCTTCTGTATTGTCTTACTGACCTATAGTTTCCTTCTGTATTGTCTTACAGACCTATAGTTTCTTCTCTATTGTCTTACTGACCTATAGTTTCTTCTGTAATGTCTTACTGACCTATAGTTTCTTTTGTATTGTCTTACTGACCTATAGTTTCCTTCTGTATTGTCTTACTGACCTATAGTTTCCTATATACATAGTTCTCCTATCTATGTATGGTAGGTACGGAAGGGATACCTACCATACATAGACAGTATATATAAGCCTCAGCCTCTCCCTTCTGAAAATGATAATGAATACGGTGTATGTGTGGATACCATTCACATGTAACTGATTCTATTTACAGGAAACAATAGGGAGAGCCCACGGCTGTCTGGCAGTGTTCTAGATGGTAAAGTATTACACATATGAATATATTTCTTCTAAATAAAATATTTTTCACCCTGATTGATATAATACTGATAGTAAGACAATTCAGTCAAAAGTAATCTTTCTTTTAAGTAAGTAAGATCCATATATATGAATTTTTAGTGAATAGTTATTAAAGGTTATATTTTAATTGCAATTAAGTTAACAAGAGTGCTCCCAAAAAGGAAGTTTACTTCTTTCTTTCCGGACCGCTCTTCTATGCAGAAGGGAAATATCTGCTGTTTATTGAGAGATGCTCCCTGTAAGGAATTTACCACTTGCAGCTGAAATTGCAAAAGACCCCACCCCTTGCATCAGGTAAATTAATGTCTCCTATGATTATGACTTCTCCCTTTAAAGCCATTTTAGTGATGTCCAACAATAGATTCCTGTCCAAATCCTGCCCCAGGCCACGTGGTCTAGAGATCACCCCAATGCGAATAATGTCCTTTTTCCCGGTTTCTGTGGTGACCAAAAGGGCCTCAGATTTGTCTTCAATATTTTGTATTAATTGAAGTAGCATTTATGCTTTTTTCCCACATACATTGCTACCCTTCCTCCTACACTGACCATTCTATCCTTCCTAAATAAATTGTATCCTGGTATAGCTATGTCCCAGTCATGATTCTCATTGCACTATGACTCTGTAATTGCCACAATATCCAGGTTATCCCTGGTCATTATCACAATTAGCTCTGGAATTTTGTCTCCTAATCTCCTAGCATTTGCACACATAGCTTTAAAAATTATGTCTGTGCATCTGTTATTAGTAGCCATGTCCAGACAGTACAAAATAAATGACAAGTTTAAAGTTGAAATTACCTGTTTGGTGATGTTGTTCAGTATTTGGTATTTGTTTTTTTAACTAATCAGGAATCACAAACTGTCCTTTACACCACGACTACACCTCACTAAATGAAAAGATATAGTAAACATGACCACAAATGGCCAAATAGGTCTACTATATACAAGGAGTTATTTAATACCTGCATCATCTAACAAAATGAAGGTTATTTAATAAATGGTTGCTAAACTGAGAAATTTAGATCCCATACAAATTACACACTACTACTTATATATGATCCCTAAAAACTTCTTCTTGTTACTTTTAATAACACTATAGTGATGTGTGTAAAAACTCTCTTCATCTGATGTTTGTCATGGATAACCTTGTGTTATAAACACCCAACTGAGAACTGGGATGATGGCAGAGGATGGTGTAGAATAAGAGATTGCTGTAGTGACTGAGCAATGAGAATATGTTACTTCTGTAATAAGTGTTTATTACTCACCTGTGCTGATATCTGTAGGGATCTCCTCCTCCTTACACTGCTGATGACCCCTCACATACATCTTTTCTTCTCCCTCTGTATCTTCTGTCATCATATCAGTCACATACGTCTCTTCTTCTCCCTCTATATCTTCTGCCTTCATATCAGTCACATACGTCTCCTCTTCTCCCTCTATATCTTTTGCCTTTATATCAGTCACATATGTCTCTTCTTCTCCCTCTATATCTTCTGCCTTTATATCAGTCACATATGTCTCTTCTTCTTCCTCTATATCTTCTGCCTTTATATCAGTCACATATGTCTCTTCTTCTCTCCTTATATCTTCTGCCTTTATACAAGAAAGACGTTCTACCTAAATAACCCCAAAAAAGATGATTTTGTACTTACCGATAAATCCATTTCTCTGAATCCTCTAGGGGACACTGGAGTCTTATACAGTAGGGGTGTGAAGCTTGCAACCGGAGGTGTGGCACAATCTAAAATTAGCATTGTCTGCACAATGGAAAACGTGACTGAGAGAATAGGACATGATACTATAGCACTTGGCGAGGAACCAAACCGTACAACAAAGCAAACAGCATCCAAGAAACTCTTAACAGAAAAACCAACGCTGTTTGCACGAACTGTTTGAACAAGAACTTTGAACACAGCAGGTTGAGAGCACCGAGGCGGGCATCCAGTGTCCCCTAGAGGATTCAGAGAAATGGTGTCAAAGTCAGAAAAATATCACGATGCACACTACCATATTTGTACCTCATACAGGTCCGCGCTGCGCATGCGTGCGCTCTCCCGTGCGTGTGCATACCCGCTGTTGCGTGCACCCGCGGGCGCACGGTATGCGCATTTATGGTAGAGTTTCTGTGTGCCCAGCGTGCGACTCAATCGTTACATATTTTTAACATATAATGTATTTTATAGATTATGGTCCCTTTGATAGATTCTGAAAGTTTAGTTAATGTAGCATGTTCATGGACAGAGAGATCCCTCTTTGTTTGATACGAAGGGTCAGACATGGGTCATACAGTGGTGTTTAGTATCCATCGGAAGAGTATTTAATTAGCAATATTCCGGTGTTGGTTTGAAGCGGATTAATCGCTCGTGCGAATAGTTATGGACATAAGAAGTTTATGTCCATTTACTATTATTTGCACTTACTTAGTCATGCGGCGGGAAACCTAGTTTCCCACCCACCTGAGCAGTTGAAAATAGTCACAGCCCACCTGTATGAATCAACCTTTTGTTATAATGCGAAGACGAATTCCTGTGTCCAATGAACAATGAGATTGTAGGGACCATTGAATTGTACTGTGTGTGGGGCATAAATAGAATAGCCGATCATATCCAGCTCTATTCATTCTCTTCAACGGTTCTCATCACTGATAATCGGGAGCTGGATATTCAGAAAGGCGCATGCGATCATTCCCTTTGTGCGTAAGTTTTCTCCGCAATCATATTGTCTTTAAAGTTATTGTGAGCCATATCTCTCTCTCTCTCCTCTTTCTATCTCATTTTCCCTTAAACGTAATTGTATTGTATTGTATTTCCTGTGTAGTTATCTGGTTAGTTAGTCTATGTTATATTGTAGTGTATGACTTGTATTGTATTATTCTTTTTGCAAGTATAACATTCATATAAGGCGTTAGACCCTAAGCCCGGTATCTGTGTATTTCTTATATCTCTAAGTATTCTCAGAGCGTCGGTGACGCTCAAACAGCTTTTAAGTTAATAAGGTTACACTGTGTTGCATTTACACCCTATCACTACACTAAGGTTTTACTGCATATTACATTGTTTATGGTTTAGATATAAAGGTTTAACATTGTGAGCGTCTGCGCCGCTGGTGATCTCCTCGTGGTCCTGAGCGTCTGCTACGCTAATAGCGAACCATTACGTTAGTCGGCAGCCAATAGCGTGCCTGCCTGTGATCTCTTGGCCGTGAGCGAATGTGACGCTTGAGCGTCTCGACTACGGCTAAGCGATTGTTACGCAACGTGCGTACCCTTACGGTATTCCATACGTCAATAGCGTACAGTGTTCTTAGACCTCTTAAAGGGTTTTAAGTAAGATAAATATTTAGCTTTATCAATGGATTTATCGGTAAGTACCAAAATCCTCTTTTATCTTTCATCCACTAGGGGACACTGGAGTCTTATACAGTAGGGGACGTCCCAAAGTTATCCCCAAGGGAGGGAGTGCTGTCGATGGCCTGCAAAACTAAACGTCCGAACTTAGAATTTCCGGACGCCAAGGTATCAAACCTGTAAAAGTTTGCGAATGTGTGGGCTGAGACCACGTTGTCGCTCTGCAAAATTGAGTAGTGGAAGCACCTCGAATAGCCGCCCATGAGGCACCCACTGATCTGGTATTATGAGCACCAGTCTGAACCGGAAACTGCTTACCACAGGAAATATTAGCTTGCCGATTGGCAAAGCTATTCCATCTAAACAAAGACTGCCTAGATGCTGGCCAACCATTCTTTGGACCAAACCAATGGTCCGACCTTCTAAAGGACGACGTAACTTGTAGTATATTCGTAAGCTCGGACAACATCCAAAGACACGTCCCCATCTGCGAATCCCTGAAAGGATAGGACCACAATCGGTTGGTTTACCTGAAACCCCGAAACGACCTTAGGAAGGAAATCCGCTCATGTACGGAGTTTGGCCTTATCCTTCTGGAAAATTAACAAAGGACTCTAACCTGATAGGGCTCCTTACACCAAAACCCTTCCAGCCGAAGCCAAGGCAAGTAATAACGTGACCTTCCAAGAGAGATATTGCAGGTCTGTTCTTTCCAACGGCTCAAAAGATGGTGATCTCAAAAATTCCAACTACAAATCTAAGTCCCACTGCGCAGTGGGAGGACGGAAAGGAGGTTGTATCCTCAGAACCCCCTGTAAAAAGGTTTGAACCTCTTGTAAGGACGCTAACCGCTGTTGAAATAGGATGGAGAGAGACGAAACTTGAACCTTCAAGGAACCTAGTCTTAGTCCTTCATATAGACCAGCTGGAGTGAAAAGTAGAAGTCTGGGTAAGTGGACATTCGTCTAATTCTACCCATGTTCCTAACACCAGTCCCTGTACTTCTTCTAATGTCTGCAGTCGTACATGGGTGTCACCGGCTTTCGAGCAGCGATCATCTTTAGGAATAGCCATTCTTGGTATACCTCTCACTCTTAAGATCCGGGTCTCAACAGCCACGCCATTAAACGTAGCCTGTTCAGGTCTGAGTGGAGGAACGGCCCCTGATATAGCCGGTCCTCCCTTCGAGGTAACCGCCAAGGGTCCTCCGCTAGTATCCCCCGTAAGTCCGAGTACCAACCTCTACGGGGCCAACTTGGTGCTATGAGAATTGCCCATACTCGCTCTCGTATTACCCCTTTTTGGAGGATTCGGGGTATGAGTGGGAAAGGCGGAAAAATGTAAACCCTTCTGTAACACCAAGGAAGTGTCAGCGTGTCCAGTTCTTCTGCTGCTGGATCTCTTGTCCTGGACACATACCTGGGCAGCTAATGATTTTGTCGAGACGCCATCAGGTCCACCTGAGGTAGACACCATCTACTCACATTCATGTCGAAGATCTGTGTAAACACCGCTCGCCTGGATGCAGTCCTGGCGACTGTGATAATCTGCTTTCCGGTTCACTGTTGACCACTGACTATATCTTCGGCTAAGAGAAGCGATTTGTAAACTGTTTCTCAGTTCGAGAATGGTTATGGGTAACCCGCTTTCCAGTAAAGTCCATTTGCCCTGAAAGTGATGGGTCTCTAGGACCGCTTCCCCAACCTCTGAGACTGGCATTTGTTCTGAGAATCCTCCAATCCTAAATTCAAAATTCTTGCCTGCTGCAAGGTTTTAGTGGAACGACCACCCAATTAAGGAGATCCGTATCTCTTGTGAAAATAAGATTTTACTTACCGATAAATCTATTTCTCGTAGTCCGTAGTGGATGCTGGGACTCCGTAAGGACCATGGGGAATAGCGGCTCCGCAGGAGACAGGGCACAATACTAAAAGCTTTAGGATCAGGTGGTGTGTACTGGCTCCTCCCCCTATGACCCTCCTCCAAGCCTCAGTTAGGATACTGTGCCCGGACAAGCGTGCATAATAAGGAAGGATATTGAATCCCGGGTAAGACTCATACCAGCCACACCAATCACACCGTACAACCTGTGATCTGAACCCAGTTAACAGTATGATAACAACGAAGGAGCCTCTGAAAGGATGGCTCACAACAAGAATAACCCGATTTTTGTAACAATAACTATGTACAAGTATTGCAGACAATCCGCACTTGGGATGGGCGCCCAGCATCCACTACGGACTACGAGAAATAGATTTATTGGTAAGTAGAATCTTATTTTCTCTGACGTCCTAGTGGATGCTGGGACTCTGTAAGGACCATGGGGATTATACCAAAGCTCCCAAACGGGCGGGAGAGTGCGGATGACTCTGCAGCACCGAATGAGAGAATTCCAGGTCCTCCTCAGCCAGGGTATCAAATTTGTAGAATTTAGCAAACGTGTTTGCCCCTGACCAAGTAACTGCTCGGCAAAGTTGCAAAGCCGAGACCCCTGGGGCAGCCGCCCAAGATGAGCCCACTTCCTTGTGGAATGGGCTTTAACAGATTTTGACTGTGGCAGGCCTGCCACAGAATGTGCAAGCTGAATTGTATTACAAATCCAGCGAGCAATCGTCTGCTTAGAAGCAGGAGCACCCATCTTGTTGGGTGCATACAGGCTAAACAGTGAGTCAGATTTTCTGACTCCAGTCGTCCTGGAAACATATATTTTCAGGGCCCTGACAACGTCAAGTAACTTGGGAGTCCTCCAAGTCCCTAGTAGCCGCAGGTACCACAATAGGTTGGTTCATGTGAAAAACAGAAACCACCTAAAGGAGAAATTGAGGACGAGTCCTCAATTTTGCCCTGTCAGAATGAAAAAATTTAGTAAGGGCTTTTATATGATAAAGCCGCCAATTCTGACAAACGCCTGGCTGAAGCCAGGGCTAACAGCATCGTCACCTTCCATGTGAGATATTTTAAGTCCACAGTGGTGAGTGGTTCAAACCACTGTGACTTTTAGGAAACTCAAAACAACATTGAGATCCCAAGGTGCCACTGGAGGCACAAAAGGAGGCTGTATATGCAGTACCCCCTTTTACAAACGTCTGAACTTCAGGCACTGAAACCAGTTCTTTCTGGAAGAAATTCGACAGGGCCGAATTTTGAACCTTAATGGACCCTAATTTTAGGCCCATAGACAGTCCTGTTTGCAGGAAATGTAGGAAACGACCCAGTTGGAATTCCTCTGTAGGGGCCTTCTTGGCCTCGCACCACGCAACATATTTTCGCCAAATGCGGTGAAAATGTTTTGCAGTTACATCCTTCCTGGCTTCGACCAGGGTAGGGATGACTTCATCTGGAATGCCTTTTTCCTTCAGGATCCGGCGTTCAACCGCCATGCCGTCAAACGCAGCCGCGGTAAGTCTTGGAACAGACAAGGCCCCTGCTGGAGCAGGTCCTTTCTTAGAGGTAGAGGCCACGGGTCTTCCGTGAGCATCTCTTGAAGTTCCGGGCACCAAGTCCCTCTTGGCCAATCCGGAACCACGAGTATCGTTCTTACTCCTCTCCTTCTTATGATTCTCAGTACTTTTGGTATGAGAGGCATAGGAGGGAACATATACACTGACTGGTACACCCACGGTGTTACCAGAGCGTCCACCGCTATTGCCTGAGGGTCCCTTGACCTGGCGCAATATCTGTCTAATTTTGTTCAGGCGGGACGCCATCATGTCCACCTTTGGTTTTTTCCCAACGGTTTACAATCATGTGGAAAACTTCCCGATGAAGTCCCCACTCTCCCAGGTGGAGGACATGCCTGCTGAGGAAGACTGCTTCCCAGTTTTCCACTCCCGGAAAGAACACTGCTGAGAGTGTTATCACATGATTTTCCGCCCAGCGAAGAATCCTTGCCGTATCTGCCATTGCCCTTCTGCTTCTTGTGCCGCCCTGTCTGTTTACGTGGGCGACTGCCGTGATGTTTTCCCACTGGATCAATACCGGCTGACCTTGAAGCAGAGGTCTTGCTAAGCTTAGAGCATTGTAAATTGCCCTTAGCTCCAGTATATTTATGTGGAGAGAAGTCTCCAGACTTGATCACACTCCCTGGAAATTTTTTCCTTGTGTGACTGCTCCCCAGCCTCTCAGGCTGGCATCCGTGGTCACCAGGACCCAGTCCTGAATGCCGAATCTGCGGCCCTTTCATAGATGAGCACTCTGCAGCCAACGCAGAAGAAACACCCTTGTCCTTGGAGACAGGGTTATCCGCTGATACATCTGAAGATGCGATCCGGACCATTTTTCCGGCAGATCCCACTGAAAGGTTCTTGCGTGAAATCTACCGAATGGGATCGCTTTGTAAGAAACCACCATTTTTCACAGGACTTTTCCTGGTTTTAGGAGGTTCCTGACTAGCTCGGATAACTCCCTGGCTTTCTTCTCCGGGAGAAACATCCTTTTCTGAACTGTGTCCAGAATCATCCCTAGGAACAGTAGACGCGTCGTCGGAAAAAGCTGCGATTTTGGAATATTTAGAATCCACTCGTGCTGTCGTAGAACTACTTGAGATAGTGCTACTCCGACCTCCAACTGTTCTCTGGACCTTGCCCTTATCAGGAAATCGTCCATATTTCTTTTAAGAAGAATCATCATTTCGGCCATTACCTTGGTAAAGACCCGGGGTGCCGTGGACAATCCAAACGGCAGCGTCTGAACTGATAGTGACAGTTCTGTACCACGAACCTGAGGTACCCTTGGTGAGAAGGGCAAATTGGGACATGTAGGTAAGCATCCCTGATATCCAGTGACACCATATCGTCCCCTTCTTCCTGGTTCGCTATCACTGCTCTGAGTGATTCCATCTTGATTTGAACCTTTGTATGTAAGTGTTCAAATATTTCAGATTTCATCAAGCCATCTGGCTTCAGTACCACAATATAGTGTGGAATAATACCCCTTTCCTTGTTGTAGGAGGGGTACTTTGATTATCACCTGCTGGGAATACAGCATGTGAATTGTTTCCAATACTGCCTCCGTGTCGGAGGGAGACGTTGGTAAAGCAGACTTCAGGAACTTGTGAGGGGGAGATGTCTCGAATTTCCAATGTACATCTGGGATACTACGTGTAGGATCCAGGAGTCCACTTGCGAGTGAGCCCACTGCGTGCTGAAACTCTTGAGATGACCCCCCACCGCACCTGAGTCCGCTTGTACGGCCCCAGCGTCATGCTGCGGACTTGGTAGAAGCTGTGGAGGGCTTCTGTTCCTGGGAATGGGCTGCCTGCTGCAGTCTTCTTCCCTTTCCTCTACCCCTGGGCAGATATGACTGGCCTTTTGCCCGCCTGCCCTTATGGGGGCGAAAGGACTGAGGCTGAAAAGACTGTGTCCTTTCTTGCTGAAATGTGACTTGGGGTAACAAAGGTGGATTTTCCAGCTGTTGCCATGGCCACCAGGTCCGATGGACCGCCCCTTTATACGGCAATACTTCCATGTGCCGTCTGGAATCTGCATCACCTGACCACTGTCGTGTCTGGCAGATATGGACATCACACTTAGTCTTGATGCCAGAATGCAAATATCCCTCTGCGCATCTCGCATATATAGAAATGCATCCTTTAAATGCTCTATAGTCAATAAAATACTGTCCCTGTCAAGGGTATCAATATTTTCAGTCAGAGAATCCGACCAAGCCCCCCCAGCGCTGCACATCCAGGCTGAGGCGATTGCTGGTCGCAGTATAACACCAGTATGTGTATATATACGTTTTTAAGGATATTTTTCAGCCTTCTATCAGCTGGCTCCTTGAGGGCGGCCGTATCTGGAGACGGTAACGCCACTTGTTTTTATAAGCGTGTGAGCGCCTTATCCACCCTAAGGTGTGTTTCCCAACTCGCCCTAACTTCTGGCGGGAAAGGGTATACCGCCAATAATTTTCTATCGGAGGAAACCCACGTATCATCACACACTTCATTTAATTTATCTGATTCGGGAAAAACTACAGGTAGCTTCTTCACACCCTACATAATACCCTTATTTGTGGTACTTGTAGTATCAGAAATATGTAACACCTCCTTCATTGCCCTTAACATGTAACGTGTGGCCCTAAAGGAAAATACGTTTGTTTCTTCACCGTCGACACTGGAGTCAGTGTCCATGTCTGTGTCTGTGTCGACCGACTGAGGTAAATGGGCGTTTTAAAGCCCCTGACGGTGTCTGAGACGCATTGACAGGTACTAATTTGTTTGCCGGCCGTCTCATGTCGTCAACCGACCTTGCAGCGTGTTGACATTATCACGTAATTCCTAAATAAGCCATCCATTCCGGTGTCGACTCCCTAGAGAGTGACTCAATACAGGCAATTTCTCCGCCTCCTCACCAACATCGTCCTCCTACATGTCGACACACACGTACCGACACACAGCACACACACAGGGAATGCTCTGATAGAGGACAGGACCCCACTAGCCCTTTGGGGAGACAGAGGGAGAGTTTGCCAGCACACACCAAAAACGCTATAATTATACAGGGACAACCCCTTATACAAGTGTTTTCCCTTATAGCATTTTCACATATGTAATTATATCGCCAAAAAAGTGCACCCCCTCTCTGTTTTAACCCTGTTTCTGTAGTGCAGTGCAGGGGAGAGCCTGGGAGCCTTCCTCACAGCGGAGCTGAGCAGGAAAATGGCGCTGTGTGCTGAGGATAATAGGCCCCGCCCCCTAAAACGGCGGGCTCTTCTCCCGGAGTTTGTGAGATCTGGCAGGGGTTAAATACATCCATATAGCCTCAAGGGCTATATGTGATGTATTTTAGCCATAAAAAAGGTATTATACATTGCTGCCCAGGGCGCCCCCCCCCAGCGCCCTGCACCCTCAGTGACCGCTGGTGTGAAGTGTGCTGACAACAATGGCGCACAGCTGCAGTGCTGTGCGCTACCTTATGAAGACTGAAAGTCTTCTGCCGCCTGTTTCTGGACCTCTGGACCTCTTCATCTTCGGCATCTGCAAGGGGGGTCGGCGGCGCGGCTCCGGGACCGGACTCCATGGCTGGGCCTGTGTTCGATCCCTCTGGAGCTAATGGTGTCCAGTAGCCTAAGAAGTCAATCCATCCTGCACACAGGTGAGTTCACTTCTCTCCCCTAAGTCCCTCGTAGCAGTGAGCCTGTTGCCAGCAGGACTCACTGAAAATAAAAAACCTAAAAACTTTTTCTAAGCAGCTCTTTAGGAGAGCCACCTAGATTGCACCCTGCTCGGACGGGCACAAAAACCTAACTGAGGCTTGGAGGAGGGTCATAGGGGGAGGAGCCAGTACACACCACCTGATCCTAAAGCTTTTAGTATTGTGCCCTGTCTCCTGCGGAGCCGCTATTCCCCATGGTCCTTACGGAGTCCCAGCATCCACTAGGACGTCAGAGAAAATCGGATCTTTCGATGCAGGAGCTAGTGTTACCCTGGTCCCTGAGCAGTAACGTTCATTGGGAATGGTCGTAAGTGAAGTCAGCTGTACTGGAGAGCCTCGAAAGACGTCACCATCATCCCGAGAAGTTGCACAGAGAGGTGCAGGGAGACAGTTGTGTCCTCAGTACCTAAGTCACTAGCCTCTATAGGTCCTGGATCTTATTCTCTGGTAAGAAAGCCCTCAATCTTACTGTGTCCAAGATGAGATATAGGAATGGAATCCGTTGCATTGGTCTGAGGTTAGGTTTCTGGAAATTCACCATCCACCCATGTTGAATGAGAAGTTGATAAGATGTCTGAGCATCCTTGATGAGCCGTTCTTGAGAGAAGGCTTTGATCAGGAGATCGTCTCAATCCTGCCACCATTACTGCCATGATCCTCGTAAAAGAGTCCTGGGGCTGATGATAGACCGAATGGTAGGACCCTTCATTTGGAAAGGATCCTGCACCAGTGCAAATCTTAAGTAAGCTTGGTGGGGGGTCCAAATCGGGATATGCAGGAATGCATCCCTTATGTCCATGGATACCATTAACTCTCCTAGTTCCAAACCTGCAATAACTGACTGTTATTTTATGAGCGTCCTTTGAAGCCTGGCACAGATAAGCAGCTAATTCTCCAATATGCTCTGCTACTGAGAAACCTCCTCCATGCTACCTATTCACGCCCAGTCCATGTGACAAGGTGCTGGTACAAAAATTGCTTTTGATGCAGTGTGCGACCTGACATATCCTTTAAGGTGGTCACGCTAGGCCTAGGTGACATTGCCTTGTTTGAAAATGCCCAGTAGGCCATTTAACCATTACACTTTTTGATAAAGGATTCTTAAATTCAAACCTCCTTGGCACTTGAAAGCGTTTATCAGGCTGCTTCCAAGCATTCGTGTTATGCACACCAGTGCCTGCAGGAATGTACTGGTGTCTGAACGGAGAGGGATGCAAAACAAATGAACTTACAGACAGACTGGGGAATATGACATTACGTACACAGAAGGTGATAGTGTAACAAAATAAACACAAAGTGAACAGAGAAGCCCAGAGGCTAAGAAACTGGGTATCTCCCTAGTATTAGGAGTGCTCAGATGGAAAGAAGCAAGATGTTGTGTTTTAATACGTAGAGAACCCGAAATGCTGTTGCTAAGGGCAACAGCAAAACCCTAAAGGGTTACCAACGGGTGTGGCAGTAAACTCCTTGGTCAGAGATGGAATAATAGACACAAGGAGAGTCTCCACAATCCTAGTCCTCACTTGCAGTGCACTGGTTCAGCTTACTGCCACTAAACTGACACCAGAACACCTTGCACAGTGAGAAAGGATTTTGGCAGGCAAGTCTGAGAATACAGCCGCAAACTTGCTAAGTTCACAGAGTAGCAAAAGAACCCCAGCAAGTTAAACGACTGACTCCAGTCTTACTGCTAGGTCTGGATTGGCAGAGTGTAGTACCAAATCCCAAGGCCTATTTGCAGTAAGCAACAAACAAATACAAAGCTAAACAGTACTGGCTAACTTTCAGGAACTGACTAACCAACAAAGATTCAGCAGCATCTGCTTAACCTGAGAAGAGGCCTTATATAGCAGGTGCTGTCCACGCCCCACTTAGACCTCACAGACTGTGAGCACAAAAACCAGCACCGGATCCCCTGCCGTGCACAAAGCCTATAACCACTGCACAGCAAATGACCCGAACCGGAGTATCAGCTGCGCTCAGGCCACTCCGCTAGCACTTGTCTCCCGGTTGCCATGACGACGTGGCAGCATAGAGGCAGGAGACCCTAACAATTCGCCATCTGAGTCTGGAGAGTTCTAGGAATAGGGAGCACTACTGGCAACGATTGTGGGATACGAATCAATCGAAAACTCTCTGTATCCTTAACTTCTTACTTCCTGAAGTTTAGGGTCTCTATATCCGCTTCTATAAGGGAATCTAAACTCCTGATCTAAGGCAGACTTAAGTATCTTGCCACTTTATCTATAATAAGACCCTCTTCCTCCTTCGTGTAAGATGAGGATGGTTCTCTTAATCGACTTGTTCGCATTTCTTTATGCTTGCGCAGGAGGGATTAATTTAAATCAGAAATTCCTCCATAGTCTTTGAGAA
The DNA here is from genome assembly GCF_028390025.1 of Pseudophryne corroboree. NCBI lineage: Eukaryota > Metazoa > Chordata > Amphibia > Anura > Myobatrachidae > Pseudophryne > Pseudophryne corroboree. The sequence goes on from NW_026967563.1 coordinate 2,659,334, forward strand.
TCCCTCAGTCCTTTCCGACTGCTGTTTGCGGGATTCTGACATTTCCTTTGAAATACCTGTTAGGGCTTGCTCCCATGACCTTGGCGGAGCCTTCCTCCCGTGCTGGACGCCCTTAACAAGACAGGCAATGCATACCCAGGAGCCGCTCACCCTTGCTCATCTTACTACATTTTGTGGAAACATAGTAAGTCTTAGTGTTGGTGGTAAGTGCTTTTGACATTTGAAGCCGTACCCCATAGAGCGCTCCTCAGGGCTTCCCCTCTTTATAATAGGAACAGAAAGACGGTAACGGGTGATGGGAGTAAAGGTACTCTGGATCCCCCTAGCTGGACCTTTCTAAACACTACACACAAAACAAAAAATAACAATTTAGAATAATAATATCACCAGCCTCACAAACCCAACTGTATTTCAGTTCTGAGGTCAGGGTTGTGATCCAGTCGTTCCCATCATTTTATCGGGATCTTTTGTTTAGAAGTTCCTTGAAAATCTAAAGCATAAAAATGCCTGTCAGAATCCATTGAAAATCCATTGCAGCAGAGTCCTAAATACAAATGTCCAGTAGAGGGAGCAGTTGCTCTATTATAATAACCCGTCCCTCTGCTCTGACCGGCCAGGAAGCCCGTCTATTCTAAAGGTAATAACGCCTGAGAGAGTCCTAAATACAAATGTCCAGTAGAGGGAGTAGTTGCTCTATTATAATAACCCGTCCCTCTGCTCTGACCGGCCAGGAAGCCTGTCTATTCTAATGGTAATAACGCCTGAGAGAGTCCTAAATACAAATGTCCAGTAGAGGGAGCAGTTGCTCTATTATAATAACCCCTCCCTCTGCTCTGACCGGCCAGGAAGCCTGTCTATTCTAAAGGTAATAACGCCTGAGAGAGTCCTAAATACAAATGTCCAGTAGAGGGAGCAGTTGCTCTATTATAATAACCCGTCCCTCTGCTCTGACCGGCCAGGAAGCCCGTCTATTCTAAAGGTAATAACGCCTGAGAGAGTCCTAAATACAAATGTCCAGTAGAGGGAGCAGTTGCTCTATTATAATAACCCGTCCCTCTGCTCTGACCGGCCAGGAAGCCCGTCTATTCTAAAGGTAATAACGCCTGAGAGAGTCCTAAATACAAATGTCCAGTAGAGGGAGCAGTTGCTCTATTATAATAACCCGTCCCTCTGCTCTGACCGGCCAGGAAGCCCGTCTATTCTAAAGGTAATAACGCCTGAGAGAGTCCTTTTGGCGCCTCTTTTCATTTAAAAATGGCCGCCATTTATTTAATAAATATATATTACTAAGGCTCTCTGGGTCCTTCCTAGGGTCACTCTACCCCCTTAACGGCTGTCCCAGGCCGGGCTTACTAGCAAAAGGATCAGTTTCTATTAATTTCCCCCTTTGTAGTCACCCTCAGCCCTCCGCTGGCGGCGGGAAGGGACGAGAGATCATCTGAGCGGGCGGTGGACGCACTTCCCAAGCGCCCGTAGTGTGTGTGATGCTGCTACTGACAGGCGCGCTGTGTATCCCTCCGCTGGCAGTGGGAGAGGGCGAGAGACCATTTCCGCTGTATGTGAGGATGCCACCGCTGACAGCCGCGATGCGTCTCCCTCCGATGTAGAGGGGGGGCGGGGGGGGGGGGGGGGGGAGCTGACATGCAGCGGGAGTAGAAGCCGGCCAGGGAGTGTTTGAGCATTCGCTGTGTGTATAAAAGAAGTCGGGCGGCGGGGGAGCTGCGCTGCTAGTCTGCCAGGACTTAAGTTACAGGAAGCCTGGAGGCAGCAGCGTGCACACTGGCCAGATAATAATAATAATAATAATAATTTTTTAAACCTCAAGTTGTGGGAATTGGAAGGAGTCCTGCTAATAGCCTCTGCCTTTCTATCTAAGGCCCATATTAACCACCAGTACTCACTGCCCATGGAAATGCTGACTCTGTGCTCCGGATTTTCCATAGAGAGATGCAGATCCCTTTATATGGGATCATTGTCTCTCTAATTCAAAGGCTTTTGTCCCCCTTTTCATTAGGTTGACGCAGCCTGAGTTTTCTGTAATGTTACCTCCTAGGCACAATTTTTCAAACTGAGGGAGGAGGGATGTGAAGGGGGAGGAGCCGGCTGTGCAGACAATGCTAATTTTAGATTGTGCCACACCTCCGGTTGCAAGCTTTAGACCCCTACTGTATAAGACTCCAGTGTCCCCTAGTGGATGAAAGAGAAATACAATGGCATTTGCATAATGTTTGATTAAATTGAGGTGAAACAGTATAATATCAGTGTATAAGACACACAGCTCCTCTACAGATCATATAGTGACAGTCACTTTGGTATATTGGTGAGACCCTAAATCCCACCTACCTGATCCTCCTGTGGGATCCTGTGATTCTCCTCTGTACAGTCCTGGGAATACAGAGGATGGGGACATCTCTCTGGGGTATCTCTGTTACTGGGCCCATCTGTAGGAGACACACAGTGACTGAGTACAGTGTATATATGTGATTATCAGGTGATGTGTGTATATAGAGGCCCCCATACCTGCTCTCCCCTGTACAATACATTACAGTCTCCTCTTACCCAGTGATGTGAGGGGCCGGTGATTCTCCATCATCACGTCCTTGTACAGACCCCCGTGTTCCTCTATATACTCCCCCTCCTGCATGGAGACATAGACAGTGACATCCTGACACCTTATAGGAACCTGACACACACAGTGATACAGTCATCACCCAGACACGTCCCCCGGTGTTACTGTATAATGCTCCATTCCCAGCAATCACCTCTCCAGTCATCACCCAGACACATCCCCTGGTGTTACTGTATAATGTCCCATTCCCAGCAGTCACCTCTCCAGTCATCACCCAGACACATCCCCGGTGTTACTTTATAATGTCCCATTCCCAGCAGTCACCTCTCCAGTTATCACCCAGACACATCCCCAGGTGTTACTGTATAATGTCCCATTCCCAGCAGTCACCTCTCCAGTCATCCGCCAGACACATCCCCCGGTGTTACTGTATAATGTCCCATTCCCAGCAGTCACCTCTCCAGTCATCACCCAGACACATCCCCTGGTGATACTGTATAATGTCCCATTCCCAGCAGTCACCTCTCCAGTCATCACCCAGACACATCCCCCGGTGTTACTGTATAATGCCCCATTCCCAGCAGTCACCTCTCCAGTCATCACCCAGACACATCCCCTGGTGTTACTGTATAATGTCCCATTCCCAGCAGTCACCTCTCCGGTCATCACCCAGACACGTCCCCTGGTGTTACTGTATAATGTCCCATTCCCAGCAGTCACCTGTCCAGTCATCACCAGACACATCCCCTGGTGTTACTGTATAATGCCCCATTCCCAGCAGTCACCTCTCCAGTCATCACCCAGGCACATGCCCTGGTGTTACTGTATAATGTCCCATTCCCAGCAGTCACCTCTCCAGTCAACACCCAGACACGTCCCCTGGTGTTACTGTATAATGTCCCATTCCCAGCAGTCACCTCTCCAGTCATCACCCAGACACTTCCCCTGGTGTTACTGTATAATGTCCCATTCCCAGCAGTCACCTCTCCAGTCATCACCCAGACACGTACCCCGGTGTTACTGTATAATGTACCATTCCCAGCAGTCACCTCTCCAGTCATCACCCAGACACGTCCCCTGGTGTTACTGTATAATGCCCCATTCCCAGCAGTCACCTCTCCAGTCATCACCCAGACACATTCCCTGGTGTTACTGTATAATGTCCCATTCCCAGCAGTCACCTCTCCAGTCATCACCCAGACACGTCTCCTGGTGTTACTGCATAATGTCCCATTCCCAGCAGTCACCTCTCCAGTCATCACCCAGACACATCCCCTGGTGTTACTGTATAATGACCCATTCCCAGCAGTCACCTCTCCAGTCATCACCCAGACACATCCCCTGGTGTTACTGTATAATGCCCCATTCCCAGCAGTCACCTCTCCAGTCATCACCCAGACACATCCCCCGGTGTTACTTTATAATGTACCATTCCCAGCAGTCACCTCTCCAGTCATCACCCAGACACATCCCCTGGTGTTACTGTATAATGCCCCATTCCCAGCAGTCACCTCTCCAGTCATCACCCACACACGTCCCCTGGTGGTACTGTATAATGTCCCATTCCCAGCAGTCACCTCTCCAGTCATCACCCAGACACGTCCCCTGGTGTTACTGTATAATGCCCCATTCCCAGCAGTCACCTCTCCAGTCATCACCCAGACACATCCCCCGGTGTTACTGTATAATGCCCCATTCCCAGCAGTCACCTCTCCAGTCATCACCCAGACACATCCCCTGGTGTTACTGTATAATGTCCCATTCCCGGCAGTCACCTCTCCAGTCATCACCCAGACACATTCCCTGGTGTTACTGTATATAATGTCCCATTCCCAGCAGTCACCTCTCCAGTCATCACCCAGACACATCCCCTGGTGTTACTGTATAATGTCCCATTCCCAGCAGTCACCTCTCCAGTCAGCTGCTGAATGATCTTGTTGGCGAGTTCCAGGATCTTCTGGTCATTGTGTCTCTCATGTGTCAGTGAGTGAGGTGGAGGCACCGTGATGGTGCTCTGGGTTCTACTCAGTCCTCCTGAAACACGGGGATGGCTACTGGGTGTCTCACACTCATTGGATGTCTTCTTCACTATTGTGTAATCCTGTGTAATGGTGGAGACATCAAATATCAATATATACACTACCAGATCCCCTCACCTCCCCAGTCATGTCCTTGTATTATTACTATATATATAAGTGACGTCACTATGAAGCTCCAATATCCCTTAACCTCCTCAGTCATGTCCCTGTATTATTACTATAGATATAAGTGATGTCACTGTGAGGCTCCAAGACCCCCTCACCTCCCCAGTCACATCACTGTATCATTAATATAGATATGAGTGACCTCACTATGACGCTCCAATTCCCTCACCTCCCCAGTCATGTCCTTGTATAAATACTTTAGATATAAGTGATGTCACTGTGACGCTCCCAGACCCCCTCACCTCCCCAGTCATGTCCCTGAATTATTACTAAAGATATAAGTGATGTCACTGTGACACTCCCAGATTCACTCACCTCCCCAGTCATGTCCGTTTTATTACTATAGACAAAAGTGACATCACTGTGACGCTCCCAAACCCCTCACCTCCGCAGTTATGTCCCTGTATTAATACTATAGATATATGTGACGTCAAAGTGATGCTCCCAGATCCCTTCACCTCCCCAGTCATGTCCTTGTATTATTACTATAGAGATAAGTGATGTCACTGTGACACTCCCAGATCACCTCACCTCCCCTGTCATGTCCATGTGTTATTACTATAGATATGTGACATCACTGTGTCGCTACCAGATGCCCTTCCCTCCCCAGTCATGTCACTGTATTTACTATAGATATGTGATGCCACTGTGACGATCCCAGATCCCATTACCTCCCCAGTCATGCCCCTGTGTTATTGCTATAGATATGTGACATCACTGCGCCACTCCCAGATCCCCCCACCTCCGTAGTCAAGTCCCTGTATTATTACTATAGATATAAGTTACTTATCAGTAACGCTTCAAAATCCTCTCACCTCCCCAGTCATGACCCTGTATTATTACTATAGATGAGTGACATCACTATGAAGCTCCAAGATCCCATCACCTCCCAAGTCAAGTCCCTGTATTATTACTATAGATATAAGTGATGTCACTGTGATGGTCTAAGACCCCCTCACCTCCCCAGTGACATCCCTGTATTATTACTATAGAAATGTGACCTCACTGTGATGCTCTGAATCCCTCACCTCCCCAGTCATATCCCTGTATTATGACTATGGATATTAGTGATGTCACAGTGACGCACCCAGATCCCCTCACCTCCCCAGTCATGTCGCTGTATTATTACTATAGATATAAGGTCACAGTGATGCTCCCAGATCCTATCACCTCCCCAGTCATGTCCCTGTATTATTACTATAGATATAAGTGATGTCACTGTGACACTCCCAGATCCCTTCACCTCCCCAGTCATGATCCTGTATTATTACTATAGATCAGTGGTTCTCAAACTTGGTCCTCGGGACCCCACACAGTGCATGTTTTGCAGGTAACCCAGCAAGTGCACAGGTGTATTAATTACTCACTGACACATTTTAAAAGGTCCACAGGTGGAGCTAATTATTTCACTTGTGAGTCTGTGAGGAGACCTGCAAAACATGTAGATATGTGACCTCACTGTGATGCTGATTCCCTCACCTCCCCAGTCATATCCCTGTATTATTACTATAGATATAAGGTCACAGTGATGCTCCCAGATCCCCTCACCTCCCCAGTCATGTCCCTGTATTATCACTATAGATATAAGGTCACTGTGACACTCCCAGACCCCCTCACCTCCCCAGTCATGTTCCTGTATTACTATAGATAAAAGGTCACTGTGACACTCTCAGATCCCCTCACCTCCCCAGTCATGTCCCAGTATTACTACTATAGATAAAAGGTCAATGTGACGTTCCCAGATTCACTCACCTCCCCAGTAAGCAGGTAGATGATCTCCAGGGTGATATTTATTATCCTCTCAGTCCTGTGACTCCTGTCCTTGTCCATCCTCGGTGAGTCAGAGAGAATACAGAACATGTGATGTGTAATAAAGTCTCCGTTCCTCACAGCTGGAGTTTCTGGAATAAATGCAATACATAAAACATATTGCACATGTAACATAGTAAATATGGAATAGAGTGGTCATTAAGTCTCCTATTTCCCCACAGCCATAGAGTCCTGGTCAGTGTCTCCGAGGTTCTTGTGACCCAGCCCCATAAGGCTGTACTACATAGTGGGCCTGATCTAGAGTGTAGCGCTATTGTGGGTGGAGTCACAATGAACTGATGTTCGGTACACCGCTCATGTGCACGACCCGTATGGGAAAGGTTGCAGAAGACACTGATAAAGCTAAATATTTATCTTATATATCACCCTTTATGAGGTCTAAGAACACTGTACGCTATCTACTTAAGAAGTACCGTAAGGGTACGCTAGTTGCGTATCGATTGCTTAGCCGTGATCGAGACGCACAGGCGTCACGTTCACTCACGGCCGAGTGATCACAGGCAGGCACGCTATTGGCTGTTGACTAACGTAATGATTCGCTATAGCGTAGCGGCGCTCGGGACCACGAGGAGATCACCAGCGATGCAGACGCTCACAACGTTTAACTTTTATATCTATACCTTTAACAATGAGATACACAGTAAACCTTAGTGTAGAGACAAAGTGTAAGTGCAACCTTGTGTAACCTGATTAACTACAAAGCTGCTTGAGCGTCACCGACGCTCAGAGAATACTTAACACTATAAAGAATACACAGATACCTGGGCTTAGGGTCCAAAACCTATTATATGTATTATAACTATTATACGTTGCAAAAAGGAATCACAGTACAAATGATACACTACAATATAACATAGACTAACTAACCAGATAACTACACAGGAAATACAATACAATACAATTGAGGGAAAATACGAGAGAAAGAGAAGAGAGAGAGAGAGAGAGAGATGAGAGAAATGGCTCACAGTAAGACAATATGATTACGGAGAGAACTTACGCACAAGGGGAAACGATCGCATGCGCCTCGATATCCAGCTCCCGATTATCAGCAATGAGAACCGTTGATGAGAGTGAAGTTGGATATGGTCGGCCTGCCTATTTATGCCCCACACACAATACAATTCAATGGTCCCTACAATCTCATTGTCCATTGGACACAGGAATTCGGCTTCGCATTATAACAAAAGGTCATAGGTTGATTCATACAGGTGGGCTGTGACGATTTCCAACAGCTCAGGTGGGTGGGATACTGGGTTTCCCGCCGCATGGCTAAGTAAGAACAAATAATAGTAAATGGACATAAACTTCTTATGTCCATAACTATTCGCACGAGCGACTAATCCGCTCCAAACCAACACCGGAATATTGCTATTTAAATACTCTTCCGATGGGTACCAAACACTACTGTATGACCCCTGTTAGACCCTTCGTACAATACAAAGAGGAATCTCTCCGTTCAGGAACATGCTATGTTAACCAAACTTTCAGAATCTATCAAAGGGACCATGATCTATAAAATACATTATTAGTGAAAATATGTAACGAATGAGTCGCACGCTACGACTACACAAACTTTACCGTAAATACGCATACCGAGCACCAGCGGGTGCACGCAACTGCGGGTATGCGCCTTCACGGGAGAGCGCACGCATGCGCAGCGCGGACCAGTATGAGGTGCAAATATGGCAGTGTGTGTTGAGATATTTTTCTGACTTTGACAACACACAAGGGAAAAGGTGGCCAGAGACAAGCAGGGGAAAGGTGGCAAGAGACAGGCAGGGGAAAGGCGGCAAGAGACAGGCAGGGGAAAGGCGGCAGGAGACAGGCAGGGGAAAGGCGGCAAGAGACATTATTTGTTCTCAGGAGATTTAATAATTTCTTAATCATTTGTAATAAAAGTTAAGTTTTATTCTTTGAGAATATCTCATTATTTCTTCACAAGAGTGCGCCCACAAAGAAGTCTACTTTTTTTCTCTTGTCACTGTGGCACTCCCAGGTGCCCCTCACCTCCCCAATCATGTCCCTGTATTATCACTATAGATATTAGTGATGTTACTGTGACATTCCCAGATCCCCTTACCTTCCCAGTCATGTCCCTGTATTACTGTAGATATAAGTGATGTCACTGTGACACTCCCAGATCCCCTCACCTCCACAGTCATGTACATGTATTATTTCTATATATATAAGTGACGTCAAAATGACTATCCCAGACCCCATAACCTCCGCAGTCATGTCCCTGTATTATTACTATAGATATAAGTGATGTCACAGTGACACTTCCAGGAGTGTGATATACATTTGCTTCATACTGCTCCAATTATCATCTGTTACACATGCCAGGGTTATTATGGTCCTTGCTTTAATATATCTTAGAATTTGAGCAATATTTTCAATCCCCACAATTACATATAATAAAATTATTAATAATAATAATAACAACGACACTAAAGGCTGCACCCCAGTATAAAAATAATAACATGACTTTATTAACAGGACACCACAGGTTGCTCCTCCTCTATAATAATAATAATAATAATAATAATAATAATAATAGGACACCACAGGCTACTCCCCCTGTATAATAATAATAATAATAATAATAATAATAATAATAGGACACCACAGGCTCCTCCTCCTGTATAATAATAATAATAATAATAATAATAATAATAGGACACCACAGGCTGCTCCTCCTGTATAATAATAATAATAATAATAATAACAGGACACCACAGGTTGCTCCTCCTGTATAATAATAATAATAATAAAAGGACACAACAGGCTACTTCCCCTGTATTATAATATAGTGTTCACTCTAGGATATTTTTAGGGCAGGGTGCTAAGCATTGAAGAGGGCACATTTTTATTTTGAAGGGCACATTTTTATTTTGAAGGGCACATTTTTATTTTGAAGGGTACATTTTTATTTTGAAGGGCACATTTTTGTTTTGAAGGGCACATTTTTGATGTGACACTTTGCACACAAAGCATAGCGTATATGTTTATAGTTTTTGTACATACATTTTGCCTTTAGTAAATCATATACCCATACATACATATAAGACACCTAACATCTATACTGAGAAACATACTGTATATGTCTAGTCTTCTATGTGTTATAAAACAGAAAAGTTAAACAATGGGTTAAAATATATAGGAAAAAAATAAGTCTGTTCTACTGGGGAAATACTGTAAGCAGTACATGCTCACTGCTTTCCCTGTTCTTTTCCTCTTTATCAGAGTTCTGTGTTAGTTACAGTGCCTCCTCTGCCATCCAGTTCTCTAAGGATAGAAATTGTGTTCCAATATCAGAGGTGGTCAGGGAGTAGACGACAACATTGTAACCTGCACTCTGCCTGCTGCATTCTGTATACAAGGGGGCGATTTATGTTCCTGCAGGGTGCACTGAGACAGGGCAGAGTGCAGCACCCTGCTGAGACAGCCTAGAAGGAACACTATAATAACAGGACACCACAGGCTGCTCACCCTGTATAATAAATAACAGGACACCACAGGCTGCTCACCCTGTAAAATAATAACAGGACACCACAGGCTGCTCACCCTGTATAATAATAACAGGACACCACAGGCTGCTCACCCTGTATAGTAATAATAATAATAATAATTACAGGACACCACAGGCTGCTCACCCTGTATAATAATAATAATAATAATTACAGGACACCACAGGCTGCTCACCCTGTATAATAATAACAGGACACCACAGGCTGCTCACCCTGTATAATAAATAACAGGACACCACAGGCTGCTCACCCTGTATAATAATAACAGGACACCACAGGCTGCTCCATCTGTATAATAATAACAGGACACCACAGGCTGCTCACCCCGTATAATAATAATAATAATAATAATAATAACAGGACACCACAGGCTGCTCACCCTGTAAAATAATAATAATTACAGGACACCACAGGCTGCTCACCCTGTATAATAATAATAATAATAATAATAACAGGACACCACAGGCTGCTCACCCTGTATAATAATAATAATAATAATTACAGGACACCACAGGCTGCTCACCCTGTATAATAATAACAGGACACCACATGCTACTCACCCTGTATAATAATAATAATAACAGGACACCACAGGCTGCTCCCCCTGTATAATAATAACAGGACACCACAGGCTGCTCACCCTGTATAATAATAATAATAATAATAATAATAATAATAACAGGACACCACAGGCTGCTCACCCTGTATAATAATAACAGGACACCACAGGCTGCTACTCCTGTATAATAATAATAATAACAGGACACCACAGGCTGCTCACCCTGTATAATAATAACAGGACACCACAGGCTGCTCACCCTGTATAATAATAATAATAATAATAATAATTACAGGACACCACAGGCTGCTACTCCTGTATTATAATAACAGGACACCACAGGCTGCTCACCCTGTATAATAATAATAATAATAATAATAATTACTACAGGACACCATAGGCTGCTCACCCTGTATAATAATAATAATAATAATAATAATAATAATAATAATAATTATTATTATTATTACAGGACACCACAGGCTGCTCACCCTGTATAATAATAATAATAATAATAATAATAATAATAATAATAATAATTACAGGACACCACAGGCTGCTCACCCTGTATAATAATAATAATAATAATTACAGGACACCACAGGCTGCTACTCCTGTATAATAGTAATAATAATAATAATAATAATAATAAAATACCAGAGACTGCTCCCCTGTATAATAATAACAGCAACAACAACATCAACAGGACACTACAGGCTGCTCCCCTGTATAATAATAACAACAACAACAACAACAACAACAGGACACTACAGGCTGCTCCCCTGTATAATAATAACAACAACAACAACAACAACAGGACACTACAGGCTGCTCCCCTGTATAATAATAACAATAACAACAACAACAGGACACTACAGGCTGCTCCCCTGTATAATAATAATAATAACAATAACAGGACACAACAGGCTGCTCCCTCTGTATAGTAACAACAACAACAGGACACTACAGGCTGCTCCCCATGTATAATATTAATATTATTATTATTATTATTATTATACAAGGGGAGCAGCCTGTAGTGTCCTGTTGTTGTTATTACTATAGAGAGGGAGCAGTCCTGTTAATAATAATAATAATAATAATAATAATAATAATAATAATAATAACAGGACACCACAGGCTGCTCCCTCTGTATAATATTAATAATAGGACACCACAGTCCGCTCCCCCTGTATTATAATAATAATAATAATAGGATTTTAATACCTACCGGTAAATCCCTTTATCTTAGTCCGTAGAGGATGCTGGGGACTCCGAAAGGACCATGGGGTATAGACGGAATCCGCAGGAGACATGGGCACACTAAAAGACTTTGAATGGGTGTGAACTGGCTCCTCCCTCTATGCCCCTCCTCCAGACTCCTGTTAGAGAACTGTGCCCAGGGAGACGGACATTTCGAGGAAAGAATTAATTGTTTAAACACGGCGAGTGTCATACCAGCTCACACCATGAACACACCGCAGAACGTGGCATTCAATAGAACACCAGCCAACGGCATAAACAATACACAGCCACATGCTGAGAATATGTAACACAACTAGGGGTAAATTTACTAAAGTGGGAGATTTTTAGAACTGGTGATGTTGCCCATGGCAACCAATCAGATTCTTCTTACCATTTTTCTAGCTACTTCTAGCAGATAATAGATATAATCTGATTGGTTGCCATGGGCAACATCACCAGTTCTAAAAATCTCCTACCTTAGTAAATTTACCCCATAGTGTGTCAACACAACCAATAATCAGACACCGCATGCCATGGCATGCACAACGTCAGCAATGGCCTGACAGAAAAGAAACACCACAAGAGTGTAACCATGCCCAATAACTGCAGACACAGCACGCACTGGGACGGGTGCCCAGCATCCTCTACGGACTAAGAGAAAAGGATTTACCGGTAGGTATTAAAATCCTATTTTCTCATACGTCCTAGAGGATGCTGGGGACTCCGTAAGGAACATGGGGTTTATATCAAAGCTCCAGACCGAGCGGGAGAGTGCGGACGACTCTGCAGCACAGATTGAGCAAACATGAGGTCCCCATCAGCCAGGGTATCAAACTTGTAGAGCTTAGCAAAAGTGTTTGAACCCGACCAAGTATCCGCTCTGCAAAGTTGAACTGCCGAGACTCCTCGGGCATCCGCCCAAGAAGAGCCCACCTTCCTAGTAGAATGGGTCACCACCGAATTCGGTAATGGCAATCCAGCCATAGAACGAGCACGCCGAATCGGATCACAGATCTAGTGTGTAACCGACTGCAGAGACGCAGGCGCCCCAATCACGCTGGGAGCATACAGGACAAACAGAGTCTCTGTTTCCCCAATCTGAGCCAAATTGGCGACATAAATATTCAAAGCCCTGGCTACATCGAGAGACCTTGAATCAGCCAATGCTTAAGTAACCACAGTCATCAAATTCTGCGAAACACCGAAACCACTTTTGGCAGAACTATTATCCGAGTTCTCAATTTCACTCTATATACCTGGAAGATCAAACAGGGGCTCTTGTGAGACCCAGCCGCTACTTCTGACATCCGCCTTGCGGACGACAAAGCCAAAAGCATGACCACTCTCCAAGAAATACATTTTTAACACAACCTTTCATAAACGTTCCAATCATTGTGACACAAGAAAACGCAACACCACGTCAAGGTCCCACGGTGCCAATGGGGGCACAAATGGAAGTTGGATGTGCAGTACTCCTTCCACGAAGGTCCGAACTTCCAGAAAGGTTGCCAGTTCTTTCTTGAAAGAAAATACATAAGGCCAAAACCGCACTTGAATGGAGCCTAACTCTAGGCCTGCACCCACACCTGCTTGCAAAGAATGGAGAAGAAAGACCCAGCTGAAGCTTCCATAGTAGCTTTCTTGGATTCACACCAAGACACATATTTTCTCCAAACACGGTGGTAAGGCTTTGATTCTTTTCTAGCCTGAAGAAGAGTGGCAATGATGTCACTGGGAATACCCTTTCTGGCTAGGATATGGCATTCAATCGCCACGCCGTCAAACGCAGCTGCGGTAAGTCTTGATACACGCCCGGATCTTGCTGTAACAGTTCCTCACGTAGAGGAAGAGGCCAGGGATCTTCTACGAGTAAATCTTGAAGAACTGGATACCAAGCCCTCCTTGTTTAGACCGGAACAATGAGGATCGCCTGAACCTTTGTTCTTCTTACATTTATCACCTTCAGAAGAGAGTGATAATGGACGGGACACATAGACCGACTGAAAAACACCCAAGGTGTCTCGAGGACGTCCACTGCTATAGGTTGATTGTCCCCTGACCTGGAACAATATACCTGAGGTCTCTCGATGAGGCGAGATGCCAACATGTCCAAGTGAGGCACTTCTCAAAGACTTGTCGCTTCAGCGAAACTTCTCGATGACGACAGTATTTCTCCCGGATGGAGATCGAGTCTGCAGAGGAAACTATTTCTCCGTCGTTCACATCCGGAACTAAGACTGCTAATATAGCGTTTACCAGTCTTTCCACCCAGCAGAAAACTTTTACGGCATCTGCCATTGATGCTTTGCTCCTTGTTCCGCCCTAGCGGCTCCAACAGAATTAACACGTGCAGATCACTAAGCATATGTTCACCGAAAATAGCTCTTAATTCAAGAAAGCTTATTGCAGACAAACTTCCCAGCTTGACCTTTTCCTCTGGAATACTTCCCTTGCAAGGACTGCTCCCCAGTCTCGGAGATCTGCATGCATGGACACCAGGATCTCATCCTGGATTCCGAACCTTCGTCCCTCTAGCAGGTGAGAACTGAGCAGACACCCCAGGAGCGATATCCTGGCCATTAGGATTATATTCCGGCGCCTGTGCAGGTGAGATTCGGACCACATTTCCAACTGGCCCCGTGAAATCCACTCTGGCATTTGACCGCACCATCTTCTTCATCAACGGAACATAATGATGGATTGTCACTGCAAATCTGACCCGACTCCGGATCCGCAGACCTATTTCCACAGGAAAACACAGAGAACTTCAACCGTTTCGTATCTACCCTGATACCCACCTCCGACGTCTACGTCGTTGGGAAAACAGCCATTCCCTGTGTTGAAGAACACTCAGAGAGAAACAACGATCTGCACTTGTGTCTTGACCTCGCCTTAATCAGGAGAGTGTCCCAGTACAGAATAACAATGGCTCTCACTAGTGAAAGAATACCATCCTACTGCCATCACTCCGGTGAAATGGCAAAGACAGTCCTGGATATCAACCCAGGTAAGCTGAATGCGGAGAACAATGCATTTAAACCCCTTTCTACCTTTACGTACTGGAGCTCCCTGGCCTGAGAGATTCCATCCTGTAGTTCAACTTCGTAAGGAGAAAATAAGAATTTACTTACCGATAATTCTATTTCTCGGAGTCCGTAGTGGATGCTGGGGTTCCTGAAAGGACCATGGGGAATAGCGGCTCCGCAGGAGACAGGGCACAAAAAGTAAAGCTTTACGATCAGGTGGTGTGTACTGGCTCCTCCCCCTATGACCCTCCTCCAAGCCTCAGTTAGGATACTGTGCCCGGACGAGCGTACACAATAAGGAAGGATTTATGAATCCCGGGTAAGACTCATACCAGCCACACCAATCACACCGTACAACCTGTGATCTAAACCCAGTTAACAGTATGATAACAGAGGAGCCTCAGAAAGATGGCTCCTTACAACAATAACCCGATTTAGGTACCCCTCCCCTTAGAATGTAAGCTCTCACGAGTAGGGCCCTCTTCCCTCATGTGCTTATACTTTTCTTACTTTAATAATCCTCAACCGCCCAGATCCCACAGTTTTTTGACCACCTGGAACTTATCTCTATGTTTACTGGTGTAGTTATGCTTAGCTGCCCTGTACTTGTCCTATATTGTATTCAACTGTAAGTCACTGTTTTCCTATTTTTTATGTGCATTTGTACTCTGTAATCGGGCGCTGCGGAACCCTTGTGGCGCCATATAAATAAAGGATAATAATAATAATAATAATAATAACTATGTACAATTATTGCAGATAATCCGCACTTGGGATGGGCGCCCAGCATCCACTACGGACTCCGAGAAATAGAATTATCGGTAAGTAAATTCTTATTTTCTCTATCGTCCTAGTGGATGCTGGGGTTCCTGAAAGGACCATGGGGATTATACCAAAGCTCCCAAACGGGCGGGAGAGTGCGGATGACTCTGCAGCACCGAATGAGAGAACTCCAGGTCCTCCTTAGCCAGGGTATCAAATTTGTAGAATTTTACAAACGTGTTCTCCCCCGACCACGTAGCCGCTCGGCAGAGTTGTAATGCCGAGACCCCTCGGGCAGCCGCCCAAGAAGAACCCACCTTCCTTGTGGAGTGGGCTTTCACAGATTTTGGCTGTGGCAGGCCTGCCACAGAATGTGCAAGCTGAATCGTACTACAAATCCAGCGAGCAATAGTCTGCTTAGACGCAGGAGCGCCCAACTTGTTGGGAGCATATAGTATAAACAGTGAATCAGATTTCCTGACTCCAGCTGTTCTTGAAATGTATATTTTTAAAGCTCTGACAACGTCCAACAACTTGGAATCCTCCAAGTCGCTTGTAGCCGCAGGCACTACAATAGGCTGGTTCAGATGAAATGCTGACACCACCTTAGGGAGAAAATGCGGACGAGTCCGCAGTTCTGCCCTGTCCGAATGGAAAATCAGCTATGGGCTTTTGTAAGATAAAGCTGCCAGTTCTGACACTCTCCTGGCCGAAGCCAGGGCTAATAGCATGGTCACTTTCCATGTGAGATATTTCAAATCCACATTTTTTAGTGGTTCAAACCAATGAGATTTGAGAAAGTCCAAAACAACATTGAGATCCCACGGTGCCACTGGAGGCACCACAGGGGGCTGTATATGCAGAACTCCCTTAACAAAAGTCTGGACTTCAGGAACTGAAGCCAATTCTTTCTGGAAGAAAATCGACAGGGCCGAAATTTGAACCTTAATAGATCCCAATTTGAGACCCATAGACAATCCTGATTGCAGGAAATGTAGGAATCGACCCAGTTGAAATTCCTCCGTCGGAGCACTCCGATCCTTGAACCACGCAACATATTTTCGCCAAATGCGGTGATAATGTTGCGCGGTTACTTCCTTCCTTGCTTTAATCAAGGTAGGAATGACTTCTTCCGGCATGCCTTTTTCCTTTAGGATCCGGCGTTCAACCGCCATGCCGTCAAACGCAGCCGCGGTAAGTCTTGAAACAGACAGGGACCCTGCTGAAGCAAGTCCCTTCTCAGAGGTAGAGGCCACGGATCCTCCGTGATCATCTCTTGAAGTTCCGGGTACCAAGTCCTTCTGGGCCAATCCGGAACCACTAGTATCGTTCTTACGCCTCTTTGCCGTATAATTCTCAATACTTTTGGTATGAGAGGCAGAGGAGGAAACACATACACCGACTGGTACACCCAAGGCGTTACCAGCGCGTCCACAGCTATTGCCTGCGGATCTCTTGACCTGGCGCAATACCTGTCCAGTTTTTTGTTGAGGCGAGACGCCATCATGTCCACCATTGGTCTTTCCCAACGGGTTACAAGCATGTGGAAAACTTCTGGATGAAGTCCCCACTCTCCCGAGTGAAGGTCGTGTCTGCTGAGGAAGTCTGCTTCCCAGTTGTCCACTCCCGGGATGAACACTGCTGACAGTGCTATCACATGATTCTCTGCCCAGTGAAGAATCCTTGCAGCTTCTGCCATTGCACTCCTGCTTCTTGTGCCGCCCTGTCTGTTTACATGGGCGACTGCCGTGATGTTGTCCGACTGGATCAACACCGGTTTTCCGTGAAGCAGAGGTTCTGCCTGACTTAGAGCATTGTAGATTGCTCTTAGTTCCAGAATGTTTATGTGAAGAGACGTTTCCAGGCTCGACCACACGCCCTGGAAGTTTCTTCCTTGTGTGACTGCTCCCCAGCCTCTCAGGCTGGCGTCCGTGGTCACCAGGATCCAATCCTGTATGCCGAATCTGCGGCCCTCCAATAGATGAGCCCTCTGCAACCACCACAGAAGAGATACCCTTGTCCTTGGAGACAGGGTTATCCGCTGGTGCATCTGAAGATGCGACCCTGACCTCTGGAAAACTCTTGCGTGGAATCTGCCGAATGGAATTGCTTATATATATATATATTATAATAACAATAACAGGACACCACAGGCCGCTCCCCCGTATAATAATAATAACAGGATACCACAGGCTGCTCCTCCTGTGTAATAATAACAGGACACCACAGGCTGCTCCCCCTGTATAATAATAACAGGACACCACAGGCTGCTCCCCCTGTATAATAATAATAACTGGACACCACAGCCTGCTCCCACTGTATAAAAATAACTGGACACCACAGGCTGCTCCCCCTGTGTAATAATAACAACAGGACACCACAGGCCGCTCCCCCTGTATAATAATAATAACAGGACACCACAGGCTGCTCCTCCTGTGTAATAATAATAACAGGACACCACAGGCTGCTTCTTCTGTATAATAATAACATGACACTACAGGCTGCTCCCCCTGTATAATAATTATAACAGGACACCACAGGCTGCTTCTTCTGTATAATAATAATAACATGACACTACAGGCTGCTCCCCCTGTATAATAATAATATCAGGACACCAGAGGCTGCTCCCCCTGTATAGTAAGACGCCATTACCTGATCTCCACGGACACTGGGAGGCTGCAGCAGTCGATGAAAACTCACTTCCTGCATGTGGACCGCACAGTCCGGAAGTAAGGTGGAACGCACAGGCAGGAAGTAGGGCATGATTGGCAAAGAGTGCATACTGGTTACTGGGTCCTCCCCTACTACACGCCGCCCACAGCCCAGGCCTATGTAACGTATGTTAAAAACATGTCCTCAGTTCAGGAGGCCGGCGGCCATTTTCTTGTAGACTAGTCCGGCAGCAGCAATAGGTTCCCTGGCCGTGTAGTGACGTCAGGAGCGGCGGCCATTTTCCCCTGGTCTGAGCTCCGCCTTCCTTCTATCATTCCCACAAGGCAGCAGGAGCAGAGAGCAGCCATTGCTGTGTCTGGCAGCAGGTAATGATATTATTATTATTATTATTCTATAGGCTGAGCAGCTCTGGTGTCAGGTTCTGTACTACAGGGGGACCAGCCTCTGGTGCCTTGTTATAGCGCAGCTGGAGCAGCCTCTGGTGCTGCATTATCCCTGTACAGGTGGCTGACACTCTAGTGTCCTATTACTGTAATACAGGTGGCGCAGACCCCGCCGTTACCGTAATACATGTGGCGCAGACCCCGCCGTTACCGTAATACAGGAGGCGCAGACCCCACCGTTACCGTAATACAGGTGGCACAGACCCCGCCGTTACCGTAATACAGGTGTCGCATACCCCGCCGTTACCGTAATACAGGTGGCGCAGACCCCGCCGTTACCATAATACAGGTGGAGCAGACCCCGCCGTTACCGTAATACAGGTGGCGCAGACCCCACCGTTACCGTAATACAGGTGGCGCAGACCCCGCCGTTACCGTAATACAGGTGGCGCAGACCCCGCCGTTACCGTAATACAGGTGGCGCAGACCCCGCCTTTACCGTAATACAGGGGGCGCAGACCCCGCCATTGCCGTAATACAGGTGGCGCAGAACCTTTCGGTACCGTAATACAGGTGGCGCAGACCCCGCCGTTACCATAATTGTATACACGGGACATTACAGGTGTTGTGTCCTGTAGCATTGTGCTGTACAAGGGGAGCGGCCTGTGTTGTCATAGTATACAGGAGGAGCAGCCTGTGTTGTCATAATATAGAGGGGTAACATCCTGTGCTGTCATAGTATACAGGGGGAGTGGCCTGTGTTGTCATAGTATACAGGGGGAGTGGCATGTGTTGTCTGATATACAGGGGTAGCATCCTGTGCTGTCATGGTATACAGGGGGAGTGGCCTGTGTTGTCATAGTATACAGGGGGAGTGGCCTGTGTTGTCAATATACAGGTGTAGCATCCTGTGCTGTCATAGTATACAGGGGGGTGGCCTGTGTTGTCATAGTATACAGGGGGAGTGGCCTGTGTTGTCATAATATACAGGGGTAGCATACTGTGTTGTCATAGTATACAAGGGGAGTGGCCTGTGTTGTCATAGTATACAGGGGGAGTGGCCTGTGTTGTCAATATACAGGTGTAGCATCCTGTGCTGTCATAGTATACAGGGGGGTGGCCTGTGTTGTCATAGTATATAGGGGGAGTGGCCTGTGTTGTCATAATATACAGGGGTAGCATCCTGTGTTGTCATAGTATACAAGGGGAGTGGCCTGTGTAGTCATAACTTACAGGGGTAACATCTTGTGTTGTCATAGTATACAGGAGGAGCAGCCTGTGGCATCCTACTCTACAGGGGGAGCAGCCTGTGGTGTCCTGTTGTTGTTGTTATTATTATTATTATTATACAGGAGGATCAGCCTGTGGTGTCCTGTTATTATTATACAGAGGGAGCAGCCTGTGGTGTACAGTTATTATTATATTAATTATTTCTCTAACGTCCTAGTGGATGCTGGGACTTCCTTAAGGACCATGGGGAATAGCGGCTCCGCAGGAGACTGGGCACAAAGTAAAAGCTTTAGGACTAGCTGGTGTGCACTGGCTCCTCCCCCTATGACCCTCCTCCAAGCCTCAGTTAAGATTTTGTGCCCGGCCGAGAAGGGTGCAATCTAGGTGGCTCTCCTGAGCTGCTTAGAAGTAAAAGTTTTCAGTGAGTCCTGCTGGCAACAGGCTCACTGCATCGAGGGACTAAGGGGAGAAGAAGCGAACTCACCTGTGTGCAGAGTGGATTGGGCTTCTTAGGCTACTAGACATTAGCTCCAGAGGGATGATCACAGGTTCAGCCTGGATGGGTCCCGGAGCCGCGCCGCCGTCCCCCTTACAGAGCCAGAAGAACGAAGAGGTCCGGAGAAAGCGGCGGCAGAAGACGTTCCTGTCTTCAGGATAAGGTAGCGCACAGCACCGCAGCTGTGCGCCATTGCTCTCAGCACACTTCACACTCCGGTCACTGAGGGTGCAGGGCGCTGGGGGGGGAGTGCCCTGAGACGCAATAAAACCTGAAACATACCTTATGTGGCAAAAGTAATACATCACATATAGTCCCTGGGCTATATGGATGTATTTAACCCCTGCCAGTTTTCCACAGAAAAAGCGGGAGAAAGGCCGCCAAGAAGGGGGCGGAGCCTATCTCCTCAGCACACAAGCGCTATTTTCCCTCACAGCTCCGCTGGAAGGACAGCTCCCTGACTCTCCCCTGCAGTACACTACGGTAACAGGGTGAAAACAAGAGAGGGGGGGCACTATTTGGCAAAACATAACAATATAAGCAGCTATTAAGGGAGTAACACTTATATAAGGTTATCCCTGTACATATATAGCGCTCTGGTGTGTGCTGGCAAATCTCCCTCTGTCTCCCCAAAGGGCTAGTGGGGTCCTGTCCTCTTTCAGAGCATTCCCTGTGTGTGTGCTGGGTGTCGGTACGATTGTGTCGACATGTATGAGGAGGAAAATGATGTGGAAGCAGAGCAATTGCCTGTGTTAGTGATGTCGACACCTGACTGGATGGTCGTGTTTAAAGAATTACGTGACAATGTCAGCACTTTGCAAAAAAACGTTGACGATATGAGACAGCCGGCAAATCAATTAGTGCCTGTCCAGGCGTCTCAGACACCACTACCTCAGGTGGTCGACACAGACCCAGACACGGATACTGAGTCCAGTGTCGACGGTGAGGAAACGAACGTAATGTCCAGTAGGGCCACACGTTACATGATCACGGCTATGAAAGAGGTGTTGAATATTTCTGACACTACAAGTACCACAAAAAGAGGTATTATGTGGGGTGTGAAAAAACTGCCGGTGGTTTTTCCTGAGTCAGATGAATTAAATGAGGTGTGTGATAAAGCGTGGGTTTCCCCCCGATAAAAAACTGCTAATTTCTAATAAATTATTGGCACTATATCCTTTCCCGCCAGAGGTTAGGGCGCGTTGGGAAACACCTCCTAGGGTGGATAAAGCGCTCACACGCTTATCAAAACAAGTGGCGTTACCGTCTCCAGATACGGCCGCCCTCAAGGAACCAGCTGATAGAAGGCTGGAAAATATACTTAAAAGTATATACACACATACTGGTGTTATACTGCGACCAGCGATTGCCTCAGCCTGGATGTGTAGTGCTGGGGTGGCTTGGTCAGAATCCCTGACTGAAAATATTGATACCCTGGATAGGAACACTATATTATTAACCTTAGAGCATTTAAAGGATGCTTTACTATATATACGTGATGCACAGAGGGATATTTGCACCCTGGCCTCAAGAGTAAGTGCGATGTCCATTTCTGCCAGGAGAGCATTATGGACGCGACAGTGGTCAGGGGATGCGGATTCCAAACGACATATGGAAGTATTGCCGTATAAAGGGGAGGAGTTATTTGGGGTCGGTCTATCGGACCTGGTGGCCACAGCAACTGCTGGCAAATCCACCTTTTTACCTCATGTCACTTCTCAGCAGAAAAAGACACAGTCTTTTCAAAATCAGTCCTTTCGTTCCCATAAGGGCAAGCGGGCAAAAGGCCACTCCTTTTTGCCCAGGGGCAGAGGAAGAGGGAAGAAACTGCACCAGGCAGCCCCTTCCCAGGAGCAGAAGCCCGGTCCCACTTCTACAAAAGCTTCAGCATGACGCTGGGGCTTTACAAGCGGACTCAGGCACGGTGGGGGCCCATCTCAAAAATTTCAGCGCGCAGTGGGCTCACTCGCAAGTGGACCCCTGGATCCTGCAAATAGTATCTCAGGGGTACAAATTGGAATTCGAGACATCTCCCCCTCGCCGGTTTCTGAAGTCTGCTCTACCATCGTCTCCCTCCGACAGGGAGGCGGTTTTGGAAGCTATTCAAAAGCTGTATTCACAGCAGGTAATAATCAAGGTACCCCTCCTACAACAGGGAAAGGGGTATTATTCCACACTGTTTGTGGTACCGAAGCCGGACGGCCGGTGAGACCAATTTTAAATTTAAAATCCCTGAACACTTACGTAAAAAGGTTCAAATTCAAGATGGAGTCACTCAGAGTAGTGATAGCGAACCTGGAGGAAGGGGACTATATGGTATCTCTGGACATCAAAGATGCTTATCTTCATGTCCCAATTTTCCCTTTTCATCAAGGGTACCTCAGGTTTGTGGTACAGGACTGTCATTATCAGTTTCAGACGCTGCCGTTTGGATTGTCCACGGCACCCCGGGTCTTTACCAAGGTAATGGCCGAGATGATGATTCTACTTCGAAAAGAAGGCGTCTCAATTATCCCGTACTTGGACGATCTCCTGATAAGGGCAAGATCAAGAGAACAGTTAGAGGTCGGAGTAGCACTATCTCAGGTAGTGCTACGTCAGCACGGGTGGATTCTAAATATCCCAAAATCACAGCTGATTCCAACAACACGTTTACTGTTCCTAGGGATGATTCTGGACACAGTCCAGAAAAAGGTGTTTCTCCCGGAGGAGAAGGCCAGGGAGTTATCCGAGTTAGTCCGGCACCTCCTAAAACCAGGCCATGTATCAGTGCATCAATGCACGAGAGTCCTGGGAAAAATGGTGGCTTCGTACGACGCGATTCCATTCGGAAGATTCCATGCAAGAACCTTTCAGTGGGATCTACTGGACAAATGGTCCGGATCGCATCTGCAGATGCATCAGCGGATAACCCTATCTCCAAGGACAAGGGTGTCTCTCCTGTGGTGGTTACAGAGTGCTCATCTTCTAGAGGGCCGCAGATTCGGCATTCAGGATTGGATGCTGGTGACCACGGATGCCAGCCTGAGAGGCTGGGGAGCAGTCACACAGGGAAGAAATTTCCAGGGCTTGTGGTCAAGCATGGAAACGTCTCTTCACATAAATATCCTGGAACTAAGGGCCATTTACAATGCCCTGTGTCAGGCAAGGCCTCTGCTTCAGGGTCAACCGGTATTGATCCAGTCGGACAACATCATGGCTGTCGCCCACGTAAACAGACAGGGCGGCACAAGAAGCAGGAGGGCAATGGCAGAAGCTGCAAGGATTCTCCGCTGGGCGGAAAATCATGTGATAGCACTGTCAGCAGTGTTCATTCCGGGAGTGGACAACTGGGAAGCAGACTTCCGCAGCAGACACGACCTCCATCCGGGGGAGTGGGGGCTTCACCCAGAAGTCTTCCAAGTGATTGTAAACAGTTGGGAAGAACCAATGGTGGACATGATGGCGTCCCGTCTCAACAAAAAACTGGACAATTATTGCGCCAGGTCAAGGGACCCTCAGGCAATAGCGGTGGACGCTCTGGTAACACCGTGGGTGTACCAGTCGGTATACGTGTTCCCTCCTCTGCCTCTCATACCCAAGGTACTGAGAATTATAAGAAGGAGAGGAGTAAGAACTATACTCGTGGCTCCGGATTGGCCAAGAATATCTTGGTACCCGGAACTGCAAGAGATGCTCACGGAGGAACCGTGGCCTCTACCTCTAAGAAAAGACCTGCTTCAGCAGGGTCCTTGTCTGTTCCAAGACTTACCGCGGCTGCGTTTGACGGCATGGCGGTTGAACGCCAGATCCTGAAGGAAAAAGGCATTCCAGATGAAGTCATCCCTACCCTGATCAAAGCCAGGAAGGATGTAACTGCAAAACATTATCACCGCATTTGGCGGAAGTATGTTGCGTGGTGTGAGGCCAAGAAGGCCCCTACGGAGGAATTTCAATTGGGTCGATTCCTACATTTCCTGCAAGCAGGACTGTCTATGGGCCTAAAATTGGGATCCATTAAGGTTCAGATTTCGGCCCTGTCGATCTTCTTCCAGAAAGAACTGGCTTCAGTGCCTGAAGTTCAGACGTTCGTCAAGGGGGTACTGCATATACAGCCTCCTTTTGTGCCTCCAGTGGCACCTTGGGATCTCAATGTAGTTTTGGGGTTCCTAAAATCACATTGGGTTGAGCCACTCACCACTGTGGACTTTAAATATCTCACATGGAAAGTGGTAATGCTGTTAGTCCTGGCTTCAGCCAGGCGGGTCTCAGAATTGGCGGCTTTATCTTATAAAAGCCCTTACCTAATTTTTCATCAGACAGGGCAGAATTGAGGACTCGTCCTCAATTTCTACCTAAGGTGGTTTCAGCGTTTCACATTAACCAGTCTATTGTGGTGCCTGCGGCTACTAGGGACTTGGAGGACAGGGCCCTGAAAATATATGTTTCCAGGACGGCTGGAGTCAGAAGATCTGACTTGCTGTTTATCCTGTATGCACCCAACAAGTTGGGTGCTCCTGCGTCTAAGCAGACGATTGCTCGCTGGATTTGCAGTACAATTCAGCTTGCGCATTCTGTGGCAGGCCTGCCACAGCCAAAATCTGTTAAAGCCCATTCCACAAGGAAAGTGGGCTCATCTTGGGCGGCTGCCCGAGGGGTCTCGGCTTTACAACTTTGCTGAGCAGCTACTTGGTCAGCGGCAAACACGTTTGCTAAATTTTACAAATTCGAAACCCTGGCTGAGGAGGACCTGGAGTTCTCTCATTCGGTGCTGCAGAGTCATCCGCACTCTCCCGCCCGTTTGGGAGCTTTGGTATAATCCCCATGGTCCTTAAGGAAGTCCCAGCATCCACTAGGACGTTAGAGAAAATAAGAATTTACTTACCGATAATTCTATTTCTCGTAGTCCGTAGTGGATGCTGGGCGCCCGTCCCAAGTGCGGATGGTCTGCAATACTTGTATATAGTTATTTTTACAAAAAAATCGGGTTGTTTATAGTTGTGAGCCATCTTTTTAGAGGCTCCTAAGTTTATCATACTGTTAACTGGGTTCAGATCACAGGTTGTACGGTGTGATTGGTGTGGCTGGTATGAGTCTTACCCGGGATTCAAGATCCTTCCTTATTATGTGCGCTCGTCCGGGCACAGTATCCTAACTGAGGCTTGGAGGAGGGTCATAGGGGGAGGAGCCAGTGCACACCAGCTAGTCCTAAAGCTTTTACTTTGTGCCCAGTCTCCTGCGGAGCCGCTATTCCCCATGGTCCTTAAGGAAGTCCCAGCATCCACTACGGACTACGAGAAATAGAATTATCGGTAAGTAAATTCTTATTATTTATTATACAGGAGGATCAGCCTGTGGTGTCCTATTATTATTATACAGGGGAAGCAGCTAGTGGTGTCCTATTATTATTATACAGGTTAAGCATTATTATTATACAGGGGAAGCAGGCTGTGGTGTCCTGTTATTATTATTATACAGGAGGATCAGCCTGTGGTGTCCTGTCATTATTATTATACAGGAGGATCAGCCTGTGGTGTCCTGTTATTATTATACAGAGGGAGCAGCCTGTGGTGTACAGTTATTATTATATTAATTATATTTATTATACAGAAGGATCAGCCTGTGGTGTCCTGTTGATATTATACGGGAGGAGCAGCTTGTGGTGTCCTGTTATTATTATACAGAGGGAGCAGCCTGTGGTGTACAGTTATTATTATTATTATTATTATTATAATTATAATACAGGGGGAGCAGCCAGTGGTGTCCTATTATTATTATTATTATACAGGGGAAGCAGCCAGTGGTGTCCTATTATTATTATACAGGGGAAGCATTATTATTATTAATATTATTATTATTTTTATACCGGGGGAGCAGCCTGTGGTGTCCTGTTGTTGTTGTTATTGTTATTATTATTATTATTATTATTATGCAGGGGGAGTAGCCTGTGGTGTGCATTGGTGTTGTGGTTATAATTTTACAGGGGTGCATCCTGTGGTGTCCTGTTATTTTTATTATTATTATTATACAGGAGGAGGAGCCTTTGTTGTCCTATTATTACTATTATAAAGAAGGAGTAGCTAGTGGTGTCCACTTATTATTATTATACAGGGGGAGCAGCCTGTGGTGTCCTGTCATTATTATTATACAGGGGAAGCATGCTGTGGTGTTCTGTTATTATTATTATACAGAAGGAGCAGCCTGTGGTGACTTGTTGTTATTATTATTATACAGGAGGAGCAGCCTGTTGTGTCCTATTATTAATATTATAAAGAAGGAGTAGCTAGTGGTGTTCACTTATTATACAGGGTCAGCAGCCTGTGGTGTCCTGTCATTATTATTATACAGGGGTAGCAGGCTGTGCTGTCCTGTTGTTGTTATTATTATTATTATACAGAAGGGAGCAGCCTGTGGTGTCATTTTATTATTACTATAAAGGGAGAGCAGAATGGGGTGTCCTGTTGTTATTAGTATAATACGGGGGAGCAGGTTTTTGTGTATGGTTATTATTATACAGGGACAGCAGCTTGTGGTGTCCTGGTATTATTATTATTATTATTATTATTATTATTATAATACATTGGGAGTGGTGGTGGTGATGTCACAGTGATTTCACTTATAATAGTAGTAATAGAGGGACATGAGTGGGGGAAGTGAGGGGGATCTGGGAGCATCACAGTGACATCACTTATATCTATAGTAATAATACAGGAACATGACTGGGGAGGTGAGGGGATCTGGGAATGTGACAGTGACATCAGTTATGGCTATAGTAATAATACAGGGACATGACTGGGAAGGTGAGGGCATCTGGGAATGTCACAGTGACATCACATATATAGTAATAATACAGGGACATGACTGGGGAGGTGAGGGAATCTGGAGCGTCACATTTACTTCACGTATAACTACAGTAATAATATAGGGACATGACTGTGGAGGTGAGGGGATCTTGGAATGTCACCATGACATTACTAAATTCTCATACGTCCTAGAGGATGCTGGGGACGCTTTAAGAACCAAGGGGTATAGACTGGATGCGCAGGAGACATGGGCACTTTAAGACTTTGAATGGGTGTGAACTGGCTCCTCCCTCTATGCCCCTCCTCCAGACTCCAGTTTAGATTCTGTGCCCAGTGAGACTGGTCACACACAGGGGAGCTCTACTGAGTTTCTCTGAAAATACTTTTTGTTAGGTTTATTATTTTCTGGGAGCACTGCTGGCAACAGTCTCCCTGCATCGTGGGACTTAGGGGAGAGAAGCAGACCTACTTTTGTGAGTTTCAAGGTTCTGCTTCTTTGGCTACTGGACACTATTAGCTCCAGAGGGTCTGATCGCTAGGTACGCCTAGATCAGGCATTCCCAACCGCGGTCCTCAAGGCACACCAACAGTGCAGGTTTTAGTGATATCCAGGCTGCAGCACAGATGGTTAATTCAAAATAACTGAGCTAATAATTAAGTCATCTGTGCTGAAGCCTGGATATCACTAAAACATGCACTGTTGGTGTGCCTTGAGGGCCGTGTTTGGGAATGCCTGGCCTAGATGCTCGTTCCCAGAGCCCGCCGTCACCCCCCTTGCAGAGCCAGAAGTCTGATACTTTGCCCAGTTACTACTCCCGGAGATCGACACGAATACTGTTTCTTATGTCGACCATAATGTTTCCTGACTAGATCCACAAAATCGGCATTCAGTACATGTTTCATACACATTAAGAACGTATTAACGTCACTAGGAACCCTGCTGTTCCTGTCAAAAGGGATATTTATATATGAGTTATATATATATATATATATATATATAATTGTGTGTATAGCTGTATTTAAAGGTATATATATATATATATATATATATATATAAAAATGTATAATGAATGCTGAGGTAAAGTTATTCCTTCTCATGTGCTGAGTGACCGTGACCAGATATTTTCAAATCCTTAAGAGGATTCCGAGTGTTTATTCTTTTCCCGCCGTGGATAGAATAAAGTGAGAGTCACCCCCTGTTCTGCGCGGGGCCCTGTCACAAAGGATTGTATGCAGGAAGATATGTGATACTCTAATTACGTGTCCGCGTGTACGTTGATTATACTTGCATTACGTGCGCGTAGCGGAGTAATTGTATGCAGGGTACTCCTGAAGTTGGGTAATATCTATAACATTGCAGCAGACTGCCGTGCGACCACAAGGGATATAGGACTCTTGGGTTAGCGGGCCAATTCCATGGTGGTCTCGACTAGGAGGGCGTTGTGGATTCACCAATGGAATGCTGAGGCTGACTCCGAGAAGAACTGGAGTCCCTTCCCTATGAAGGTAAAACCTGGTTTGGGGATGGTCTTGTTAAGTTGATCGCGGCAGATACCACTGGTAAGTCTACCTTCTTGCCCTATGTTCCCTCACAACGGTTGGTGACGCATTATTGTAGGATGCAGTCATTTCGACCGAATAGATACGGATTTCCCTTTCTTTGCAGGTAGAGGAAGGTGAAAAGGTCAGAGGTCAGCAGAAATCCTCCTCTGTTTCTGCCACATCCACCGCATGACGCTGGGTCTATCTTGTGGGAGCCCACACTGGTGGGACCACGTATAATACTCTTCAGTCAGTCCTGGAATGGACATGGACCAGTGAATTTAAGAATAGAGTCCCAAGGGGGACATACTGCAGTTTCCAGACGTTTCCCCTCACCGATATTTCACATAGACCTTACCGATTCTCCTGTGGACGGGGAGGTAGTATGCGACGCCATACAAGAGTTGTGTCAGGATCAGGTCATTGTCCTGCTGTCCCGGTCACAAAAACAAAAAAGCTGTTATTCAAGCTTTTTCGTGCTCCCGAGTCCGGACGGCTCGGTCAGAACAATCCTATATCTAAAATCCCAAAAATTTCTACTTAAGAAGTTGAACTACAAGCTGGAATCTCTCAGGGCAGGGATCTCCAACCTGGAAAAGGAGAAAGGGGGTCTAATTACGGTTTCTTCCGCATTAGGCTTACATGGGTTTGCTATTCAGGATTGTCATTACCAATTCACTGGAATGATGGCGGTATGATGGTTTTCCTTCAATAGTAAAAGAGTCATTATTATTCTGTACTGGGATGCTCTCCTGATTACGGCGAGGTCAAGAAACCAAGTGGTGCAAAACGTTGCATTCTCCAAAGTGGTTGGCTCCTGAACTTGCCAGAATCACTGTTGATCCCAACGACGCGGTTGTCGGCGTTGGAAATACTGTTAGATACAGAACTGTTGAGAGTTTTTCTTCCAGTTGAAAAAGCTCTGAGGATCCAGTCGGGTCAGATCTGCAACAGGGTCAATCCATCATTACATTCCATTGATGAAAAAGATGGTTCCGGCCTACAAGGCCATTCAGTGAGCAGGTTAAATGCCAGAGTGTTTTTAGCGGGACCAGTTGGACAAGTGGTCCGGTTCCCACCTGGGATTATCCTGTTTTTTCAAGACCAGAATTTCACTCCTGTGGCAGCGGCGCAGTTCTCATAAGCGCAGGTTCGGGTTCCAGGACTGGATCCTATGGACCACGGATGCATGCCTTCGAGGCGGAGGAGCTGTCACACAGGAGGAAAACTTCCAAGGAAGAGGGTCAAGTTAGGATACTTTCACCACATTAACGGTCTAGAGGTAAGGGCCATTTATAACGGTTTTCTACATACAAAAACCGAAGGAGCAATGGCAGAAGCCAGAAAGATTTTCCGCTGGGCGACGAAATCATATGTGCGCTCTGTCAGCGATGTTCGTTCCAGGAGTGGACAACTGGGAAGCAGGCTTCCTCGGCAGACACATTCTTCATCCAGGAGAGTGGTGTCTTCATCCAGAGGTTTTCACAGAAGTGACAAGTCGTTGAGGGATTCCTAAAATTGACAAGATGACGTCTCGCCTCAATAAGAAGTTTCAGAGATATTGTTACAGGTCAAGGGACCCTCAAGCAATAGCAGTGGACGCCCTGATGACTCAGTGGGTGTTTCAGTCGGTCTATGCGTCCCCTCCGCTTCCATTTTTCCCCCAAAAATGCTAAAGATCATAAGAAGATCAAAGGTTCAAGTGATCCTCATTGTTCCAGACTGGCCTAAGAGGACCTGGTATCCGGATCTTCAGGTAGACGCCGGATCCTAACCGAGAGGATGTTTCCAGTGAAGTCATCCCTACTTTCGTCAGACCAGTAGAGGAGTAACGTAAAAACATTATCACCATATTTGGAGAAAGTGTCTTGGTGCGAATCCAAGAAGGCTTCTACGGAAGATTCCAGTGGAATCGTTTTCTCCTTTTTTCACAAGGTGGTGTGGATGCGGGTCTTAAGTTGGGCTCGATTAAGGTTCAGTCTTATCGGTTTTATTCCCAAAACAATTGGCTCCCTTTACAAAAGTTTGAACTTTCGTAAAAGGAGTTTCACATCCAACCTCCCTTTGTGCCCCCCTGGAGCTCCATGGGGTCTTAACATGGTGTTGTAGTTCCGGTAGTCTCATTGTTTTGAACCTTTACGTAAGGTAGAGTTGTAATTCGTCACTTGGAAAGTGGTCAGGCTGTTGGCCTTGGCATCCGCAAGGCGGGTGTCTGAATCAGTGGCTTTGTCCCACATGTGCCCCTATTTAATCTTCCATACGGATAGAGCAGAGTTGAGAACTCATCAGCAATTTTCTGCCAAAAGTGGTTTCATCATTTCACATGAACCAACCTATTGTTGTGCCAGTGGCTACTGAAGTCTTGACGGAATAGAAGTCTCTCGATGTGGTCAGAGCTTTGAAAATTTATGTCGCCAGAACGGCTCAGATTAGGACAACGGAGGCTCTGTTTGTCCTGTAGGATCCCAACAAGATTGGGGCTCCTGCTTCCAAGCAGCCTATTGCACGCTGGATCTGTGATACGATTCAGCAGGCTCCTTCTACGGCTGGATTGGCGTTACCGAAATCGGTGAAGACCCATTCTACCAGAAAGGTGGGTGCATCCTGGGCGGCTGCCCGAGGGGTCTCGGCATTACGACTTTGGTGAGCAGCTACTTGGTCGGGTTCAAACACCTTTGCAAAGTTTTATAAGTTTGATACCCTGGCTGATGAGGACCTCTTGTTGGGCCAATCGGAGAGTCATCCGCACTATACCGTCCGTTCTAGAGCTTTGGTATAAACCCCATAGTGCTTGAAGCGTCCCCAGCATGCTCTAGGACGTATGAGAAAATAGGATTTTAATACCTACCGGTAAATCGTTTTC
This sequence comes from Pseudophryne corroboree, assembly GCF_028390025.1. Lineage (NCBI taxonomy): Eukaryota > Metazoa > Chordata > Amphibia > Anura > Myobatrachidae > Pseudophryne > Pseudophryne corroboree. Next base: position 2,691,022 of record NW_026967563.1, read on the forward strand.
TCTTAGTCTGTAGAGGATGCTGGGCGCCCATCCCAGTGCGTACTGTATCTGCAGTTATTGGGTATGGTTACACACATGGTGTGTTGCGTTTAAGTCAGCCTGTTGCTGACGATATTCATGCTGTGGCATGCGTTATGCTGTTATTGGTTGTGTTTACCCACAGGTTGTGTTATGCTTTATGTCAGCATATTGCTTCATATTCTTCATGCCGTCGGCTGGTGTTCTATTGAATGGAACGTTCTGCGCCATACTGGAGGTGTGAGCTGGTAAGATGCTCACCGTGGTTTAACAATAAATTCTTTCCTCGTAATGGCCGTCTTCCTGGGCACAGTTACTTAAACTGGAGTCTGGAGGAGGGGCATAGAGGGAGGAGCCAGTTCACACCCATTCAAAGTCTTAAAGTGCCCATGTCTCCTGCGGATCCCGTCTATACCCCATGGTTCTTGAAGCATCCCCAGCATCCTCTACGGACTAAGAGAAAAGGAATTACTGGTAGGTATTAAAATCCTATTATCTATAATAATAATAATACAGGGACATGACTGGGGAGGTGAGGAGATCTGGGAGTATTTACAGTTATATTGATGTCTCCCCCATTTAGCAGGACGACACCATAGTGAAGAAGACATCTGGTGAGCATGAGACCCCCAGCAACCATCCTCGTGTTGCAGGTGGACTAAGCAGGACCTAGAGCCCCATCACGGTGCCTCCACCTCACTCACTGACACATAAGAGACACAATGACCAGAAGATACTGGAACTCACCAACAAGATCATTCAGCTGCTGACTGGAGAGGTGACTGCTGGGAATGGGGCATTATACAGTAACACCGGGGAACGTGTCTGGGTGATGACTGGAGAGGTGACTGCTGGGAATGGGATATTATACAGTAACACCAGGGGACGTGTCTGGGTGATGACTGGAGAGGTGACTGTTGGGAATGGGACATTGTACAGTAACACCGGGGGACGTGTCTGGGTTATGACTGGAGAGCTGACTGCTGGGAATGGGGTGTTATACAGTAACGCCGGGGGATGTGTCTGGGTGATGACTGGAGAGGTGACTGCTGGGAATGGGGCATTATACAGTAACACCATGGTACGTCTCTGGGTGATGACTGGAGAGGTGACTGCTGGGAATTGGACATTATACAGTAACATCATGGTACGTCTCTGGATGATGACTGGAGAGGTGACTGCTGGGAAATGGGGCATTATACAGTAACACCAGGGGATGTGTCTGGTGATGACTGGAGAGTGACTGCTGGGAATGGGACATTATACAGTAACACTGGCGGATGTGTCTGGGTGATGACTGGAGAGGTGTCTTCTGGGAATGGGGCATTATACAGTAACACTGGCGGATGTGTCTGGGTGATGACTGGAGAGGTGTCTTCTGGGAATGGGGCATTGTACAGTAACACCGGGGGACGTGTCTGGGTTATGACTGGAGAGCTGACTGCTGGGAATGGGGTGTTATACAGTAACGCCGGGGGATGTGTCTGGGTGATGACTGGAGAGGTGACTGCTGGGAATGGGGCATTATACAGTAACACCATGGTACGTCTCTGGGTGATGACTGGAGAGGTGACTGCTGGGAATTGGACATTATACAGTAACATCATGGTACGTCTCTGGATGATGACTGGAGAGGTGACTGCTGGGAAATGGGGCATTATACAGTAACACCAGGGGATGTGTCTGGTGATGACTGGAGAGTGACTGCTGGGAATGGGACATTATACAGTAACACTGGCGGATGTGTCTGGGTGATGACTGGAGAGGTGTCTTCTGGGAATGGGGCATTATACAGTAACACCAGGGGATGTGTCTGGGTGATGACTGGAGAGATGACTGCTGGGAATGGGACATTATACAGTAACACCGGGGGATGTGTCTGGGTGATGACTGGAGAGATGACTGCTGGGAATGGGACATTATACAGTAACACCAGGGAATGTGTCTGGGTGATGACTGGAGAGGTCACTGCTGGGAATGGGACATTATACAGTAACACCAGGGGATGTGTCTGGGTGATGACTGTATCACTGTGCGTGTCAGGTTCCTATAAGGTGTCAGGATGTCACTGTCTATGTCTCCATGCAGGAGGAGGAGTATGTAGAGGAACACAGGGGTCTGTACAAGGACGTGATGATGGAGAATCACCGGCCCCTCACATCACTGGGTAAGAGGAGACTGTCATGTATTATACTGGGGAGAGCAGGTATGGGGTCCCCTATATACACACATCATCTGATAATCACATATATACACTGTACTCAGTCACTGTGTGTCTCCTACAGATGGGCCCAGTAACAGAGATACCCCAGAGAGATGTCCCCGTCCTCTGTATTCCCAGAATTGTACAGAGGAGAATCACAGGACCCCACAGGAGGATCAGGTAGGTGGGATTTAGGGTCTCCCCAATATACCAAAGTGACTGTCACTATATGATCTGTAGAGGAGCTGTGTGTCTTATACACTGATATTATACTGTTTCACCTCAGTTTCATTTGACTGTATGCAAATGTCATTATAGGTTTTTTTGTTTTTTTTAGGTAGAACGTCTGTCTGATATTAAAACAGAAGATACAGAGGGAGAAGAAGAGACGTATATGACTGATATAATGGCAGAAGATATAGAGGGAGAAGAGACGTATGTGACTGATATAAAGTCAGAAGATACAGCGGGAGAAGAAGAGACGTATGTGACTGATATAAAGGCAGAAGATACAGAGGGAGAAGAAGAGACGTATGTGACTGATATAAAGGCAGAAGATACAGAGGGAGAAGAAGAGACGTATGTGACTGATATAAAGGCAGAAGATATAGAGGGAGAAGAAGAGACGTATATGACTGATATAATGGCAGAAGATATAGAGTGAGAAGAAGAGACGTATGTGACTGATATAAAGGCAGAAGATATAGAGGGAGAAGAAGAGATGTATGTGACTGATATAAAGGCAGAAGATATAGAGGGAGAAGAAGAGACGTATGTGACTGATATAAAGGCAGAAGATATAGAGGGAGAAGAAGAGACGTATGTGAGGGGTGATCAGCAGTGTAAGGAGGAGGAAATCCCTACAGATATCAGCACAGGTGAGTGATAAACACTTATTACAGAAAAGAGTCACATATTCTCCTTCCTCAGTCACTACAGCAATCTCTTATACTACACCCTCCTCTGTCAGTACACACTAATGTGGAATATGTATTTCTGCTGCGGGGTACACTGGGCTCCACAGGGAATGACATTGGGGTGTAGAGTAGGCTCTTGATCCGAGGCACCAACAGGCTCAAATCTTTGACCTTCTTCCCAGAATGCATAGCGCCGCCTCCTCTATAACCCCACCTTTGTGCACAGGAGTTCAGTTTTGTAGTTGGTGCCATGCAGTAAGCAGGCATACAACAGAGGGGCTGTAGCCCTAGGAAAAGCTTTTTAAAGAAATCCACGCCTCACAAGAAGATGCTGGCTCGCTTCCCACTCGCTGCGGAGCTAAGTAAAAATTGGGAATCACACCCGCCAGTGGACTCGCAGGTGGCGCAGCTGGTGGTATCCTCAGCTCTGCCCTTAACTACCATCACATCCCTGAGAGAGCCGACGGATAAGCGTGTGGTGGGTTGTTTAAAGGCAATTTACACCCTAACCGGTGCTGCACATAGGCCCACCATTGCAGCGACATGGGCTGCAGAAGCTGTGGAAGCGTGGGCTCAGGAGCTGGAGGCGGAGTTGCCGTCCAACGCTTCTGATCATGCTAGACAATGCTTGTCGTATATTGTCACAGCGTGTCATTACATTAAGGAGGCAGCTTCGGATACAGGTATTCTGGAGGCCAAGGTTTCTACTACGTCCATACTGGCTCGCCGGATTCTATGGTTGCGGTCCTGGTCCGTGGATCTGGATTCTAAGAAAACCCTGGAGGTACTCCCGTTTAAGGGAGACATTGTTTTCAGAGAAGACCTCCACAAGATAGTGGCTGACTTAGCTTCTGCTAAAACAACGTGTCTACCTAGTACTGCCCCTTCGGTGCCGAAGGCTAAGAGTACTCCCTTTCGCTCCTTTCATCCTTCAGGGAAAGCAAAGGGTCAGGCGTACTCGAAACAGGTTCGCACTTCCAAACCAAATAAGCCCAAACGGGCCTGGTTCCAAAAGTGACAAGCCTGCCGCATGGGGGATCCCAGGGTGGGGGGCTGACTTCTAGGGTATACCCAGGAATGGTTGAAGACCACTTCCGATGTCTGGGTACGGTAAGTCGTCACTTGAGGTTACGCCGTATCCTTCAAAAATTACCCCCCTCAGATTTTGCCTGACAGACATCCCTTTGGATCAGGTGAAGGCAAAAACTCTTCATTCGGTGGTACAGTCCCTCCTGGACACGGGAGTGGTAGTACAGGTGCCTCTGGCTCAGGGAGACAAGGAGTACTATTCACCGCTGTTCCTAGTCCCAAAACCGAATGGGTCATCCCGGCCCATTCTCAACCTCAAGTCCTTGAACAAATTTGTGAAGGTCTCCAAGTTTCGTATGGAAACTCTTCGCTCTATTGTTCTGGCATTGGAACCTGGGGATTATATGGTCTCCCTGGACATACAGGATGCTTACCTGCATATTTCCATTGCAATGTCGCATCAGCAATACCTGAGGTTTGCGGTTGGCAACCTCCATTACCAATTTCGGGCATTACCCTTTGGTTTGACCACGGCTCCGGTCTTCACCAAGGTCATGGTGGTCATGACGGCTGTGCTCCGCCGTCAAGGGTTCAGGATCCTACCGTACCTGGACGACTTGTTGATCCTGGCAAATTTCCCAGAAACTCTTACGCCATCTGGATCTGACTATCCAGTTTCTGCAAGCCCACGGGTGGCTCATCAACTGGAAGAAATCTTTCCTGGTCCCTGCTTGGAGCATGGTGCACCTGTTGTCATTGTTCGACACTCACAACCAGCAGTTGTTCTTGTCTCAGGAGAAAGTCATGAAGCATCAGGACAGGATTCGATGCTTCCTGTCAGAGACGGTTTTGTTTGTGTCCCCGGAGGGGGCGCTAGTGGGTCAGTGGAGGTAGGTGGAATGAAGTGAGGAGGCAGTACTGGGTTTCTGCGCATGTGCGCAATGTAGATTTATTAATAACAGAAAAGTCCAGATAATAATGCAGCAGAAAGTAAACAAACGAATGCAATGGAAATGACAATGGTAACGGCAATGGTAATGGCAATGGAATAGTATGGTTTGAAACTGAAAGTCTATGGCAGAGTTTGTAATGCAGAAATGGAACCAGAGTAATTAAAACGTGGAGCCAGCAGAGGTGGAATGATGGTAGCAAACCTGGTAGAAATGCAGGAGACTGGATGGTAATGTTCACTGTGCTGTTGGAAAGCACAATCAGCTTGCAGGCTGAATCACAGGTGAGAGTGTTAGAATGCACCTGGATAGGGAGTCTCTACTGCTGATGGCTGGAGCACACTGCAGGTGTGGAAGGTGTGAAGCCAGAAAGGTATTGCTGTGGTGCTGGTACTTGTAGTTCCACGGAGTAGCAGATACAGGAGAATATCCAGGAACACGGAGACACAGGAGAATATCCAGGAACACGGAGGATCAGGTGAATATCCAGGAACACGGAGGAACAGGATAACAGGTCCAAACACACGAGTCGCAGGAGTGACACAAAGTTCAGGACAACCTCTGACTCACCCAGCAGCTCCTGATATACCCCCTGACCGGCAGGCATTGGCTGGAGTGAGACAAGGGGGTGCGGCCAAGCTCCGGATTGGCCGCCGCACTTACACTGGGAAATACTATCATGGCGGCGCCCATGCCGCGGCCCGGCAGGAACGCGGTGCGCTCACACGCCCGTTGACTCCAGGGGCGCTTCCAGGCCTGAGGGTGCATCCACGAGCAGGGCGACAGGTGACAGCAACATGCAGTGACCCCGGACGGAGTCCGCTCCGGCGGACCGACATGACAGCGGTGAGTCGATTCCTGACAGTACCCCCTCCTTTATGGGTGGGCACCGAACACCCACGTGGCTTGGAAGGATGAGACCTGTGGAAAACACGGACCAACCTGGGAGCGTGGACATCAGCAGAGTTCACCCAACTCCTCTCCTCAGGACCATAGCCGGCCCAGTCGATGAGATATTGCAAACGACCATACCGGTGACGGGAGTCCAGGATCTTCTCTATCTCGAACTCTATGCCCCGCTGAGTTGGAATGCTGGGGCCAGCTGGAAGAGCTCTTTGGAAGCGATTCAGGACTAATGGTCTGAGGAGAGAGACATGGAAAGCATTAGGAATTCGTAATGAAGAGGGTAACTTGAGCTTGTAAGCCACAGGGTTAAGAAATTTTTCGATGGAGAAAGGACCGATGAAGCGTGGTGCAAACTTCATCGAAGGCACTTTAACACGGAGATTCCGAGTGGACAGCCAGACTTTATCCCCTGGTTTCAAGCTGGGAACTGCACGTCTCTTGCGGTCGGCAAAGAACTTGTATCGGGCAGAAGCCTTTTTGAGGGAAGTATGAATCCTCCTCCAAATTGTCGAAAACTGACTGAGGACAGTAGTGGCAGCAGGAACATCGATGCTAGGAAGATCTTGAAAATCAAGAACACGTGGATGTTGCCCATAAACAGCGAAGAACGGAGTAGTTTCAGTAGCTGTGTGGTAGCGGAAATTGTGAGCGAATTCAGCCCACGGGAGCAAATCCACCCAGTCATCTTGGGAAGATGATACGTACAGTCTCAGGAAAGTTTCCAACTCCTGGTTTACCCTCTCTGTCTGCCCATTCGTCTGAGGATGATATGCTGACGAGAACTTGAGATGGACCTGCATGGCAGAACAGAGAGCTCTCCAAAACCTTGCCACAAACTGAACTCCACGGTCAGATGTTATTTCAGTGGGTAGTCCATGTAAACGGAAAATCTCCCGCAGGAAGATTTGAGCCAGTTTTGGAGCTGAAGGAAGTCCTTGGAGTGGAACAAAATGAGCCATTTTGGTAAATCTGTCGACCACTACCCAGATGGTATTGAATCCTTGGGAGAAAGGAAGGTCAGAGATGAAATCCATCGACAGATGTGACCAAGGGCGGCTGGGAATGGATAATGGCTGTAACTGACCTGCTGGAGACTGACGAGGAGTCTTGTGCTGCACACATTTAGGACAAGAAGCTACAAAGTCTTTAATGTCAACTTTCATCTTCGGCCACCAGTATGTCCCGGAGAGAAATTTAAAAGTCTTTAGGACACCAGGATGCCCAGTAAATTTAGACTGATGGGCCCAAGACAGCAACTTAGAACAGAGTTCAGGAGCAACAAAAATCTTACCAGGAGGCGGAGCTGGAGAAACTTGTGATGAGGCAAACGCCACAGGATCCAGGATGGAGCGTGGTACTGGATTGGACATCTCGTCCTCGGATTCCATGGATCGAGACAGGGCATCTGCTTTGGTATTCTGAGAACCTGGGCGGAAATGGAGCTTAAAATTAAAACGGGAAAAGAACATAGCCCATCGGGACTGGCGAGGATTAAGGCACTGAGCTGCCTTCAAATAGAGCAGGTTTTTATGATCCGTATAGATGTTAAATGGAAACTTCGCCCCTTCCAGGAGATACCTCCATTCCTCAAGGGCCAGTTTAATCGCCAGCAGCTCTTGATCTCCGATGGAATAATTAACTTCAGCAGGAAGAAATTTGCGGGAAAAGAATCCACAGGGATGGATCTTCCCGTCAGCTCCTATCTGAGAGAGAACAGCTCCCACTCCTACTGTGGAGGCATCCACCTCCAACTCGAATGGCTTATTAACATCAGGTTGTAGCAAGACTGGTGCGGTCATAAAAGCCATCTTGATTTTCTGAAACGCAGCCAGGGCATCTTCTGACCAGTTGGAATGATCTGCCCCTTTTCGAGTTAAGCTGGTAATAGGAGCAATGAGAGTTGAAAAGCCTCGGATGAATTTCCTATAATAATTGGCGAAGCCCAGGAATCGTTGAATTGACTTGAGAGTATTCGGAATGGACCAATTGGCAATGGCTTCCAATTTTGCCGGGTCCATCTGAAGATCCGATCCAGAAATTATATACCCCAGGAAGGGTATGGAGGCAACTTCGAAGGTGCACTTGGACAACTTGCCGTAGAGATGATTCTCACGAAGACGTCGGAGAACTTCACGGACTTGGAGACGATGAGAGGAGAGGTCTTGAGAGAAGATGAGGATATCGTCCAGGTAAACTACGAGATATTTGTACAGAACGTCACGGAAGATTTCATTAACAAAGTGCTGGAACACTGCTGGGGCATTGCTCAACCCGAATGGCATTACCAGGTACTCGTAATGGCCATCCCGAGTATTGAAAGCCATCTTCCATTCATCACCGCTGCGGATTCTGATGAGATTATAGGCACCGCGGAGATCTAACTTGGTGAAGATGCGGGCTCCTTTGACCCTATCAAATAACTCGGTAATAAGAGGTAACGGGTAGCTGTTCTTAATGGTAATGTCATTAAGTCCCCGGTAGTCAATACATGGACGTAGTCCTCCATCTTTCTTTTTAACAAAAAAGAAACCTGCCCCAGCAGGTGATGATGAGGGACGGATGAATCCTTTCTGTAGATTTTCTTGGATGTATTTACTCATCGCTTCGGTTTCAGGAACAGATAACGGGTAGGTGCGCCCCCTAGGTGGTTTTTTGCCAGGAACAAGGTCGATGGGGCAATCCCACTCTCTATGGGGTGGTAGAACATCAGCGGCCTTTTCGCTGAAGACGTCAGCGAAGTCTTGGTAGGCCATTGGAAGAGTAGACGGGGTCTTGATTTCAGAGGTCTTGACAGGAACAACTTGGGCTAAACAAGACTGACGGCAATGTGACCCCCAAGCAGTTAGTTGTAATGTAGACCAGTCAATCTGTGGGTTATGTAGCTGGAGCCAGGGCATACCTAACACAATCTCCTGAGTTGCCTGTGGAATAACTAAAAACTTTATTAACTCAGAATGTAGGAACCCAACCCCCAGTATCACTGGCCTGGTTTGTTGAGTGATATACCCCTTAGAGATACGGCTACCATCTACTGCTGTAATGTAGATGGGACATGAAAGTTCACAGACCGGCAGATGAAACTTGTCTACCGCAGCTTGAGTGATGAAATTCCCCGCTGCACCACAGTCTACCAACGCAGTTGCAGATTGGAGTCCAGCCGTCGTCTCTAAGGTCACAGGAAGAATGAGATCTTGGGTTGAAGGAGCTTGCTTGAAAGATCCCAACTTGACTCCTCCCTTACAAGTCAGGATCTGGCGTTTCCCGAACGCACTGGACAAGAACTTATTTGGTGGCCTACTGCCGCACAGTAAAGACACAGTCTCTCACGGAGTCTCCTTGACCGCTCCTCAGCAGTTAAGCGGGACCTATTAATTTGCATAGGCTCATCAGAAGGTGGAGGCTGCAACTGTACAGGAGGTACCATTCTTGGTTTGCGACACTCAGCACGAGCACGCTCATTGTTGCGTTCGCGGATGCGAGAGTCCAACTTGATACATAGGGAGATTAGCTCGGGTAATTGCTCAGGAATATCACGAGTTGCCAGTTCATCTTTTATCCTCTCCGAGAGTCCATGCCAGAAGGCTGCTACCAAGGCTTGGTTATTCCACTGGATCTCTGCGGCTAGCGTCTGGAACTGGATGACGTATTGGCCCATACTGCGAGTCCCTTGACGGAGCTGGAGAAGATCTGCGGAGGCTGATGTTGCACGACCCGGTTCATCGAAGATGCGTCTGAAGATGGAAACAAACTCGGCATAGTTGTTCATCAACGGGTCGGCACGTTCCCACAGAGGAGACACCCAGCTCAGGGCTGATCCAGAGAGCAGTGAGATGATATAAGCAACCTTGGACCTTGGCGTGGGAAAATTGTGAGGTAAAAGTTCAAACTGGACTTCACACTGGTTGAGGAACCCACGGCATAACTTCGGACTGCCATCATACCTGCTAGGCACAGGCAAGTGCAAACGAGATACAGGAGCAGATGCAGCCGGAGAAGAAGAAGAACCCCCAACACTGGCATGTGCAGGGGTAACAGGAACTGGAGGTGCAGGCGCACTTAGCAGAGATTGTTGTAACGTATCAATCCGGGAGGACATCCCTTGCAGAAACTGGAATATCTGCTGCTGCACAACCTCTTGTCCATCCAAACGGGAGACCAGATTTTTTAAGGCCCCTGACCCCACACTCTGACCACCGTCCGAGTCCATCGGTCCTGAACTTACTGTCAGAGACGGTTTTGTTTGTGTCCCCGGAGGGGGCGCTAGTGGGTCAGTGGAGGTAGGTGGAATGAAGTGAGGAGGCAGTACTGGGTTTCTGCGCATGTGCACAATGTAGATTTATTAATAACAGAAAAGTCCAGATAATAATGCAGCAGAAAGTAAACAAACGAATGCAATGGAAACGACAATGGTAATGGCAATGGAATAGTATGGTTTGAAACTGAAAGTCTATGGCAGAGTTTGTAATGCAGAAATGAAACCAGAGTAATTAAAACGTGGAGCCAGCAGAGATGGAATGATGGTAGCAAACCTGGTAGAAATGCAGGAGACTGGATGGTAATGTTCACTGTGCTGTTGGAAAGCACAATCAGCTTGCAGGCTGAATCACAGGTGAGAGTGTTAGAATGCACCTGGATAGGGAGTCTCTACTGCTGATGGCTGGAGCACACTGCAGGTGTGGAAGGTGTGAAGCCAGAAAGGTATTGCTGTGGTGCTGGTACTTATAGTTCCACGGAGTAGCAGATACAGGAGAATATCCAGGAACACGGAGACACAGGAGAATATCCAGGAACACGGAGGATCAGGTGAATATCCAGGAACACGGAGGAACAGGATAACAGGTCCAAACACACGAGTCGCAGGAGTGACACAAAGTTCAGGACAACCTCTGACTCACCCAGCAGCTCCTGATATACCCCCTGACCGGCAGGCATTGGCTGGAGTGAGACAAGGGGGTGCGGCCAAGCTCCGGATTGGCCGCCGCACTTACACTGGGAAATACTATCATGGCGGCGCCCATGCCGCGGCCCGGCAGGAACGCGGTGCGCTCACACGCCCGTTGACTCCAGGGGCGCTTCCAGGCCTGAGGGTGCATCCACGAGCAGGGCGACAGGTGACAGCAACATGCAGTGACCCCGGACGGAGTCCGCTCCGGCGGACCGACATGACAGCGGTGAGTCGATTCCTGACACTTCCTATCTCGTCCGCAAGTGTCGATACATTCGGCAATGCAAGTGCTAGGTCTCATGGTGTCTGCTTTAAACATGGTGGAGTATGCTCAATTCCATTCCCGCCCTCTGCAGATGCTGATTCTTGCCAAGTGGGACGGCCTGCCTCACCGGATCAGGTCTCAAATGATCTCCTTGTCTCCGGAGGTCCGTCTGTCACTGAGCTGGTGGCTTCAGGACCAACGATTGAGCAGGGGTCGTCCTTTCTGAATCTCCAACTGGTTCCTTCTGATGACGGATGCCAGTCTGAGAGGTTGGGGTGTTGCTCCCTTCAGGGTCGGTGGACCAAGGAGGAGTCTCTCCTCCCGATAAACATTCTGGAATTGCGGGCGGTGTTCAACTCATTGAACTTGGCCCCAACATTTAATACAGAACAGACCTGTTCAAGTACAGTCGGACAACGCCACCATGGTGGCGTACATCAGTCATCAGGGCGGCACTCGAAGCCGCATGGCATTGAGGGAAGTATCACGGATTCTTCAGTGAGCGGAACGTCATCTGCCAGCCATATCGGCAGTGCTCATTCCGGCGGTCCTAAACTGGGAAGCTGACTCTCTCATTCGTCAGGACGTACATGCCGGAGAGTGGAGCCTCCATCCAGAAGTGTTTCAACTCCTCGTGTACAAGTGGGGCCGTCCAGATTGGGACATTATGGCATCTCGACACAATCACAAGGTTCTGGTCTTTGGAGCAAGGACAAGGGATCCTCAAGCAGTGTTCGTGTACGCACTGGCAATTCCATGGAACTTTCGGCTGCTATACGTGTTCCCTCCGGAAGTTCAAGCAAGAAGAAGAAATACTACTTCTGATCGCTTCAGCGTGGCCCAGATGGCACTGGTTCTCAGACCTTCAGGGTCTATTGATAGAGTGTCCCCTTCTACTTCCGCAGTGCCCAGATTTCCTCGCTCAGGGCCCGATTGGCTTTGCCGGCGTGGTTCTTGAAGCTTCCGTCTTCAAGGCCAAAGGATTTTCTGAGGCGGTCATTCAAACCATGTTGAAGGCCCGGAAACCGACCTCTGTTCGGATTTACCATAGGGTCTGGAATTCTTACTTTGCTTGGTGTGCATCTAACAATTATGATGCTTACAAGTTTAGTACGGCCAAAATTTTGGCCCCTCTACAACAGGGCCTGGACTTGGGCCTTCGTCTGGCCTCCATCAATGTTCATATTTCTGCCTTGTCGGTTTGGTTCCAGAAAAAAATTGCGACCTTGCCTGATGTGCATACGTTCACTCATGGTGTGTTGCGGATTCAACCTCCTTATGTCCTGCCTGTGGCTCTTTGGGACCTGTCGGTGGTTCTGGAGGCGTTGCGTCTCTGTTTGAGCCTCTTGAATCTGCAGACCTTAAGTGGCTTTCCCTTAAGGTATTGTTTCTGCTGGCTATTGCCTCTGCTAGACGGGTGTCGGATTTTGGTGCCTTGTCTTGTAGGTTACCTTATCTGATTTTTCACTGTGATCGGGCGGTTCTTAGAACACGTCCCGGGTATTTATCGAATCAGGAGATCGTGGTTCCTGCCTTTGCCTCTCCTGACTTGTCTACCAAAGAGAGGTCTTTCGATGTGGTATGGGCTCTCCGTATCTATGTGAAGAGGACAGTTCCCGTCAGGAAGTTGGATTCTCTCTTTGTTCTGTTTGGTTTTCACAAACGTGGCTGGCCTGCTCACAAGCAGACCCTGGCCAGATGGATTAGAATGGTGATTGCACATGCTTGTGCTTGTGTCGGTTGGACATTCTTGGGCGGCCTGCCACGGTGCGATCCTTGAACAATTGTGCAAGGCGGCTACGTGGTCCTCAGTGAACACGTTCATAAGGTTCTATGCCTTCGATACTGCTGCTTCCCAGGATGCTTCCTTTGGACGCCGGGTTCTTGTGCCCGCTACAGTGCATCCCCTCCCATGAGGAACTGCTTTAGGACATCCCCAATGTCATTCGCTGTGGAGCTCAGTGTACCCCGCAGCAGAAAACGAGATTTATAGTAAGAACTTACCGTTGTTAAATCTCTTTCTGCGAGGTACACTGGGCTCCACAAGGCGCCCACCCTGACGCACTTAGCTTCTTTTGGTTGGTATGGTATTAGCCACTGACACTTTCTCCTGTCATGAGAATGTGGTGTATGTGGCTACTAACTGTTGTCTCTTTTCCTTGCTACTGCATTGGACTGGTTAACAAAAACTGAGCTCCTGTGTACGGAGGCGGGGTTATAGAGGAGGCGGCGCTATGCTTTCTGGGAAGAAGGTCAAAGCTTTGAGCCTGTTGGCGCCTCGGATCAAGATCCTATTGTACACCCCAATGTAATTCCCTGTGGAGCCCAGGGTACCTCGCAGAAAGAGATTTAACAACGGTAAGTTCTTACCATAAATCTCATTTTTCCCAGCGTGGAGTCAGGAGCCATCAGCCCCTATTATACTCCTGCTCTCCCCTCACATCATGTCACTGTGTGTTACCAGCCCAGAGATCTGACCAGTCTCCTCCCCACACTCTCTGGTGTATCTCATACATCAGGAGCCATCTGCCAGTATTATACTCCTGCTCTCTTCCTCACATCATGTCACTGTGTGTTACCAGTCCAGAGATCTGACCAGTCTCCTCCCCACACTTTCTGGTGTATCTCATACATCAGGATACATCATCCCCTATTATACTCCTGCTCTCCCCCTCACATCATGTCACTGTGTGTTACCAGCCCAGAGATCTGACCAGTCTCCTCCCCACACTTTCTAGTGTATCTCATACATCAGGAGCCATCAGCCCCTATTATACTCCTGCTCTCCCCCTCACATCATGTCACTGTGTGTTACCAGCCCAGAGATCTGACCAGTCTCCTCCCCACACTCTCTGGTGTATCTCATACATCAGGATACATCATCCCCTATTATACTCCTGCTCTCCCCCTCACATCATGTCACTGTGTGTTACCAGCCCAGAGATCTGACCCGTCTCCTCCCCACACTTTCTGGTGTATCTCATACATCAGGAGCCATCAGCCCCTATTATACTCCTGCTCTCCCCTCACATCATGTCACTGTGTGTTACCAGCCCAGAGATCTGACCAGTCTCCTCCCCACACTCTCTGGTGTATCTCATACATCAGGATACATCATCCCCTATTATACTCCTGCTCTCCCCCTCACATCATGTCACTGTGTGTTACCAGCCCAGAGATCTGACCAGTCTCCTCCCCACACTTTCTGGTGTATCTCATACATCAGGAGCCATCAGCCCCTATTATACTCCTGCTCTCCCCTCACATCATGTCACTGTGTGTTACCAGCCCAGAGATCTCACCAGTCTCCTCCCCACAATCTCTGGTGTATCTCATACATCAGCAGACATCAGCCCCTATTATACTCCTGCTCTCCCCCTCACATCATGTCACTGTGTGTTACCAGCCCAGAGATCTGACCAGTCTCCTCCCCACACTTTCTGGTGTATCTCATACATCAGGAGCCATCAGCCCCTATTATACTCCTGCTCTCCCCTCACATCATGTCACTGTGTGTTACCAGCCCAGAGATCTCACCAGTCTCCTCCCCACAATCTCTGGTGTATCTCATACATCAGCAGACATCAGCCCCTATTATACTCCTGCTCTCCCCCTCACATCATGTCACTGTGTGTTACCAGCCCAGAGATCTGACCAGTCTCCTCCCCACACTTTCTGGTGTATCTCATACATCAGGAGCCATCAGCCCCTATTATACTCCTGCTCTCCCCTCACATCATGTCACTGTGTGTTACCAGCCCAGAGATCTGACCAGTCTCCTCCCCACACACTCTGGTGTATCTCATACATCAGGAGACATCAGCCCCTATTATATTCCTGCTCTCCTCCTCCCATCATGTCACTGTGTGTTACCAGCAGCCATACTGTGTGCTAGCAATACATCTGTCTATAGTATAACATGGCAGGTATTCAATGAGAGTGTCTCTATTAGCACATGCTGGTCTATCTATAAACCACTCCTTTTTCTCTAACATCCATAAGGGATACTGGGGACTTTGTATTATGGGGTATAGATGGGGTCCAAAGGAGCCGGTGCACTTTAAAGTTCTTCCACTGGGTGTGCTGGTTCCTCCCCTCTATGCCCCTTCTACATCCAGTTTAGTAAAATGTGCCCTCAGGAGAGGATGCCACTCTGGAGCTCCAGAGGATTTTCTTCAGTTTATTTTAAATGTTGTTGTTGTCGGTATACCTGCACTGAGGGAGTTAGGGGGAGACGGTTACTGGTCTCTTCAGACGTCAGAGCCGCTTCCCCGCTGCAGGACCACAGTCCTAAGAGGTTGTTGGTACCGCAGGGCACTGCGCATTAGCAAATGCAATCGCAGCACACCCCTAACAATGCCGGGAGGTGAGAAGAGTGGTGAGTACAAACCGGGGGACCCGCAAGGGGGCGATCGCAGGGGCGGCATATGGACGCTCTACGGAGGGATCCGCTGTAGCCCCCCTGTGTACACTGGCAGCAGTGGTGGAAACAGGCATTTATGTTACGTTCTGCACCTGTTAGGAGACATTTGCCAGTATAAATGAATGTATAGCTCCGGCGCCATTACAGGGGGCGGAGCTTCCTTAGAGCGGGACCAGCGGCGTTTTGGCGCTTTCCTCTGCTTACAGCTGCAGCAGCAAGGACACACAGCTCCTCCAGATATTCAGGATACACAGGAAACTGGTACAGGGGTGTAAATGAGGGGAGAGCCGCTATTATACACACTATAGTGTCCTAAAAAGGACAAGACTCCGGTGTTGTACCGTGATACAGACAGCCTGCAGTCTCACTGAGTCTGCTGGGACTGGGTGTGCTGTTCCTCTCTCTGTGTCTCCTTCTCACATACAGTCTGGGCAGGCTTGCTATTCAATATACTTGTCTGTGTGTAGGTGTGAATGTTTGTCTACTGTAAACATGGTAAAACACCAGTTATGCAGTGTATGTCACACCAGATTCTCTCCCTCTACGGTTGGTTCCCTCTTATGTGAACAATGCAGCCAGTCCTCCCAAGTTAGTGAGGAGACTGGGGGGAGGGTCAGGAGCCATCCTGGCTCAGTGCCATAAAAACCATGGTGACAGACATGTCATCCCAGCTCACTGCTAATGATGAAAAGACACAACAACTGCAGCAGGCTGTAGCAGACCTAGCTGCAAGGGCAGATAATAAACAGCCCCTTCTCCCTAGCTCAGGGCCACATAAGCGTGGGCTGCCTGATTTACTCTCAGAATCTGAGCACGAGGTGCAGGAGGAGGGGGAGGAATGGGATCCTATTACAGAGGACTCACCTTCTGCACAAGGTATTGAGCCCCTTATACTTGCTATCAGGGATGTGATAAAAGTCCCTTTTGGAAGACGCTGCAGTACAGCAGTCGTTTTTCTTAGCACAGAAAAAGAAATTAGTGTCACTTTCCCTGATTCTAAGGAACTAGATGACATGTTTAAGTTAACCTTGAAAAATCCTGATAAAAAATACCAGGTGACAAATCGGTTTCTGCACACTTTCCCATTTACTCCAGAAGGCAGGAAACACTGGGAGAGCCCCCGGCAGTAGACGTATCAGTCTCTCGCTTATCAAAGAAAGTGCTATTACCAGTCCCTGGCTCCTCTGCATTAAAGGAAAATAGAGACTACACTAAAGTCTATTTCTCTTACGTCCTAGAGGATGCTGGGGACTCCGTAAGGACCATGGGGTATAGACGGGTCCACTGGGAGCCAAGGGCACTTTAAGAAATTTATAGTGTGGGCTGGCTCCTCCCTCTATGCCCCACCTACCAGACTCAGTTTAGAAAATGTGCCCGGAGGAGCCGATCACAGCTAGTGGAGCTCCTGAGGAGTTTTTCTGTTTTTTATTTTACAGGCAGGCTGGGTGGCACCAGCATGTCTGCTTCGTGGGACTTAGGAGGGAGAACGGCCCAACTTCCTGAAGAGTTAATGGTCCCGTTACTCTGCTGACAGGACACTGAGTCCACGACGAGCGTACAGACCCGCAGCACGCCGCCACCCCTAACGAGCCAGAAGTAAGAAGAGTGGTGAGTATAACACTGGCGTCCCGGCTAGTGGGTCGCCAGCGCAGATGGCGGCACATGGGTAGGAGCGCAGCACTGCAAGGCTGCGGCTCCAGGCTTTCAGTACACACTGAGGTGTGATCGCGCTGCGGGGTGAGCTGATAGTCACAATACCCAGGACACTGGCAGATACAGCCTTACAGGGGTCTTACCCATCGTGTAAGCATAAAAAGTACCTCAGGCCAGTATAAAATGCGGGAAGACCGTGCGCCATTAAGGGGGCGGAGCCTTCACCATGAGCGGATTCCAGGGGGTTATAGAGGGGGGGGGGGCAGCAGTTATATCCTTACTAATACCCTATTAAGGGTATTTAGTCTGCACCTGGCTAAGTTATTTGTTGGCTGAAGGGGCGCTGTGTGGCTGGTTTCCTCATTACTCTGTGACTCTCTAAAGGGCTCTGTGTGGCTGGTTTCCTCATTACTCTGTGACTCTCTAAAGGGCTCTGTGTCGAATTGTGCTTACTGCATATTCTCGTGTGTGTGTGTGTGTGTGTGTGTGTGTGTGTGTGTGTGTGTCTACCTCACATCACAATGTCCAAGGAGAATGTTTTTCCTCCCCAGGGGGATCACTACAGTGTACTCAGGACAGTACACATTTTCAGGCTACTGGGTCTGAACCTCCTTGATTGGACTCCATAAGGGGGATGATTACTAATATTTCTAATAAACTCTCCCATACTGAGAAGGAGACGCAGTATTTGAGAGAGTCTGTGGAGAACCTGATGAATAAAGAGTCAGCTCCCCACACCTGCACCTCAAACCTCTCCCATTTATCCACAGAAGCGTACACTGGCCCAGATATTGCAGGCTGACACTGATGACGATACCTCAGATACAGGGGACGGGGAGGTGGATCTGGGGGGGAGGGGTGCAGCTCTTGCTCAAGGGGTGCAGGCTCTGACAGAGGCCATCAGGGATGTATTGAAGATTTCAGAAAAAGTAACAGTAGAAGAGGAAGAATCTTATATTAATGTAAAAAAGATCCTCAGTTACTTTCCCTGCCTCAAAAGAGTTAAATTCTCTTTTTGCAGAAACTTGGGTAAATCCAGAGAAAAAGTTTAAAATCCCTAAAAGATTGCTCACCTCATTTCCTTTCCCTCAGGATGATAGGAAGAAATGGGAAAATCCACCGATAGTGGACACCTCTGTATCTAGATTGTCACGTAAAATTATTTACCTGTCCCAGGCGCAGCCTCCTTAAAGGATACGACTGACCGCGGAATTGAGATCACACTCAATCTCTGTACACAGCTGCTGGGGTGGCAAAATGGTCAGGTAACCTAATTGATGATTTAGGTTCTCTGCATAGGAGTGACATTACTCTTGCATCACATTCAGGACTCTGCAAACGTTATGGTGGAGGCCATGAAGGAAATTGGCCTGCTCAACGCACGTGTCAGTGTCCGCACGCAGAGGCTTATGGCTACGCTAATAGACTGCGGATTCCAGGAGAAGCGTGGAGAGCCTGCCCTTCACAGGTGAGGCCTTGTTCGGAGATGAACTGGATACCTGGATATTCAAGGTGACTGCGGGTAAGTCGACATATCTTCCTTCCGCAGCAACCCCAGCTAGAAAATCATATTCTGCCAGAATATGATTTTCTAGCTGGGGTTGCTGCGGAAGGAAGATATGTCGACTGCCCGAAAGGAATGAATTTAAAAACAGATCCAAAGGTTCCTCCACTGCCTTTAGAGGTGGTCGAGGAAAATCCAGAAACTTGCAACTACAGGTTCTCAAGAACAGAGCTCAGGTTCTGCTTCCTGAAAGTCTTCAGCATGACGGTGGACCACACTGCCTGAAGAACAGGCAGGTGGGAGCACGTTTAAAGGATTTCAGTCACGTTTTAAGGATTTCAGTCATATCTGGGCAACATCATGTTTAAATCCCTGGGTCTAAGATCTTATTGCCCATGGATACATACTGGAGTTTCAAGAACTCCCACCTCACAGATTTTTCAAATCACGCTTACCAGCTTCTCAGGAAGCAAGTACAATCCTGCAACAGGCAATTCAAAAGTTGGTTCAGACACAGGTCATTGTCCCAGTTCCACCTCAGCTACAGAACAAGGGTTATTTTTCCAACCTGTTCGTAGTACCGAAGCCGGATTGTTTGGATGGCCCATCTTGAACCTAAAATCCTGAACCCATACTTATGGATATTCAAATTCAAGATGGAGTCTCTAAAAGCGGTGATCTCAGGTCTGGAGGAAGGGAAATTCCTGGTGTCTCTAGATATCAAGGATGCGTACCTTCATATTCCAATCTGGCCACCTCATCGGGCTTATCTAAGGTTTGCAATACAGGACTGTCACTACCAGTTCCAGGCCCTGCCATCTGGCCTCTCCACAGCACCGAGGGTGTTCACCAAGTCATGGTAGAGATGATGATGCTTCTCCTACTCAAACAGGAAGTGAACATAATTTCATACCTAGACGATCTACTGATAAAGGCATCCCCCAGGAAGAGGTTGTTACAAAGCATTGCCCTCTCAACTCAACTACTCCGGGATCACGGGTGGATTCTAAACCATCCAAATTCACACTTGGAACCGACAAATAGGCTTCCCTTCTTGGGAATGATACTCGATACAGAAGTACAGATGGTGTTCCTTCCATTGGAAAAGGCATTGGTGATGCAGTCAATGGTCCAGGATGTCCTGAAGCCAACTTGGATATCGGTACATCAGTGCATTTGCCTACTGTGGAAGATGGTAGCCTCCTACGAGGCACTGCAGTACGGAAGGTTTAACGCAAGGCCCTTCCAGCTGGATCTCTTGGACAAGTGGTCCGGATCGCATCTTCACATGCACCAGAGGATACGGCTGTCACCGAAAGCCAGAATTTCACTCCTCCGGTGGCTATATTGCACCAGGTAGAGCACGTTATACACATTGCACCAGGTAGAGCACGTTATACACATTGCAGCAGGTAGAGCACGTTATACACATTGCACCAGGTAGAGCACGTTACACACACTGCAGCAGGTAGAGCTCATTATACACATTGCACCAGGTAGAGCTCATTATACACATTGCACCAGGTAGAGCACGTTATACACATTGCACCAGGTAGAGCACGTTATACACATTGCAGCAGGAAGAGCACGTTATACACATTGCGCCAGGTAGAGCACGTTATACACATTGCAGCAGGTAAAGCACGTTATACACATTGCAGCAGGTAGAGCACGTTATACACATCGTGCCAGGTAGAGCACGTTATACACATTGCAGCAGGTAGAGCACGTTATACACATTGCAGCAGGTAGAGCACGTTATACACATTGCAGCAGGTAGAGCACGTTATACACATTGCACCAGGTAGAACACGTTATACACATTGCAGCAGGTAGAGCACGTTATACACATTGCAGCAGGTAGAGCACGTTATACACATTGCACCAGGTAGAGTACGTTATACACATTGCGCCAGGTAGAGCACGTTATACACATTGCAGCAGGTAGAGCACGTTATACACATTGCGCCAGGTAGAGCACGTTATACACATTGCAGCAGGTAGAGCACGTTATACACATTGCAGCAGGTAGAGCACGTTATACACATTGCAGCAGGTAGAGCACGTTATACACATTGCAGCAGGTAGAACACGTTATACACATTGCAGCAGGTAGAGCACGTTATACACATTGCAGCAGGTAGAGCACGTTATACACATTGCACCAGGTAGAGCACGTTATACACATTGCGCCAGGTAGAGCACGTTATACACATTGCAGCAAGTAGAGCACGTTATACACATTGCAGCAGGTAGAGCACGTTATACACATTGCAGCAGGTAGAGCACGTTATACACATTGCAGCAGGTAGAGCACATTATACACATTGCAGCAGGTAGAGCACGTTATACACATTGCAGCAGGTAGAGCACGTTATACACATTGCAGCAGGTAGAGCACGTTATACACATTGCACCAGGTAGAGCACGTTATACACATTGCACCAAGTAGAGCACGTTATACACACTGCGCCAGGTAGAGCACGTTATACACATTGCACCAGGTAGAGTGCGTTATACACACTGCGCCAGGTAGAGCGCGTTATACGCATACTGCCAGGTAGAGCACATTATACACATTGCGCCAGGTAGAGCACATTATACACATAGCGCCAGGTAGAGCACGTTATACACATTGCACCAGGTAGAGCACATTATACACACAGCGCCAGGTAGAGTGCATTATACACATTGCACCAGGTAGAACACGTTCTACACATTGCGCTAGGTAGAGCACGTTATACATATTGCTCCAGGTAGAGCACGTTATACACATAGCGCCAGGTAGAGCACGTTATACATATTGCGCCAGGTACAGCACGTTATACACATTGCACCAGGTATAGCTCATTATACACATTGCACCAGGTAGAGCACATTATACACACAGTGCCAGGTAGAGAATGTTATACACATGGCGCCAGGTAGAGCACGTTATACACATTGCAGCTGGGAGAGCACGTTATACACATTGCAGCAGGTAGAGCACGTTATACACATTGCAGCAGGTAGAGCACGTTATACACATTGCAGCAGGTAGAGCACGTTATACACATTGCAGCAGGTAGAGCACGTTATACACATTGCACCAGGTAGGGCACGTTATACACATTGCAGCTGGGAGAGCACGTTATACACATTGCAGCAGGTAGAGCACGTTATACACATTGCAGCAGGTAGAGCACGTTATACACATTGCACCAGGTACAGCACGTTATACACATTGCAGCAGGTAGAGCACGTTATACACATTGCAGCAGGTAGAGCATGTTATACACATTGCAGCAGGTAGAGCACGTTATACACATTGCAGCTGGGAGAGCACGTTATACACATTGCAGCAGGTAGAGCACGTTATACACATTGCAGCAGGTAGAGCATGTTATACACATTGCAGCAGGTAGAGCACGTTATACACATTGCGCCAGGTAGAGCGCGTTATACACATTGCGCCAGGTAGAGTACGTTATACACATTGCGCCAGGTAGAGCACGTTATACACATTGCGTCAGGTAGAGCACGTTATACACATTGCGTCAGGTAGAGCACGTTATACACATTGCAGCAGGTAGAACACGTAATACACATTGCAGCAGGTAGAGCACATTATACACATTGCAGCAGGTAGGGCACGTTATACACATTGCGACAGGTAGAGCACGTTATACACATTGCAGCAGGCAGAGCACGTTATACACATTGCAGCAGGTAGAGCACGTTATACACATTGCAGCAGGTAGAGCACGTTATACACATTGCAGCAGGTAGAGCACGTTATACACATTGCAGCAGGTAGAGCACGTTATACACATAGCAGCAGGTAGAGCACGTTATACACATTGCAGCAGGTAGAACACGTTATACACATTGCAGCAGGTAGAGCACGTTATACACATTACAGCAGGTAGAGCACGTTATACACATTGCACCAGGTAGAGCACGTTATACACATTGCAGCAGGTAGAGCACGTTATACACATTGCAGCAGGTAGAGCACGTTATACACATTGCAGCAGGTAGAGCACGTTATACACATTGCACCAGGTAGAGCACGTTATACACATTGCAGCAGGTAGAGCACGTTATACACATTGCAGCAGGTAGAGCTCATTATACACATTGCAGCAGGTAGAGCACGTTATACACATTGCAGCAGGTAGAGCACGTTATACACATTGCACCAGGTAGAGCACGTTATACACATTGCAGCAGGTAGAGAACGTTATACACATTGCAGCAGGTAGAGCACGTTATACACATTGCAGCAGGTAGAGCACGTTATACACATTGCAGCAGGTAGAGCACGTTATACACATTGCGCCAGGTAGAGCACGTTATACACATTGCAGCAGGTAGAGCACGTTATACACACTGCAGCAGGTAGAGCGCGTTATACACATTGCAGCAGGTAGAGCACATTATACACATTGCACCAGGTAGAGCACGTTACACACATTGCAGCAGGTAGAGCACGTTATACACATTGCAGCAGGTAGAGCACGTTATACACATTGCAGCAGGTAGAGCACGTTATACACATTGCACAAGGTAGAGCACGTTACACACATTGCGCCGGGCAGAGCACGTTATACACATTGCGCCGGGCAGAGCACGTTACACACAATGCGCCGGGCAGAGCACGTTATACACATTGCGCCGGGTAGAGCACGTTATACACATTGCGCCGGGCAGAGAACGTTACACACAATGCGCCGGGCAGAGCACGTTATACACATTGCGCCGGGTAGAGCTCGTTACACACAATGCGCCGGATAGAGCACGTTATACACATTGCGCCGGGTAGAGCACGTTATACACATTGCGCCGGGTAGAGCACGTTATACACATTGCGCCGGGCAGAGAACGTTATACACATTGCGCCGGGTAGAGCTCGTTACACACAATGCGCCGGGTAGAGCACGTTATACACACTGCAGCAGGTAGAGCATGTTATACACATTGCAGCAGGTAGAGCACGTTATACACATTGCACCAGGTAGAGCATGTTATACACATTGCACCAGGTAGAGCATGTTATACACATTGCAGCAGGTAGAGCGCATTATACACATTGCACCAGGTAGAGCACGTTCTACACATTGCGCTAGGTAGAGCACGTTATACATATTGCTCCAGGTAGAGCACGTTATACACATAGCGCCAGGTAGAGCACGTTATACATATTGCACCAGGTATAGCTCATTATACACATTGCACCAGGTAGAGCACATTATACACACAGTGCCAGGTAGAGAATGTTATACACATGGCGCCAGGTAGAGCACGTTATACACATTGCAGCTGGGAGAGCACGTTATACACATTGCAGCAGGTAGAGCACGTTATACACATTGCAGCAGGTAGAGCATGTTATACACATTGCACCAGGTAGGGCACGTTATACACATTGCAGCAGGTAGAGCACGTTATACACATTGCAGCAGGTAGAGCATGTTATACACATTGCAGCAGGTAGAGCACGTTATACACATTGCAGCTGGGAGAGCACGTTATACACATTGCAGCAGGTAGAGCACGTTATACACATTGCAGCAGGTAGAGCATGTTATACACATTGCAGCAGGTAGAGCACGTTATACACATTGCAGCAGGTAGAGCACGTTATACACATTGCAGCAGGTAGAGCGCGTTATACACATTGCAGCAGGTAGAGCGCGTTATACACATTGCAGCAGGTAGAGCACGTTATACACATTGCGCTAGGTAGAGCACATTATACACATTGCAGCAGGTAGAGCACGTTATACACATTGCGCCAGGTAGAGCGTGTTATACACATTGCGCCAGGTAGAGTACGTTATACACATTGCGCCAGGTAGAGCACGTTATACACATTGCAGCAGGTAGAGCACGTTATACACATTGCACCAGGTAGAGCACGTTATACACATTGCAGCAGGTAGAGCACGTTATACACATTGCACCAGGTAGAGCACGTTATACACATTGCAGCAGGTAGAGCACCTTATACACATTGCACCAGGTAGAGCACGTTATACACATTGCGTCAGGTAGAGCACGTTATACACATTGCGTCAGGTAGAGCACGTTATACACATTGCAGCAGGTAGAACACGTTATACACATTGCAGCAGGTAGAGCACATTATACACATTGCAGCAGGTAGAGCACGTTATACACATTGCGACAGGTAGAGCACGTTATACACATTGCAGCAGGCAGAGCACGTTATACACATTGCAGCAGGTAGAGCACGTTATACACATTGCAGCAGGTAGAGCATGTTATACACATTGCAGCAGGTAGAGCACGTTATACACATTGCAGCAGGTAGAGCACGTTATACACATTGCAGCAGGCAGAGCACGTTATACACATTGCAGCATGTAGAGCACGTTATACACATTGCACCAGGTAGAGCACGTTATACACATTGCAGCAGGTAGAGCACGTTATACACATTGCAGCAGGTAGAGCTCATTATACACATTGCAGCAGGTAGAGCGCGTTATACACATTGCAGCAGGCAGAGCACGTTATACACATTGCAGCATGTAGAGCACGTTATACACATTGCACCAGGTAGAGCACGTTATACACATTGCAGCAGGTAGAGCACGTTATACACATTGCAGCAGGTAGAGCTCATTATACACATTGCAGCAGGTAGAGCACGTTATACACATTGCAGCAGGTAGAGCACGTTATACACATTGCAGCAGGTAGAGCACGTTATACACATTGCAGCAGGTAGAGCACTTATATGATTAAAAAAACAGGACAATAAATGATTCTAAACACATTAGTAAATAATACATTATACATTTTATATATATATATATATATTATATTATTATACATTATATAATATATATATATATTAATACAATAATAATCCATTCGCAACGCCGGTCGCAAGGTGATTGACAGGAAGAGGGCGTTTGTGGGTGGCAACTGACAGTTTTCTGGGTGTGTTTGGAAAAACGCAGGGGTGTCCAGGTGTTTGCAGGGCGGGTGTCTGACGTCCATTCCGGCTCTAAAAAGACAGAAATTATCTCAAGGGCTGAGTAAGTCCAGAGCTTCTTAGAAACTGCACAAAATGTTTTTGCAACGCTCCGCTGCACAAGCGATCGCACACTTACAAAGCGAATATACACTCCCCTATAGGTGGCGACTATCTGATCGTTGCGCTGCAAAAAATAGCTAGCGAGCGATCAACTCGGAATGAGGGCCTTAGACGCTACAAAAGTGTTGCAGGGGGAGCGAGAGGTGACAATGCTGCTGGGCTGTTATCATACCGGAGGTATGCATTCAGGATCCCGGCAGCCGTAATACCGACGCAGGAATCCCGACAGCCGCCAGAATACCGATGCCGTCATCCCGAGGAGTTCAGGATCCCGACTATGATATCCTGACAGTCAGGATCCTGAAGGCAAGTAGGCACTGCTGCCACAGGAGGGGGGTAGGTTTAGGCACACCCAGGGGGGGGGGGGGGGGTGTTAGGGTATGGGGTGGGGGGGTTAGGGTTAGGCTGTGGGCAAGGGGGGTTAGGTTTAGGCACTGCTGTGTGGAGGTTATGTTTAGGCTGTGTTTAAGGGGGGTTAGGGATAGCCTGTGGGTAAGGGGGGTTAGGGTTAGGCACTGCTGGGGGGAGGTTAGGGTTAGGCACTGCTGGGGGGAGGTTAGGGTTAGGCTGTGAGTGGGAGGGTTAGGTGTCGGCACTGCTGGGGGGAGGATAGGGTTAGGCTGTGGGTAAGGGGGTTAGGTTTAGGCACTGCTGGGGGAAGGTTAGGGTTAGGCTGTGGGTAAGGGGGTTAGGGTTAGGCACTGCTGGGGGGAGGTTAGGGTTAGGCTGTGTGTGGGGGGGTTAGGTGTCGGCACTGCTGGGGGGAGGATAGGGTTAGGCTGTGAGTGGGAGGGTTAGGCGTCGGCAGTGCTGCGATTGGGATGCCGGTGTGGGTTCTCATTTCTAGCCTTATATGATGTAGCCCTAGCTCAGATCACTTGTATAAATGCTTTTGACGGAAGCAGACGTTTTAGGCAGCTTGACAGGATGATCCTAGAAGTAACGGGTGCACCACAGGTAGCAGCAGTGCCTGCACAGTAGATTCATGTTATATTCTCATAGATCCTTAGCTTGGTCTAGTTGTGAATGGCGCTGGGAATATCAGGGAAACCTACTGTAGTGGATGCCTGAAACAACCACTGAGGTCGGGCTACAAGCCCATGACACTCCCAGAATACACACAAGGCATGCAAGGAAAGCAGCCACCCAAGTTCAGCCACCCGCTCCTAGGCTACTTACCCTACCCCACAGCACTTACGCTGTCACCGGCGCTCACCTCCCGCCCGCAGCACAGCGTAGAGCAGCCGTAGAGCCGTCTTCATTCTCTGCCCGGCCCCCATGTGAATCCGCGGCTGCATGTGACCAGGAGGGGGAGGCACCGCCAGAGGACTTGTAGTGGTAAGGCTCCACCTCCTCTTTACAGGCAGGAAGTGCAGTTAATTGAGAGCCAGGAATTGGCTGCAGCGGAGCGCGTCCTCGGGGATCCACACGTTTTTGAAAAGTGAGTCCCCGTCCTCCGATCTGGGTAAAATACGCGCTACAGTGCGTATTTGCAAACACTGTGTATATGTGTGTGTGTGTATGTATGTGTATATATATATATATATATATATATATATGTATGTGTGTATATATATATATATATATATATTTATTTATTTATTAAGCAACAATGTGGGTCATTCCGAGTTGTTTGCAAGCAGCTTTCGTTCGCTGCGCAGCGATCATGCAAAAAAATCGGCACTTCTGCGCATGCGTATGCACGGCGTTCTTTAACAACGATTGATGTAGTTTCACACAAGGTATAGCGACACTTTTCAGTCGCACTGCTGGCCGCAGAGTGATTGACAGGAAGAGGGCATTACTGGGTGTCAACTGACCGTTTTCGGGGAGTGTTCAAAAAAACGCAGGCGTGCCAGGAAAAATGCAGGTGTAGCTGGCCGAACGCAGGGCGTGTTTTTGACATCAAAACAGGAACTGAACAGTCTGAAGTGATCGCAAGCTAAGACTGCACAAAAAAATATTGTAGCCGCGCTGCATTCCTTTCGAACGCACTTCTGCTAAGCTAACATAAACTCCCAGAGAGTGGCGGCTTAGCGTTTGCACGGCTGCTAAAAACAGCTAGCGAATGAACAACTCGGAATGAGGGCCAATGTGTATAGTGGCCCTCATTCCGAGTTGTTCGCTCGCAAGGCGAATGTAGCAGAGTTACACACGCTAAGCCGCCGCCTACTGGGAGTGAATCTTAGCTTCTTAAATGTGCGACCGATGTATTCGCAATATTGCGATTACAAACGAGTTAGCAGTTTCTGAGTAGCTTCAGACTTACTCTGCCTGTGCGATCAGTTCTGTGCTTTTCGGTCCTGGCTGACGTCACAAACACACCCAGCGTTCGCCCAGGCACTCCCACCGTTTCTCCGGCCACTCCTGCGTTTTTTCCGGAAACGGTAGCGTTTTCAGCCACACGCCCCTAAAACGCAGTGTTTCCGCCAAGTAACACCCATTTCCTGTCAATCACAATGCGATCGCCGGAGCGATGAAAAAGCCGTGAGTAAACTTACTTTCTCCATAGTAAATTTACTTGGCGCATGCGCAGTGCGAACATTGCGCATGCGCACTAAGCGGATTCACACTGCGATGCGATGAAAAACTCAGAGCGAACAACTCGGAATGAGGGCCAGTGTATTTGAATTGTATTTAAGGTGGAATGCACTTGTTTGTGTGTCCCAGGAGGGGGGAATCCATTACTGTGGAGGCCAGGCATGTCCAAACTGCTGCCCTCCAGCTGTTGAGAAACTACACATCCCAGCATGCCCTGACACAGCTTTAGCATTCTCTGACAGCAAAATTGTCAGGGCATGCTGGGATATGTAGTTTCACAACAGCTGGAGGGCCGCAATTTGGACATGCCTGGTGTAGGCAGGTGGATTCCCCCAGTACTTTCCCCCCAAAATGGAATGCCTTCCTCTCTAGCCTCCCACATGGAAGTATCATGAGGAGAGAGAGGAGCAGCTCAGCTTTAAAACAAGCTGAGTGGTTTTCTGGAGCTCCTTAGGGATCACCTTTGGTGGGCAGGAAAGCCTGACCTGGGATCTAGGCTGCCCATCTCTGGAGCCCAATTTTAGACTGGAGATGGTGAGCTGGGTACCCGGGCAGATTCCTGGAAGTAGTTTAGATGGGAAAACTTCCCCCAGCCTAGACTGAGCGTCACCAGGGTGGATACCAACCCTCCAGGATGGGACGATCAAAGGAGAGCGACTACTCCCCACCGTCCGTAGAGGACAATGATAGCTGTGCATGTGGCCAAGGCATGCACATCACATGGGTAAACAATGATTGGTTGAGAACAGCACGGTGGACTTGCCCCCTGTGGTATGTGTATTGGCGTAAGATAAAAAGAGGAGGCCTGTTAGCCTCCAGAGGTATTATACTATTTTCACTCTGCTGTAAACATCTTGCTGTATTGCTGTTGCCACTAGCAATAGGGAACAGTCTTTTTTAAGACTGGGTGAATAAACATCTGCCTCAAGATGACCGCTTCATCTTGTGATCTGCAGTGCTATGCCAAACATAGTTCCGTTTTCCGGCAGTCCAGGGTGCACTCAGCGTCTCCAAGCTTCGCCTCCCGCCAGCTACTGTGCAGAGGCCAAGTCCAGCGACTAGTGGTGATTCGTCGACACCACACAGGTGTGGTAAGATAGCGTGTAGACACATACAGAGCAGTACCATGGTTCCAGACTCCATAGCGACAAGGATTCTGGTGGTGGCAGTGTAGTACCTGCCCATTACGCAGTGGGTGGAGTCAGTAATAGGCGGTTACTAATGGTAATTGGGAATCCCCTAATTGGCCAGATCCCGTGTGACCTAAACATCCATTCTGTGACTGGAGCAGGACGCAAGGCAGGGTGAGGGCTTTCGAACAGAACCATCCAGTCACAGAAATTGCTGGCATAGCGGTGGGATAATCCTAGGTGGCTTTTCGGTCACCTGATTGGAGAAGCCGAGTTAGGAGAGGAGTAACTGCAGTGCAGGAGAACGCACAAGATGGCGGTCTTCAGTGGAATGTCAAAGGACGATCTGGAGATCGTGTATCAGGAGAAGGGTGTGGATATCCCTTTCAATGTGTCCAGAAGCATCATGAGGGCGGCACTCGTGAGCTTGGAGGAGTCCCGCTGGGCGGAGGTAGAGTACTAAGGGCGTTGGCATTGAAGAGGGCGGCCTACCAGTGGACCTTTGTACAGAACCGGTGAGACCCACAAGCCCCAGCCTCTCTATTAGCAGCAGCCATGTTTCATACCTAGCAGGGCCGGAGGTCCAACGTCCCAGGTGGGGCGACACGGATACCTTAGCAGATCGGCTAGTGGAATTCGGAGAAAGGGCAACGGAGCAAGAGTGCTTGATCATCACCTCACTTCCCAATATCACTGCCGGGCTCCGGTGACTGTGCGCAGCCTGTTCTGCCCCCAGCAGTAGCGGAAGAGCCAGTGCTCCCACCTGAGGCAAAAGTGCCTCCAAGTCAGCTATCCGGAGCGTGCAGGAAAGACTGGGCACACTTAGCTCCAGAATACAGCCCGTGGCTTCAGCTGCGTCACTAGGCTGTGGCAGTGAACGGTGCCCGGACTGAGCGGAGTGAGCGGCTTTAGGGCAGGAGAAGTGGGGGACTTAATAGATTGTTTCTTGGTTCCAGTGGTGGCCGACAGCTATCAGGTAGGGTAGATAAGAAGCCACGTAGTAATAAAAGCTCCAGAAAGCATGTCTGGATGGACTCAGGCCCCTCTTATTTATTATTTTATATACTAACAGGGGTGACAGGTGTGGTACATCCCTGCAAAGGCAGATCCAATCTCTTTCTCATCAGACTCTGCTGTCTTCCCTGCACTCTCACTCAGATGTTCACTGCTGCCAGTAGCACACGTATGAGAAGCAGAAGTATGGCGGCAGCTGTATAGATCCTGACATGTAATTCTCTATATCATACTTACTGTACACACATCATCCTTATTACTATTGAGAGAATAGAGGTAAGACACTGATGATGGGGGGTGTAAAAGTGGATTATAACCTGGAAGATGATGATGATTACAGGGTATTATATGGTGTATTGCATGTAAGGTACCTTGTTCCACACGTACTCTGCTGTAGCAATATACCTTATATAAGGGTGAGTAACACATGTACAGGCTTACCAGCGTATGCGCACACACATAAAGGAATGCTACCTTACCAATGCTTCCAGGAGTAACGTTAGGAGACATTTCTCTGATCCATCAGCTCATATGACTGATGTTATTGTTCATCTAGAATCTCCAATTCATACGATGTGTTCCCCATCCATTGTTTTACATTGGTGCTGACATAGGACTTGGCGAGTGACTACATCTCCATTTATACTTCATGGTTAGTTACAAGTACAAGAGAGAGAGATATCTAAGTCTTATTATAATATTACATTTGTTATTGTGTGTTCTCATTTTTGTATTTCCATAATGTATTTTATTTCCAGCAGATGGACACACAAGCAGGAATATCTCAGAAGGACGTCTAATGTTATCCCCGGATTGTGACATAAAAGATAATGACAGTAGACAGGATTCTCCAGGAAATAATCCCATTACCCCAATTATACATCCAGCTCTATCAGCTGATCCCCCTGATCCTGGGAAATGTTCTCCTGATCACTCTGATATTGGAGCATTTGTTACAGCTCTGAGAGTAGATACAATGGCCCTCATTCCGAGTTGATCGGTCGCAAGGCGAATTTAGCAGAGTTACACACGCTAAGCCGCCGCCTACTGGAAGTGAATCTTAGCTTCTTAAAATTGCGACCGATGTATTCGCAATAATGCGATTACTAACTACTTAGCAGTTTCAGAGTAGCTCCAGACTTACTCTGCCTGTGCGATCATTTCAGTGCTTGTCGTTCCTGGTTGACGTCACAAACACACCCAGCGTTCGCCCAGGCACTCCCACCGTTTCTCCGGCCACTCCTGCGTTTTTCCCGGAAACGGTAGCGTTTTCAGCCACACGCCCCTGAAACGCCGTGTTTCCGCCCAGTAACACCCATTTCCTGTCAATCACATTACGTTCGCCGGAGCGAAGAAAAAGCCGTGAGTAAAAATACTTTCTTCATAGTAACGTTACTTGGCGCAGTCGCAGTGCGAACATTGCGCATGCGTACTAAGCGGATTTTCACTGCGATGCGATGAAAAATACCGAGCGAACAACTCGGAATGAGGGCCAATGTTTCCCTGTTCTATAGATGCCAAAAGTTTTACACAGAACACAAAGCTTATTACCCATCAGCCAGCTAAGGCAGCTGAGAGGCAATTTCCATGTTCTGAGTGTGGAAAATGTTTTACATACAAATCAGCTCTTGTTAGACATCAGAGAAGTCACACAGGTGAGATGCCATTTCCATGTTCTGACTGTGGAAAATGTTTTACTTGGAAATCATGTCTTGTTACACATCAGCAAAGTCACACAGGTGAGAAGCCATTTCCATGTTCTGAGTGTGGGAAATGTTTTGGCCGGAAATCACAACTTGTTAGACATCAGAGAACTCACACAGGTGAGAGGCCATTTCCATATTCTGACTGTGGAAAATGTTTTACTTGGAGATCAAGTCTTGTTACACATCAGCAAAGTCACACAGGTGAGAAGCCATTTCCATGTTCTGAGTGTGGGAAATGTTTTGCCCGGAAATCACATCTTGTTATACATCAGAGAAGTCACACAGGGGAGAAGCCATTTCCATGTTCTGAGTGTGGGAAATGTTTTGCAGACAAACCAGAGCTTGTTAGACATCAGAGAAGTCACACAGGTGAGAAGCCATTTCCATGTTCTGAGTGTGGGAAATGTTTTGCAGACAAACCAGAGCTTGTTAGACATCAGAGAAGTCACACAGGTGAGAAGCCATTTTCTTGCTCTGAGTGTGAGAAATGTTTTTCACGGAAATCACATCTTGTTGATCATCAGCGAAGTCACACAGGTGAGAAGCCATTTCCATGTCCTGAGTGTGGGAAATGTTTTGCAGACAAATTACATCTTGTTAGACATCAGAGAAGTCACACAGGTGAGAAGCCATTTTCTTGCTCTGAGTGTGGGAAATGTTTTGCCCAGAAATCACAACTTGTTAGACATCAGCTAAGTCACACAGGTGAGAGGCCATTTCCATGTTCTGAGTGTGGGAAATGTTTTGCCCTGAAATCAGATCTTGTTAAACATCAGAGAAGTCACACAGGTGAGAAGCCATATTCTTGCTCTGAGTGTGGGAAATGTTTTACACAGAACTCATATCTTGTTATACATCACAGAAGTCACACAGGTGAGCAGGCATTTCCATGTTCTGAGTGTGGGAAATGTTTTGCAGACAAATTACATCTTGTTAGACATCAGAGAAGTCACACAGGTGAGAAGCCATTTTCTTGCTCTGAGTGTGGGAAATGTTTTGCCCGGAAATCACAACTTGTTAGACATCAGCTAAGTCACACAGGTGAGAGGCCATTTCCATGTTCTGAGTGTGGGAAATGTTTTGCCCTGAAATCAGATCTTGTTAAACATCACAGAAGTCACACAGGTCAGAAGCCATATTCTTGCTCTGAGTGTGGGAAATGTTTTACACAGAAATCACATCTTGTTAAACATCACAGAAGTCACACAGGTGGGAAGCCATTTCCATGTTCTGAGTGTGGGAAATGTTTTAGACAGAAATCACATCTTGTTACACACCAGAGAAATCACACAGGTGAGAAGTCATTTTAATCTTCTGGAGTATACTTATTATTGCCATGCGTTGTTCTTCAAGGTTCTTATCCTATGTCCTGTGCTTTTTGCAATATACATGCAACCACTGGGTGAAATAATCAGCTGTCATGCCCTCATCTACCACTGCTATGCAGATGGTCTGTCTTTTGTTCTGGGTACTGAGAACCCAGTACCAATCCTAAATGTCTAGCTGAGCTCCAGGTGTGGGTGTTGCCAGTTGGCTGTGACTCAATCCTGGTGAAACAGGTCCTTATGCTAGCTCACCAACAAAGGACAGGGCTACAGCTCAGCTTTGTTACCAACCAGACTTACGCTTGGGGGTTCAGGTTTACATAATGCTGATCCTGTGCAGAATCTTGGTGTCCTGGATGGTGGAGTGACACTTAGACATCAGGTATCAGCCACACTCAGATCCTCATCTGAGGAACATAGTCAGACTCCAGCACTTTATTCCCTCAGAAAATCTACCTACAGTCATACATGCACTTGTATCATCACACATAGACTACTGCAATGTCCTCTACCTGGGTCTCCCAGCAAAAGAATTGCACCGCTTGTAGCTTGTACAGAATACAGCAGCCTGGCTGTTACCTAACCAGCCCGTTCCTGCCACATAACACCCATTCTCTGCTCCCTTCACCGGCTCCCTGTAAGATGGTGACTCTGGGCCTAATTCAGGTTGGACTACAGTGTGTGATCCAAACGGAATTATTGAGAAAAACTTGCGGACGCATGCGCAGCGCCCGTCCTGCGTATGCACCTTCATTCTCTACAGGGGGCTGTAGGAAATGTGATTGCTTCTTGTTAATCAGGTAGAGGCGGTCACGGGGTGGGGGGTAAAGCTCCATTTCCAGTGAGAAGATGGAGCGTTACAAGTGCGGTGTTGCGAGAAAGGGAGGCGGACAAACGGTCATGTTCACTGTGGCTGCATGACATCACACGCAGCCATCGCAATCTAGAAGAACGCGGTGGGGATCCTGCAGGCACAGCTAAGCTGGCAGGATGCTTCACTAGTTTCTAAGATGAAGCAGAAATTGTGGAGCGATCGCAATTTCTGCTTCATAAAGGGGGGAGGCGCCGGTCAGCATACTAGGCTGCCTCGCCCTGCGAAGGGCGGCCCCCAGCACGCTAGAAAAAGGATTGCTAATTAGCAGCATCTGCTATCCTCACTGACTTACTGTAGGCACCTATTACACAATCTTACTGACTCTCCCAGCCCTACATGACCAGGGTCCATGTACCAGAAGCAGCTTCTGCCTCCTTACTGACTTACTGTAGGCCCCTATTACACAATCTTACTGACTCTCCCAGCCCTACATGACCAGGGTCCATGTACCAGAAGCAGCTTCTGCCTCCTTACTTACTGTAGTTCCCTATTACATAATCTTACTGACTCTCCCAGCCCTACATGACCAGGGTCCATGTACCAGAAGCAGCTTCTGCCTCCTTACTGACTTACTGTAGGCCACTATTACATAATCTTACTGACTCTCCCAGCCCTACATGACCAGGGTCCATGTACCAGAAGCAGCTTCTGCCTCCTTACTGACTTACTGTAGGCCCCTATTTCACAATCTTACTGACTCTCACAGCCCTACATGACCAGGGTCCATGTACCAGAAGCAGCTTCTGCCTCCTTACTGTATTACTGTAGTCCCCTATTACAGAATCTTACTGACTCTCCCAGCCCTACATGACCAGGGTCCATGTACCAGAAGCAGCTTCTGCCTCCTTACTGACTTACTGTAGGTCCCTATTACATAATCTTACTGACTCTCCCAGCCCTACATGACCAGGGTCCATGTACCAGAAGCAGCTTCTGCCTCCTTACTGACTTACTGTAGTTCCCTATTACATAATCTTACTGACTCTCCCAGCCCTACATGACCAGGGTCCATGTACCAGAAGCAGCTTCTGTCTCCTTACTGACTTACTGTAGGCCCCTATTACACAATCTTACTGACTCTCCCAGCCCTACATGACCAGGGTCCATGTACCAGAAGCAGCTTCTGCCTCCTTACTGACTTACTGTAGGCCCCTATTACAGAATCTTACTGACTCTCCCAGCCCTACATGACCAGGGTCCATGTACCAGAAGCAGCTTCTGCCTCCTTACTGACTTACTGTAGGCCCCTATTACACAATCTTACTGACTCTCCCAGCCCTACATGACCAGTGTCCATGTACCAGAAGCAGCTTCTGCCTCCTTCATGACTTACTATAGGCCCCTATTACATAATCTTACTGACTCTCCCAGCCCTACATGACCAGGGTCCATGTACCAGAAGCAGCTTCTGCCTCCTTACTGACTTACTGTAGTTCCCTATTACAGAATCTTACTGACTCTCCCAGCCCTACATGACCAGGGTCCATGTACCAGAAGCAGCTTCTGCCTCCTTACTGACTTACTGTAGGCCTCTATTACATAATCTTACTGACTCTCCCAGCCCTACATGACCAGGGTCCATGTACCAGAAGCAGCTTCTGCCTCCTTACTGACTTACTGTAGGCCCCTATTACAGAATCTTACTGACTCTCCCAGCCCTACATGACCAGGGTCCATGTACCAGAAGCAGCTTCTGCCTCCTTACTGACTTACTGTAGGCCCCTATTACATAATCTTACTGACTCTCTCAGCCCTACATGACCAGGGTCCATGTACCAGAAGCAGCTTCTGCCTCCTTACTGACTTACTGTAGGCCCCTATTACAGAATCTTACTGACTCTCCCAGCCCTACATGACCAGGGTCCATGTACCAGAAGCAGCTTCTGCCTCCTTACTGACTTACTGTAGGCCCCTATTACACAATCTTACTGACTCTCCCAGCCCTACATGACCAGGGTCCATGTACCAGAAGCAGCTTCTGCCTCCTTACTGACTTACTGTAGGCCCCTATTACACAATCTTACTGACTCTCCCAGCCCTACATGACCAGGGTCCATGTACCAGAAGCAACTTCTGCCTCCTTACTGACTTACTGTAGGCCCCTATTACATAATCTTACTGACTCTCCCGGCCCTACATGACCAGGGTCCATGTACCAGAAGCAGCTTCTGCCTCCTTACTGACTTACTGTAGGCCCCTATTACATAATCTTACTGACTCTCTCGGCCCTTCATGACCAGGGTCCATGTACCAGAAGCAGCTTCTGCCTCCTTACTGACTTACTGTAGGCCCCTATTACAGAATCTTACTGACTCTCCCAGCCCTACATGACCAGGATCCATGTACCAGAAGCAGCTTCTGCCTCCTTACTGACTTACAGTAGACCCCTATTACATAATCTTACTGACTCTCCCAGCCCTACATGACCAGGGTCCATGTACCAGGAGCAGCTTCTGCCTCCTTACTGACTTACTGTAGGCCCCTATTACAGAATCTTACTGACTCTCCCAGCCCTACATGACCAGGGTCCATGTACCAGGAGCAGCTTCTGCCTCCTTACTGACTTACTGTAGGCCCCTATTACATAATCTTAC
The DNA here is from genome assembly GCF_028390025.1 of Pseudophryne corroboree. Lineage (NCBI taxonomy): Eukaryota > Metazoa > Chordata > Amphibia > Anura > Myobatrachidae > Pseudophryne > Pseudophryne corroboree. The sequence goes on from NW_026967563.1 coordinate 2,728,127, forward strand.
TGACTCTCCCAGCCCTACATGACCAGGATCCATGTACCAGAAGCAGCTTCTGCCTCCTTACTGACTTACAGTAGACCCCTATTACATAATCTTACTGACTCTCCCAGCCCTACATGACCAGGGTCCATGTACCAGAAGCAGCTTCTGCCTCCTTACTGACTTACTGTAGGCCCCTATTACATAATCTTACTGACTCTCCCAGTCCTACATGACCAGGGTCCATGTACCAGAAGCAGCTTCTGCCTCCTTACTGACTTACTGTAGGCCCCTATTACATAATCTTACTGACTCTCCCAGCCCTACATGACCAGGGTCCATGTACCAGAAGCAGCTTCTGCCTCCTTACTGACTTACTGTAGGGCCCTATTACATAATCTTACTGACTCTCCCAGCCCTACATGACCAGGGTCCATGTACCAGAAGCAGCTTCTGCCTCCTTACTGACTTACTGTAGGCACCTATTACAGAATCTTACTGACTCTCCCAGCCCTACATGACCAGGGTCCATGTACCAGGAGCAGCTTCTGCCTCCTTACTGACTTACTGTAGGCCCCTATTACATAATCTTACTGACTCTCCCAGCCCTACATGACCAGGATCCATGTACCAGAAGCAGCTTCTGCCTCCTTACTGACTTACAGTAGACCCCTATTACATAATCTTACTGACTCTCCCAGCCCTACATGACCAGGGTCCATGTACCAGAAGCAGCTTCTGCCTCCTTACTGACTTACTGTAGGCCCCTATTACATAATCTTACTGACTCTCCCAGTCCTACATGACCAGGGTCCATGTACCAGAAGCAGCTTCTGCCTCCTTACTGACTTACTGTAGGCCCCTATTACATAATCTTACTGACTCTCCCAGCCCTACATGACCAGGGTCCATGTACCAGAAGCAGCTTCTGCCTCCTTACTGACTTACTGTAGGGCCCTATTACATAATCTTACTGACTCTCCCAGCCCTACATGACCAGGGTCCATGTACCAGAAGCAGCTTCTGCCTCCTTACTGACTTACTGTAGGCACCTATTACATAATCTTACTGACTCTCCCAGCCCTACATGACCAGGGTCCATGTACCAGAAGCAGCTTCTTCCTCCTTACTGACTTACTGTAGTCCCCTATTACAGAATCTTACTGACTCTCCCAGCCCTACATGACCAGGGTCCATGTACCAGAAGCAGCTTCTGCCTCCTTACTGACTTACTGTAGTTCCCTATTACAGAATCTTACTGACTCTCCCAGCCCTACATGACCAGGGTCCATGTACCAGAAGCAGCTTCTGCCTCCTTACTGACTTACTGTAGTTCCCTATTACAGAATCTTACTGACTCTCCCAGCCCTACATGACCAGGGTCCATGTACCAAAAGCAGCTTCTGCCTCCTTACTGACTTACTGTAGTTCCCTATTACAGAATCTTACTGACTCTCCCAGCCCTACATGACCAGGGTCTATGTACCAGAAGCAGAATCTGCCTCCTTACTGACTTACTGTAGGGCCCTATTACATGATCTTACTGACTCCCAGCCCTACATGACCAGGGTCCATGTACCAGAAGCAGTTTCTGCCTCCTTACTGACTTACTGTAGGCCCCTATTACATAATCTTACTGACTCTCCCAGCCCTACATGACCAGGGTCCATGTACCAGAAGCAGCTTCTGCCTCCTTACTGACTTACTGTAGGCACCTATTACATAATCTTACTGACTCTCCCAGCCCTACATGACCAGGGTCCATGTACCAGAAGCAGCTTCTGCCTCCTTACTGACTTACTGTAGGCACCTATTACATAATCTTACTGACTCTCCCAGCCCTACATGACCAGGGTCCATGTACCAGAAGCAGCTTCTTCCTCCTTACTGACTTACTGTAGTCCCCTATTACAGAATCTTACTGACTCTCCCAGCCCTACATGACCAGGGTCCATGTACCAAAAGCAGCTTCTGCCTCCTTACTGACTTACTGTAGTTCCCTATTACAGAATCTTACTGACTCTCCCAGCCCTACATGACCAGGGTCTATGTACCAGAAGCAGAATCTGCCTCCTTACTGACTTACTGTAGGGCCCTATTACATGATCTTACTGACTCCCAGCCCTACATGACCAGGGTCCATGTACCAGAAGCAGTTTCTGCCTCCTTACTGACTTACTGTAGGCCCCTATTACATAATCTTACTGACTCTCCCAGCCCTACATGACCAGGGTCCATGTACCAGAAGCAGCTTCTGCCTCCTTACTGACTTACTGTAGGCACCTATTACATAATCTTACTGACTCTCCCAGCCCTACATGACCAGGGTCCATGTACCAGAAGCAGCTTCTGCCTCCTTACTGACTTACTGTAGGCACCTATTACATAATCTTACTGACTCTCCCAGCCCTACATGACCAGGGTCCATGTACCAGAAGCAGCTTCTTCCTCCTTACTGACTTACTGTAGTCCCCTATTACAGAATCTTACTGACTCTCCCAGCCCTACATGACCAGGGTCCATGTACCAGAAGCAGCTTCTGCCTCCTTACTGACTTACTGTAGTTCCCTATTACAGAATCTTACTGACTCTCCCAGCCCTACATGACCAGGGTCTATGTACCAGAAGCAGAATCTGCCTCCTTACTGACTTACTGTAGGGCCCTATTACATGATCTTACTGACTCCCAGCCCTACATGACCAGGGTCCATGTACCAGAAGCAGTTTCTGCCTCCTTACTGACTTACTGTAGGCCCCTATTACATAATCTTACTGACTCTCCCAGCCCTACATGACCAGGGTCCATGTACCAGAAGCAGCTTCTGCCTCCGTACTGACTTACTGTAGGCACCTATTACATAATCTTACTGACTCTCCCAGCCCTACATGACCAGGGTCCATGTACCAGAAGCAGCTTCTGCCTCCGTACTGACTTACTGTAGGCACCTATTACATAATCTTACTGACTCTCCCAGCCCTACATGACCAGGGTCCATGTACCAGAAGCAGCTTCTGCCTCTGTACTGCCCTGGTTACTTCCATCTGTTGATGAAGGACTGTTAGTACCATAAATCCCCAACTAGTGCTTGGATGTCAGGGAAACAGGTGGGTGGTAGTGGGGAGAGTCAGGGCGGTGGCAGTAGTGGGGGAGAGATGGTGGGTGGCAGAAGTGGAATGAGACAGGGTCGTGGCAGTAGTGCAGGGAGACGGCGTTGGCAGTAGTGGGAGGAGACGGTGCGTGACAGTAGTGGGGGGAGACAGGCCGAGTGGCAGTAGTGGAAGGAGACAGGGTGGGTGTCAGCAGTGGAGGGGAGACAAGGCAGGTGACAGTAGTGGGGGGAGACAGGGTGGGTGGCAACAATGGAGGGAGATGGGACAGGTGGCAGTAGTGGAGGGAGACGGGGCAGGTGGCAGTAGTGGAGGGAGACAGGTGGGTGGCAGTAGTGGTGGGGAGATGGTGGATGGCAGTAGGGGGGGGCAGGGTGGGTGGCAGTAATGGGGGGAGATGGTGGGAGACGGGGCGGGTGGCAGGTGTGTGGGGAGACAGGGCGTTGGCCGTAGTGGGGGAACACAGGGCAGATGGCAGTAGTGGGGGGAGACATTGTGGGTGGCAGTAGTGGGGGGAGACAGGGCAGATGGCCGCAGTGCAGTACCAGGGAATGCTGGAGGCAGTAAAGAGGTGTATGGGTCCTGCACAGAATCAGCTGATAATTAGACTTAATGATGATTATGCTTCCTTATTTCTAATGAATCCCTTGTGTGTGTTACTGTTATTTGCTGTGTCAGCCTTTATGTGTGTTCTGTGTAATAATCCTGAAAGTAGTGCTGCTACCGATCTCATATCATTTGTAGTAACTTGGAAAAGATGAGATATGAGGTGCACTCTGGAAGCTTATAGGGGGTTACTCAGAGATGACCGCAGGTGTGATATCACGCAGCCCTTGGAAAATGGTCCCGGCCCGCCCGCTTTCGCCCCTCAGGGATGCCGCCACAATGTGTGTGTCTGCGCGGCCGCTGCGCATGTGCATTTCGCCACCACAAGCAAACTGCTGAGTAAAGTATTTTTTTAAGTTTAAAATATAGACAAAAATATGTGAATTAAAGATATGAAATAAAGTAGTTTAAAATCAAAAGATTTCCGGTGTGATTTTGGCTGTGTCCGATTTTGACAAATCATTTGAATAGTGGGATGATATTACGGGAGGGAAGGGGGGGTCTCTTTCTGTGTAAAGAAAGTTTTATTTGTTAGTTTTAAATTAATTATGTCTGTTCAAATGTTGTTTTTTAACTTGTAGGTGAATTAGGGTTGTTGTATTTGGAAAAATAAACTTACCTGACCCTTGCCTGAAAATGTCCATGTATGAAGGTATGGGAGATACCTGCTGCAGTCCCTTCTACTTACATTTGGGAGGTCCAGTTGTTTTGAGGGAATTAGTAGCAAATAGTAAATGATACATTTGCTCCATAATGTCTCGCTGACCCTCTGATTCTTACAAAAATATGTTACACAAAATGACATTTGCATTAACAACCATTAATTAAACAAGAAAAACACTTTAAAAAAAAAACTTTATATATATAAAAAAATAGAAGAAAATCACCAATTCTGATCTGGATTCAGTGACTCTATCATGAGAACAAGTGTCTTTTTAGCAAGGACTATGCCAACAGTAACCAGTAGAGGAATCAGGCGTATCCCACAGAATATCAGCGCTGCCACCATACATTGGGTATAGAAGATAAAGGGCAGATTTCTGAACAGTGCTTTTATAAGGAACATAAGAAGTGCATAGATCACAATGATCAGAAGTCCAGGACAATGAGGTCAAGAATCCAACACTGGTACTAATTACATATTTACATATTCATCACAGATAACGAAATGCATACCAACACGTTCAACAAACCAGTGGACGTCCGTAGCTTCATACTAACCTCCAGCTGCCACCACCCAAACTGGTTGAACAGTATCCCAGTAGGCCAATTCAAAAGACTCAGGAGGAACTACTCCAGAGTCAGCGATTATGAGACACAAGGACAAGAACTAAGTTTAAAATTTAGAGAGAAACAGTACGATACAGAAAAGGTACAGACAGCATATACCATGGGTAAGGGAAATGATAGACCTCCCCCCTACAATACAAAAAGAGACCAGAACAGAAAACAGACAAAGAGATCCCTTTCATAACACAATACACAAAACAAGCAAATCAGATTAAAAAGATCATAAACAAACATTGGCCGATACTTCAAGATGACACACTAGCAGATATAATACCTCCAAAACCAAAAGTAGTGTTCCTGAAAGCACCAGACATTAAGAAGAAGCTGGTACACAGCCACGTACCACCAAAACACAAACTACTATAGATGGAACACATAAGAAGGGGACTTCTACCACTAAGGGACCTGCATGGGCTGCCACACAACAAAAGCTAGAAGCACCACACCTACCCAAACAGTAATGTCTGTTTCACATTCCACAACATGTAACACACAGGACAACTTACCATGCCACAGCAAGGGCATCATATATATGTTAGAATGTCCCTGTCCGCAACAATACATAGGAAGGACTATACAGCCACTCAAAATGAGAATAAATGAACACATACGGAATATAAAAAAAAGGTTTGGAAGAACATCCACTTTCCTTACATTACAAAGAACATCATGAATCAAATCCCACACTACTCAAGGTCACAGGACTGAAGGAGGTTAAGAAAACCTGGAGAGGGGGTGACTACATACACACCATCAACAGGGAGGACCTGCGTATGATAATCCACATGGTGACCCGAACACCCAAAGGCCTCAACCAGGACAATGAAGTACGATCCATAATTTGTATATGAAGATAATATCTTTACATCCTGGGATCAAACACTCTCTAAGCCCACTAGTATCCAAGTAACTATATATATAACACCCAGGTAACACCTTTCTAATAGGAATAATACATTTATACAGAATACAGGCACAAGATGAGACTATTTTATTCCATTCACACTTATTGGAGGAACATAATATAGTCTTCTGTTACATAGTCAATGCAATGTTCAACCCAGACTGCAAGAACAGCGGGGATTTATGTGTAACATGTGACATCTAGTAGCAAACAGATTAAGTCATTTACTTGTATCAAGAAATGTTACTTTTATCAAGAAATCTACAACATTAGACACCGAGGGGCGATAGCGCAGGGAGGATAATAAACCAACCTTATCCCAAGTGTTATCTCACGCACCTCAACAAGAGATTTGTCATTTGTGAATGAGGTAGCATCAAGAACCAGATGCTTGTAGATCTTCTTTTGATCCTCCTTCATCAGTCACATTTCCACCATGATGTAATTGCCAAACGATTGCTCCAAGTCCGGGGGCCTATTAAGAACCTCCTCGGCGAGAGTAAAAAAACTGTTGTGAGCTGGGCGGGGCAGAAGTGGGTTTCCGGATTACCTCCGCTGTTTCGGGGGTCATGGCTGTGGGGTTGGGTCGTCCACTTCAGTTGTCTCGCTCATGGAAGGCTCCACTTCCAGCTCCGGTGTAATATCCAGCAATATAAAGCAAAAATTAACTCCATGTAAAAATGTGTGGGTACAATACAATACAAATGTGGATGTACTTACCAGATCCAGAATCTCCGATGCCTCCTCAACAAGAGTGGGAGAATCCGGATCCAGATTACACTGACCTTATCCTTGTCTCTTGCTCCAAAGTGGTTTTCATGAGGTCATAATACCACAGCGTTGGCTTGTAAACCTCATCCGTCCCGTCTCCTGAACATTGTGAATACATGTACTTCTTGTAATCCTACAAAAACACTGTTAGATGTTCCTGACTCTACTGTATCTGATCATCTGGTCATATGCCCGATTCCTCTGTGTCCTCTTGGCATAGTCCACGCTTATTACACACCACAGGCACTCGTTCTCGTGATACAATTCAATTAATCCAGACTAGAATTTGCGATATTTCTCTGCTGATATATTTGTGGGAAAAATATTACACACAAGTTAACTACAAAGTACTAGTGTAATGTACACACCTGTGTCATACAACCTGTATAGTAACGCACTGTTAGGATCTCCTGCTCTGTGCTGCCACATCGCCATGGCAACCGGGAGGCAAGTGTTAGCGAAGTAACCTGAGCGCAGCTGATACTCCGGTCCGGGTTTTTACTGTGCAGTGGTTACAGGCTCTGCACGGCAGGGAATCCGCGCTGGTTTTGTGCTCACAGTCTGTGAGGTCTGAGTGGGGCGTGGACAGCACCTGCTATATAAACCATCTTCTCAGGCTAGGCAGGTGCTGCTGAATCTTTGTTTGTTAGTCAGTTCCAGAGAGTTCGCTAGTGCTGTGTTACTTTGTATTTACTTGTTGCTTACTACAAATAGGCCTTGGGATTCGGTACATCATTCTGCCAATCCGGACCTAGCAGTAAGACTGGAGTCAGTTGTTTAACCTGCTGGGGTTCTTTTGCTATTCTGTGAACCCAGCAGATTTGCGGCTGTACTCTCAGACCTGCCTGCCTCTCTCACTGTCCAGGGCGTCCAGGTGTCAGTTTAGTGGCAGTAAGCTGAACCTGTGCCCTGCAAGTAGGGGTTAGGATTGTGGATACTGTCCTTGTGTCTATACTTCTATCTCTGACCAAGGAGTTTATTTCCACACCCGTTGGTAACCCTTTAGGGTTCCTTCTGTTGCTCTTAGCAACATCATTTCGGGTGCTCCACATGTTAAATCACTACATCTCGCCTCATTGTCCGCTCTATTCCATCTGAGCATTCCTGACACTAGGGAGACACCCAATTCCTGAGCCTTCAAGCTTCTTTGTTCACTTTGTGTTTATTAGTTATTCCATCACCTTCTGTGTATGTTATGTTATACTCCCATGTCTGTCTGTGAGTTCGTTTGCTTTGCATCCCTCTCTGTTCATACACCGGTATACTCCTGTCAGCACTGGTGTGCTTAACACGCACAAACAGCAACTTGAATTATGAGCTTCCTGCTGAAAAATAGAAACTTATCTCCAGCACCGTTACACATTATTACACATCATAATGCCCAATATACATTATTACACACCGTTATGCACATTACACATTATTACACACTGTTATGCCCATTACACATTATTACACACATAATGCCCATTACACATTATTACACACTGTTACGCCCATTACACATTATTACACATCATAATGCCCAATATACATTATTACACACCGTTATGCACATTACACATTATTACACACTGTTATGCCCATTACACATTATTACACACATAATGCCCATTACACATTATTACACACTGTTATGCCCATTACACATTATTACACATCATAATGCCCAATATACATTACACACCGTTATGCACATTACACATTATTACACACTGTTATGCCCATTTCACATTATTACACACATAATGCCCATTACACATTATTACACACTGTTATGCCCATTACACATTATTACACACCGTAATGACCATTACACATTATTACACACAATAATGCACATTACATATTATTACACACCATAATGACATTACACATTATTACACACTGTAATGCCCATTACACATTATTACACACTGTAATGACCATTACACATTATTACAAACCGTAATGCTCATTACACACTATTACACACTGTAATGCCCATTGGGGGTAATTCCAAGTTGATCGCAGCAGGAAATTTTTTAGCAGTTGGGCAAAACCATGTGCACTGCAGGGGGGGGGCAGATATCACATTTGCAGAGAGAGTTAGATTTGGGTGGGTTATTTTGTTTCTGTGCAGGGTAAATACTGGCTGCTATCTTTTTACACTGCAATTTAGATTGCAGATTGAACTCACCCCACCCAAATCTAACTCTCTCTGCACATGTTATATCTGCCCCCCCTGCAGAGCACATGGTTTTGCCCAACTGCTAAAAAATTTCCTGCTGCGATCAACTTGGAATTACCCCCATTATACATTATTACACACCATAATGCTCATTACACATTATTACACACGTAATGCCCATTAAACATTATTACACATGTAATGCCCATTACACATTATTACACACCATAATGCCCACTACACAATATTACACACCGTAATGCCCATTACACATTATTACACACCGTTATGCCCATTACACATTATTACACACTGTATTGCCCATTACACATTATTACACACCGTAATGCCCATTACACATTATTACACACCGTTATGCCCATTACACATTATTACACACCGTTATGCCCATTACACATTATTACACACTGTATTGCCCATTACACATTATTACACACTGTAATGCCCATTACACATTATTGCACACTGTAATGTCCATTACACATTATTACACATCTGTTATGCCCATTACACATTATTACACACTGTAATGCCCATTACACATTATTACACACTGTAATGCCCATTACACAATATTACACACTGTAATGCCCATTACACAATATTACACACTGTAATGCCCATTACACATTATTACACACTGTAATGCCCATTACACATTATTACACAGTGTTATGCCCATTACACATTATTACACACTGTAATGCACATTACACATTATTACACAGCGTAATGCCCATTACACATTATTACACACTGTAATGCCTATTACACATTATTACACACCGTAATGCCCATTACACATTATTACACACCATAATACCCATTACACATTATTACACACCGTAATGCCCATTACACATTATTACACACCGTAATGCTTATTACACATTATTACACACCGTAATGCTTATTACACATTATTACACACCGTAATGCTTATTACACATTATTACACACCGTAATGCTTATTACACATTATTACACACCGTAATGCTTATTACACATTATTACACACCGTAATGCCCATTACACATTATTACACAGCGTGATGCCCATTACACATTATTGCACACCGTAATGCCCATTACACATTATTACACAGCGTAATGTTTATTACACATTATTATTAGATATGAGCGGGTTTGGATCCCTGAGAACTGAACCCCCCGAACTTCACGCTCTGAGCCTGGATCCGAGTCTGGCTCGGGACTTCCAGCCAAACTTGGAAACCAGAATGAGGCAAAACATCATCATCCCACTGTCAGATTCCCGCGGGATTTGGATTCCATATAAACATCCACATCTCCGCCATTTTCATTCCAGACTTGGAGAGTGAGGGAGACAGACCTCTGTCTCTCTCTGTGGGTGGTGGCATTGGGTGGGGTTAGTGTGTGCTCTGTAGGGGTGCTGCTGTAGTCACTGTGGTGCACCTGTGCTGTGTTAGGAGTGCTATCCTGTCTGTCACTAGTGTTTCATGTGCTGCAGCTGTACATGGGTGTTGCTGTCCTGGCTGTCACTGTGTTGTACAGGGTGTAAGGGCACTGTCCTCCTGTATGCTGGACAATATAGGGGTGCTGCTGGCACTGTATGTTGTAAAAAATCAGAGGTGCAGTTGTGAAATATTAAAAGCACACTGCTGTATGCTGTAAAATATAGGGGTGTTGCTGTTCAAGTAACAATACACTGGCTCTCTATACTGTAAGTATACAGGGGTGCTATAAAAATAAAGGGGCACTGTTCTGTGTGTTGTAATAAAGGTGTGCTGTCCTGTGAAATGGAGAACAATTTGGAGGAAAAAATAGTGGCAGATCAGGAACCACTTCCAGTTCCTAGTACTAGAGCTGAAGCTGCTGCTACCATCAGTCATGACATTGACGATTTAATTCCATCAACGTCGTCTGCTAAGGCCGATGCCCAATGTCATAGAGGGTGTGTAAAATCCAAGAAGCAAAAATTAATAATCAGAAAAAAAAGAAATTATCTGACGAGAAACATAAAATTGGCAATATGCCAATCACGACACGAAGTGGCAAGGAAAGGCTAAGGCCTTGGCCTATGTTCATGACTGGTGGCTCATCTTCTCATGAGGATGGAAGCCCTCCTCTCTCTTGAAAAATGTAAAAAATTAAGCTTGTTAAAGCACAGGAAAAAACATTTGTGCGTTCAGAGATATCACAAATCCCCAAGGAGAGTCCAAGTGTGTCCGCGGTTGTGATGTCTAGGACTGAACTTCCCAAGACTATATGGAAAGAGGAGGCTCCTACGACCATTTGCACGCCCCCTGCAAGTGCTGGTAGGAGCACTGCCAGTCCAGTTGCTGATATTGAGATTGAGGATAACACTGTAGACGTACACCAGGATGAGGAGGATGTAGGTGTAGCTGGCTCTGAAGAGGACCTAGACCAACCGAAGGTGTAGGTGCTGGAGTAAGGTGAAAACAGGGAGGACGATGAAAGTTCAGTTTCATATATTTATTTCAGGAGAATAATTCCAATAATGAGTTAAATGACAATCATGAGTCACCGAATGTAAACTGACGTACTGCAATGAATGGTATAATAATAAGTAGGAACAGTATTATAGATGCATAGAAGAAATGTTCATACAACTGAATTCAAACAGGCTTGAGAATGAATGAAGAATTGTCCAAATGAAGCAATGATTGGTCCCAAACTGTAAGGAGTGTTAACTGGATATTGTCGACATAAATGAATAACTGTAGAGACTTGTACTGAAGCTTAAAGGTTAAACTGGAAGGCTGTGAAGAATTGTCCTTGAATGAAGCAACAATGACGATACAATACTGAAAAGAATACTTGCAGGCTGTGAAGATAATACTTGAAGCACTGTGAAGCTGCAGCAGACGACAATGGTGAAGAATGAGTTAAACTGGATGATGAGAGAACGAGGATCAGAATTAGGTAGAAACTTCCACAGACTGTATGAGTGATGCAGGCAGTCACGGAACAAACAGGGAAACTTCTCACAGGACTCCGGGAATCCACTTGTTGCCACTTGGAGAGCGATTTACTGACAGCACAGCAGGGAGCTGGTGGATCTCTTGTGGTGAAGGCTGCAGGCAGACCCCTGGGAGCGGAGGCGATATCAGGACCACTGGAACCATACAGGATATCACAGAGAGAGCACAGAGCTAGGGCATAGAGTACATACAACAAAGCACTGGCTCAGAGTAACATAATCCCAGCCTACTTAAAGGCAGCACAAGCACAGGATTGGCTAACACTTACCCACAGGTGTTTCACAAGTGCTCATAGGTACTCATTTGGTCTCCAACATGGCCACCTCCTATACTGCAGACACACAGTGGAGCATTCGGTCCCCGCACTCCTAGCTCCCAGAACCTACATCAGCTCTGCTGCTGACCACACCGCATCCCCACACAGCCTTACAGCACTGGGAGCAACCGTGCTGGCAACGGACAGACCCCAGAACCCACAGTGGTGAATGATCGGTTCGTGACAGGAGGAAGTTGACGATGAGGATTCTGAGGGTGATGTGGTTTGTTTGAATAAGGCACCAGTGGAAACAGTTGTTGTCCGTGGGATAAGAAAACCCATTATCATACCTGGGCAAAATACCAAAAAAGCCACCTCTTCGGTGTGGAATAATTTCTCCACAAATACGGAAAACAGGTGTCATGCCAAGTGTTGCCTTTGTCAATCCGTAATAAGTAGGGGCAAGTATTTTAACCACCTAGGAACACCCGTATACATCACCTGCAGCACATTCATCAGAAGTCATTGTCAAGTTCAGAAACTTTGGGTAAGAGCATAAGTAGTCCACTGACCCCTAAATCCCTTCTTCCTGTTGTACCCAAGCTCCTGCAAGCCACACCACCAACTCACTCAATGTCAATTTCCTCCTTAGACAGGAACGTCAGTGTTTCTGCAGGCCATGTCATTGGGATGACTGACGAGTCCTCTCCTAATCGGGATTCTTCCAGAGGATCCTTGGGTGGTACGCCTACTGCTGCCGCTGCTGCTGGGAGTCGATCGTCATCCCAGAGGGGAAGTCGAAGGACCACTTGTACTGCTTCAACTAAGCAATTGACTGTCCAACAGTCCTTTGCAAGGAAGATTAAATATGACAGCAATCACCCTGTTATAAAGCAGATAACTGAGGTCATAACAACTATGCTGGTGGTAGACATGCATCCAGTATCCGCCATTAGTGAAGTGGGATTTAGACAGTTGATGGACATTCTGTGTCCCCTGTACCAAATCCCGTCTAGATTCCACTTCTCTAGGCAAGCGATTCCCGGACTGTACAGGGACATTAAGAAAAGTGTCCTCAGTGTCCTTAAAAATGAGGTTGCACGGTGGCTTGTGGCCTGAACTGAAAGGAAGTGTCCCAGGGGAGCTCCTGCTGAAAAAGCCCTCTTGGACCCCTTTACGTTGAAGCCGGGGCCTAAATTTGGGAGCCCTCCACCCGCCCTCCGACGACCGCCAGGCGCCGCACAACGCTTTTCGACCTACCCCACTGCAGACATCCTACCTGGGAGCCTTTACTGAGCAAACGAGGTGGCGGTGGGAGCCCCTGGAGCCGTGGTGTGCTGGCTGAGCCGGGCCGAGCCGCGGGGATCCGGTGGCGGTGGCCATTTTGGTTGTGGCGAAGTGTGAAGTGTGGGCGCCGCGCTCGTACGAGCGGCCCGTTAGTGGCCTGTGCTTGCCGGAGGGACCTTGCTGGAGTCGGTGGGGGCATGGGCTGGCCTCTGATCCTGCTGATCGTTGACAGAGGTAGACGGTGCAGGGACTCCTGGAGCTGACGGCGGCCATCTTGGAGGTGGCAGGGCAGGCTCCTTTGAATTGTGCTGCTCCTGAGGTGCTTGCTGGATAGCAGGCTCTATATTACAGTGAGACACTGCATCATCCCTTGAGCTCTCTGCAGATAACCACCTGCAAGCACTGCACTGAGGCTTCCTACCCCATATTTCTCTCTTTTTGCATGTACAGTGCATTCTCTCAGATTTAACCCTCAAAGCCCCCTGCTGTTAACTCTTATATTGCACCTCACCTACTCCCGACACGGTGTGTAGTGATTCAGGACGCTCTCCTGTGGATTCCTCTCTTAGTTTTAACGAAATGTTGGGACCTAGGTCCTTTCGAATGATGTGAAAACACAAATGCCTGACCACCCCCCTACCCAATTCAACTGATGAGCACGTAACACCCTGGCAGACCATTATTGTAATCTATCCCTAAGCTGGCACTTCTATTTCACCAGATATTATGAGCAGAGCGAACACTCTAGCAAAGAAAACAGGAGCCTCGCAAGATATTTCACACTTTTTGCGCCGGGAAAAAACGGCTGAAAATTTGTCTCCGTCTTCGCTATTGTCCTCCCCTAACATGGATCCGAAAGATTCACCCTCAACCAAAGAGGATATTCAATCCCTTCAGAGTATGATATTGGACCTTAAAAATTCCTTCACCACCGCTCTCCAATCAGCGATCGGTGAGCTGAAGACCGACTTGGCGGCCTTGGACTCTCGCACCAGCTCACTGGAATCACGGGTGGAAAACCAACGGGAATTCCACAAACAAGTGGGCGAGGACATGAGCTACCTATCTGGCGAGTTGGAATTCCTTAAAGATAAAGTTGAGGATAGCGAAAATCGCGAGAGGCGGAATAACTTACGCATTCGCAATGTCCCTGAATCCATTTCGGCCTCCGAACTAGAACCATACCTCAAACGATTGTTTCTGTATTTAGTCCCATCGTTCTCGGAATCTGCCATCCTGATAGAGAGAGCCCACCGCGCCCTGCGGCCTAAACCAAGGGACTCTGATCCTCCCCGTGATGTTATTCTTCGGTTTTTGTCATTCAAGACTAAGAACAGCATTACCACGGCATGCAGGAATTCCACTTCAACTCTATTCCAAGAATCACGGATCCAGATTTACCAGGATTTGTCACCAGTGACTATTGCTAAACGGCGTGACCTACGTTCTGTTACCTCTACACTGCGCGACAACGGTTACAAGTATCGTTGGGGTTTTCCTTTTCGTCTGATTGTGGAGATTGATGGCAAAGCTCATATCGTCCGCTCCCCTGAAGACGGAGACAAACTACAACTGTCTCCTACTACTACTTCTCAGAAGTGAAGACCCTTCTGTTTCAATTTATGTTTACATTTGAGTTTTGATACCGTATAGTTTAACTAATCTTTTTCATATTCTTACTCAAGTGTTGTGCTGCCTCCATTTTAGATGCTGTTTCAGATATGACTGCTCCTTTACTTAACTTCTGCACAGTTCTTATCGGCTGGATATATGTACTTCTTGTGTTGTTGTTCTTTTATCTTGCAGTCCTGACCGGTGGACCGGATACACTGCCCTATAAATGGGCCTTAAGATTGATCCCTGCCCCGATACCCAGGGACCCGTCTCTAGTTACCGGTCAGCTCAGCGACAATGCCATTGCTCTGATATTATTACTACTTTGAGACTGTCTTATGTCTAATATCTGGTTATCTTTTTTTTTCATCTGGTTCTCTCTGTATTGGACTGTCCTGCCTCTACTATAGGTTCCTCTATGGTGCTGGACGGCCCATTCTCTCTATTTACGATTAGTTTTGGGTGGGGGGTGTCAGTGCCTTGGCTTGACACTTCCTCCCCCAGTCTCTAGGGATTAGAGCTATACCTAAGAATATAGGGCTAATACCCTCCTCTATTTCATTGCCTTTGTATCCCACCAGTGAGCTCTTTCCTTTTTTTTTAGAGCTCAATCTTAGTAGTCGGGTATCCTGCCTTTGGGATACTACGTCTACTTTTTTGTCTTTTCTTTCTCGCCTCCTTTTCTAGGTTCTTGTTATAGTTCGTATGTACAATGATATACCTGCATTTATAGATAGTTAGATCTATATATCTTATATAGTTGTTTGTGTATAGGATTAAACACTTCTATTATTTTTTCTTTTTCTTCTCTCTTTTTTTTCTTTTTTCTTCTCTCTCTCACCTATTTTAGCAGAGTTCGGGGCCCCATCAGTTTCCTGTGGATTGCCCCCTTCTCTCTCTTTAGCCATGCCGCTAACATGTCTGTCCATCAATGTAAAGGGGCTGAATACACCCCAGAAACGTTCTCATCTCCACTAGAGATGAGCGCCTGAAACTTTTCGGGTTTTGTGTTTTGGTTTTGGGTTCGGTTCCGCGGCCGTGTTTTGGGTTCGACCGCGTTTTGGCAAAACCTCACCGAATTTTTTTTGTCGGATTCGGGTGTGTTTTGGATTCGTGTGTTTTTTTCAAAAAACCCTAAAAAACAGCTTAAATCATAGAATTTTGGGGTAATTTTGATCCCAAAGTATTATTAACCTCAAAAAACATAATTTACACTCATTTTCAGCCTATTCTGAACACATCACACCTCACAATATTATTTTTAGTCCTAAAATTTGCACCGAGGTCGCTGTGTGAGTAAGATAAGCGACCCTAGTGGCCGACACAAACACCGGGCCCATCTAGGAGTGGCACTGCAGTGTCACGCAGGATGTCCCTTCCAAAAAACCCTCCCCAAACAGCACATGACGCAAAGAAAAAAAGAGGCGCAATGAGGTAGCTGTGTGAGTAAGATTAGCGACCCTAGTGGCCGACACAAACACCGGGCCCATCTAGGAGTGGCACTGCAGTGTCACGCAGGATGTCCCTTCCAAAAAACCCTCCCCAAACAGCACATGACGCAAAGAAAAAAAGAGGCGCAATGAGGTAGCTGTGTGAGTAAGATTAGCGACCCTAGTGGCCGACACAAACACCGGGCCCATCTAGGAGTGGCACTGCAGTGTCACGCAGGATGGGCCTTCCAAAAAACCCTCCCCAAACAGCACATGACGCAAAGAAAAAAAGAGGCGCAATGAGGTAGCTGTGTGAGTAAGATTAGCGACCCTAGTGGCCGACACAAACACCGGGCCCATCTAGGAGTGGCACTGCAGTGTCACGCAGGATGGCCCTTCCAAAAAACCCTCCCCAAACAGCACATGACGCAAAGAAAAAAAGAGGCGCAATGAGGTAGCTGTGTGAGTAAGATTAGCGACCCTAGTGGCCGACACAAACACCGGGCCCATCTAGGAGTGGCACTGCAGTGTCACGCAGGATGTCCCTTCCAAAAAACCCTCCCCAAACAGCACATGACGCAAAGAAAAAAAGAGGCGCAATGAGGTAGCTGTGTGAGTAAGATTAGCGACCCTAGTGGCCGACACAAACACCAGGCCCATCTAAGAGTGGCACTGCAGTGTCACGCAGGATGTCCCTTCCAAAAAACCCTCCCCAAACAGCACATGACGCAAAGAAAAAAAGAGGCGCAATGAGGTAGCTGTGTGAGAAAGATAAGCGACCCTAGTGGCCGACACAAACACCGGGCCCATCTAGGAGTGGCACTGCAGTGTCACGCAGGATGTCCCTTCCAAAAAACCCTCCCCAAACAGCACATGACGCAAAGAAAAAAAGAGGCGCAATGAGGTAGCTGACTGTGTGAGAAAGATAAGCGACCCTAGTGGCCGACACAAACACCGGGCCCATCTAGGAGTGGCACTGCAGTGTCACGCAGGATGGCCCTTCCAAAAAACCCTCCCCAAACAGCACATGACGCAAAGAAAAAAAGAGGCGCAATGAGGTAGCTGTGTGAGTAAGATTAGCGACCCTAGTGGCCGACACAAACACCGAGCCCATCTAGGAGTGGCACTGCAGTGTCACGCAGGATGTCCCTTCCAAAAAACCCTCCCCAAACAGCACATGACGCAAAGAAAAAAAGAGGCGCAATGAGGTAGCTGACTGTGTGAGAAAGATAAGCGACCCTAGTGGCCGACACAAACACCGGGCCCATCTAGGAGTGGCACTGCAGTGTCACGCAGGATGTCCCTTCCAAAAAAACCTCCCCAAACAGCACATGACGCAAAGAAAAAAAGAGGCGCAATGAGGTAGCTGTGTGAGTAAGATTAGCGACCCTAGTGGCCGACACAAACACCGGGCCCATCTAGGAGTGGCACTGCAGTGTCACGCAGGATGGCCCTTCCAAAAAACCCTCCCCAAACAGCACATGACGCAAAGAAAAATAAAAGAAAAAAGAGGTGCAAGATGGAATTGTCCTTGGGCCCTTCCCACCCACCCTTATGTTGTATAAACAGGACATGCACACTTTAACCAACCCATCATTTCAGTGACAGGGTCTGCCACACGACTGTGACTGAAATGACGGGTTGGTTTGGACCCCCACCAAAAAAGAAGCAATTAATCTCTCCTTGCACAAACTGGCTCTACAGAGGCAAGATGTCCACCTCATCATCATCCTCCGATATATCACCGTGTACATCCCCCTCCTCACAGATTATCAATTCGTCCCCACTGGAATCCACCATGTCAGCTCCCTGTGTACTTTGTGGAGGCAATTGCTGCTGGTCAATGTCTGCGCGCAGGAATTGATTATAATTCATTTTAATGAACATCATCTTCTCCACATTTTCTGGATGTAACCTCGTACGCCGATTGCTGACAAGGTGAGCGGCGGCACTAAACACTCTTTCGGAGTACACACTTGTGGGAGGGCAACTTAGGTAGAATAAAGCCAGTTTGTGCAAGGGCCTCCAAATTGCCTCTTTTTCCTGCCAGTATAAGTACGGACTGTGTGACGTGGATACTTGGATGCGGTCACTCATATAATCCTCCACCATTCTATCAATGGTGATAGAATCATATGCAGTGACAGTAGACGACATGTCCGTAATGGTTGTCAGGTCCTTCAGTCCGGACCAGATGTCAGCATCAGCAGTCGCTCCAGACTGCCCTGCATCACCGCCAGCGGGTGGGCTCGGAATTCTGAGCCTTTTCCTCGCACCCCCAGTTGCGGGAGAATGTGAAGGAGGAGATGTTGACAGGTCGCGTTCCGCTTGACTTGACAATTTTCTCACCAGCAGGTCTTTGAAACCCAGCAGACTTGTGTGCGCCGGAAAGAGAGATCCAAGGTAGGTTTTAAATCTAGGATCGAGCACGGTGGCCAAAATGTAGTGCTCTGATTTCAACAGATTGACCACCCGTGAATCCTTGTTAAGCGAATTAAGGGCTCCATCCACAAGTCCCACATGCCTAGCGGAATCGCTCTGTCTTAGCTCCTCCTTCAATGTCTCCAGCTTCTTCTGCAAAAGCCTGATGAGGGGAATGACCTGACTCAGGCTGGCAGTGTCTGAACTGACTTCACGTGTGGCAAGTTCAAAAGGTTGCAGAACCTTGCACAACGTTGAAATCATTCTCCACTGCGCTTGAGACAGGTGCATTCCACCTCCTATATCGTGGTCAGTTGTATAGGCTTGAATGGCCTTTTGCTGCTCCTCCAACCTCTGAAGCATATAGAGGGTTGAATTCCACCTCGTTACCACCTCCTGCTTCAGATGATGGCAGGGCAGGTTCAGGCGTTTTTGGTGGTGCTCCAGTCTTCTGTACGTGCTGCCTGTACGCCGAAAGTGTCCCGCAATTTTTCTGGCCACCGCCAGCATCTCTTGCACGCCCCTGTCGTTTTTTAAAAAATTCTGCACCACCAAATTCAAGGTATGTGCAAAACATAAGACGTGCTGGAATTTGCCCAGATGTAATGCACGCACAATATTGCTGGCGTTGTCCGATGCCACAAATCCACAGGAGAGTCCAATTGGGGTAAGCCATTCCGCGATGATCTTCCTCAGTTGCCGTAAGAGGTTTTCAGCTGTGTGCGTATTCTGGAAACCGGTGATACAAAGCGTAGCCTGCCTAGGAACGAGTTGGCGTTTGCGAGATGCTGCTACTGGTGCCGCCGCTGCTGTTCTTGCGGCGGGAGTCCATACATCTACCCAGTGGGCTGTCACAGTCATATAGTCCTGACCCTGCCCTGCTCCACTTGTCCACATGTCCGTGGTTAAGTGGACATTGGGTACAGCTGCATTTTTTAGGACACTGGTGACTCTTTTTCTGAGGTCTGTGTACATTTTCGGTATCGCAACCCTAGAGAAATGGAACCTAGATGGTATTTGGTACCGGGGACACAGTACCTCCAACAAGTCTCTAGTTGGCTCTGCAGTAATGATGGATACCGGAACCACGTTTCTCACCACCCAGGATGTCAAGGCCTCAGTTATCCGCTTTGCAGTAGGATGACTGCTGTGATATTTAATCTTCCTCGCAAATGACTGTTGGACAGTCAATTGCTTGGTGGAAGTAGTAAAAGTGGTCTTACGACTTCCCCTCTGGGATGACCATCGACTCCCAGCAGCAACAACAGCAGCGCCAGCAGCAGTAGGCGTTACACGCAAGGATGCATCGGAGGAATCCCAGGCAGGAGAGGAATCGTCAGAATTGCCAGTGACATGGCCTGCAGGACTATTGGCATTCCTGGGGAAGGAGGAAATTGACACTGAGGGAGTTGGTGGGGTGGTTTGCGTGAGCTTGGTTACAAGAGGAAGGGATTTACTGGTCAGTGGAGTGCTTCCGCTGTCACCCAAAGTTTTTGAACTTGTCACTGACTTATTATGAATGCGCTGCAGGTGACGTATAAGGGAGGATGTTCCGAGGTGGTTAACGTCCTTACCCCTACTTATTACAGCTTGACAAAGGGAACACACGGCTTGACACCTGTTGTCCGCATTTCTGGTGAAATACCTCCACACCGAAGAGCTGATTTTTTTGGTATTTTCACCTGGCATGTCAACGGCCATATTCCTCCCACGGACAACAGGTGTCTCCCCGGGTGCCTGACTTAAACAAACCACCTCACCATCAGAATCCTCCTGGTCAATTTCCTCCCCAGCGCCAGCAACACCCATATCCTCCTCATCCTGGTGTACTTCAACACTGACATCTTCAATCTCACTATCAGGAACTGGACTGCGGGTGCTCCTTCCAGCACTTGCAGGGGGCGTGCAAATGGTGGAAGGCGCATGCTCTTCACGTCCAGTGTTGGGAAGGTCAGGCATCGCAACCGACACAATTGGACTCTCCTTGTGGATTTGGGATTTCGAAGAACGCACAGTTCTTTGCTGTGCTTTTGCCAGCTTGAGTCGTTTCATTTTTCTAGCGAGAGGCTGAGTGCTTCCATCCTCATGTGAAGCTGAACCACTAGCCATGAACATAGGCCAGGGCCTCAGCCGTTCCTTGCCACTCCGTGTGGTAAATGGCATATTGGCAAGTTTACGCTTCTCCTCCGACAATTTTATTTTAGGTTTTGGAGTCCTTTTTTTTCTGATATTTGGTGTTTTGGATTTGACATGCTCTGTACTATGACATTGGGCATCGGCCTTGGCAGACGACGTTGCTGGCATTTCATCGTCTCGGCCATGACTAGTGGCAGCAGCTTCAGCACGAGGTGGAAGTGGATCTTGATCTTTCCCTAATTTTGGAACCTCAACTTTTTTGTTCTCCATATTTTATAGGCAGAACTAAAAGGCACCTCAGGTAAACAATGGAGATGGATGGATTGGATACTAGTATACAATTATGGACGGACTGCCACGGTTAGGTGGTATAAAAAAACCACGGTTAGGTGGTATATAATACAATTATGGTTGGACGGACTGCCTGCCGAGTGCCGACACAGAGGTAGCCACAGCCGTGAACTACCGCACTGTACACTGGTTGATAAAGAGATAGTAGTATACTCGTAACAACTAGTATGACTATGACGGTATAAAGAATGAAAAAAAAACCACGGTTAGGTGGTATATATTATAATACAATTATGGATGGACGGACTGCCTGCCGAGTGCCGACACAGAGGTAGCCACAGCCGTGAACTACCGCACTGTACACTGGTTGATAAAGAGATAGTAGTATACTCGTAACAACTAGTACTATGACTATGACGGTATAAAGAATGAAAAAAAAACCACGGTTAGGTGGTATATATTGTAATACAATTATGGATGGACGGACTGCCTGCCGAGTTCCGACACAGAGGTAGCCACAGCCGTGAACTACCGCACTGTACACTGGTTGATAAAGAGATAGTAGTATACTCGTAACAACTAGTATGACTATGACGGTATAAAGAATGAAAAAAAAACCACGGTTAGGTGGTATATATTATAATACAATTATGGATGGACGGACTGCCTGCCGAGTTCCGACACAGAGGTAGCCACAGCCGTGAACTACCGCACTGTACACTGGTTGATAAAGAGATAGTAGTATACTCGTAACAAGTCAACTAGTATGACACTATGACGGTATAAAGAATGAAAAAAAAACCACGGTTAGGTGGTATATATTGTAATACAATTATGGATGGACGGACTGCCTGCCGAGTTCCGACACAGAGGTAGCCACAGCCGTGAACTACCGCACTGTACACTGGTTGATAAAGAGATAGTAGTATACTCGTAACAAGTCAACTAGTATGACACTATGACGGTATAAAGAATGAAAAAAAAAACACGGTTAGGTGGTATATATTATAATACAATTATGGATGGACGGACTGCCTGCCGAGTGCCGACACAGAGGTAGCCACAGCCGTGAACTACCGCACTGTACACTGGTTGATAAAGAGATAGTAGTATACTCGTAACAAGTCAACTAGTATGACACTATGACGGTATAAAGAATGAAAAAAAAACCACGGTTAGGTGGTATATATTGTAATACAATTATGGATGGACGGACTGCCTGCCGAGTTCCGACACAGAGGTAGCCACAGCCGTGAACTACCGCACTGTACACTGGTTGATAAAGAGATAGTAGTATACTCGTAACAAGTCAACTAGTATGACACTATGACGGTATAAAGAATGAAAAAAAAAACCACGGTTAGGTGGTATATATTATAATACAATTATGGATGGACGGACTGCCTGCCGAGTGCCGACACAGAGGTAGCCACAGCCGTGAACTACCGCACTGTACACTGGTTGATAAAGAGATAGTAGTATACTCGTAACAACTAGTATGACTATGACGGTATAAAGAATGAAAAAAAAACCACGGTTAGGTGGTATATATTATAATACAATTATGGATGGACGGACTGCCTGCCGAGTGCCGACACAGAGGTAGCCACAGCCGTGAACTACCGCACTGTACACTGGTTGATAAAGAGATAGTAGTATACTCGTAACAACTAGTATGACTGACTATGACGGTATAAAGAATGAAAAAAAAACCACGGTTAGGTGGTATATAATACAATTATGGTTGGACGGACTGCCTGCCGAGTGCCGACACAGAGGTAGCCACAGCCGTGAACTACCGCACTGTACACTGGTTGATAAAGAGATAGTAGTATACTCGTAACAACTAGTATGACTATGACGGTATAAAGAATGAAAAAAAAACCACGGTTAGGTGGTATATATTGTAATACAATTATGGATGGACGGACTGCCTGCCGAGTTCCGACACAGAGGTAGCCACAGCCGTGAACTACCGCACTGTACACTGGTTGATAAAGAGATAGTAGTATACTCGTAACAACTAGTATGACTGACTATGACGGTATAAAGAATGAAAAAAAAACCACGGTTAGGTGGTATATAATACAATTATGGTTGGACGGACTGCCTGCCGAGTGCCGACACAGAGGTAGCCACAGCCGTGAACTACCGCACTGTACACTGGTTGATAAAGAGATAGTAGTATACTCGTAACAACTAGTATGACTGACTATGACGGTATAAAGAATGAAAAAAAAACCACGGTTAGGTGGTATATAATACAATTATGGTTGGACGGACTGCCTGCCGAGTGCCGACACAGAGGTAGCCACAGCCGTGAACTACCGCACTGTACACTGGTTGATAAAGAGATAGTAGTATACTCGTAACAACTAGTATGACTATGACGGTATAAAGAATGAAAAAAAAACCACGGTTAGGTGGTATATATTGTAATACAATTATGGATGGACGGACTGCCTGCCGAGTTCCGACACAGAGGTAGCCACAGCCGTGAACTACCGCACTGTACACTGGTTGATAAAGAGATAGTAGTATACTCGTAACAAGTCAACTAGTATGACACTATGACGGTATAAAGAATGAAAAAAAAACCACGGTTAGGTGGTATATATTATAATACAATTATGGATGGACGGACTGCCTGCCGAGTGCCGACACAGAGGTAGCCACAGCCGTGAACTACCGCACTGTACACTGGTTGATAAAGAGATAGTAGTATACTCGTAACAACTAGTATGACTGACTATGACGGTATAAAGAATGAAAAAAAAACCACGGTTAGGTGGTATATAATACAATTATGGTTGGACGGACTGCCTGCCGAGTGCCGACACAGAGGTAGCCACAGCCGTGAACTACCGCACTGTACACTGGTTGATAAAGAGATAGTAGTATACTCGTAACAACTAGTATGACTATGACGACGGTATAAAGAAAGAAAAAAAAAACCACGGTTAGGTGGTATATAATACAATTATGGATGGACGGACTGCCTGCCGAGTGCCGACTGCCGACACAGAGGTAGCCACAGCCGTGAACTACCGCACTGTACTGTGTCTGCTGCTAATATAGACTGGTTGATAAAGAGATAGTATACAACAATACTACTACTAATATTATATATACTGGTGGTCAGGCACTGGTCACCACTAGTCACACTGGCAGTGGCACTCCTGCAGCAAAAGTGTGCACTGTTTAATCTTAAATTAATATAATATTATGTACTCCTGGCTCCTGCTATAACAACCTGCAGTGCTCCCCAGTCTCCCCCACAATTATAAGCTTTTATACATTGATGTGCAGCACACTGGGCTGAGCAGTGCACACAGACTGAGTCACTGTGTGACTGCTGTGTATCGTTTTTTTCAGGCAGAGAACGGATATAGCAGAGAACGGATATATTAAATAAAAGTTAACTTAAAACAAACAACTGCACTGGTCACTGTGGTAAACTCTGTCTGCACAATCTCTCTCTCTCTCTCTCTCTTCTAATCTATTCTAATGGAGAGGACGCCAGCCACGTCCTCTCCCTATCAATCTCAATGCACGTGTGAAAATGGCGGCGACGCGCGGCTCCTTATATAGAATCCGAGTCTCGCGAGAATCCGACAGCGTCACGATGACGTTCGGGCGCGCTCGGGTTAACCGAGCAAGGCGGGAAGATCCGAGTCGCTCGGACCCGTGAAAAAAAAAGTGAAGTTCGTGCGGGTTCGGATTCAAAGAAACCGAACCCGCTCATCTCTAATCTCCACAGATCTCTCAAAACTTTGAAAGGTGACATGATTTTTCTACAGGAGACACATTTGAAATCAGCCTCCCATCCCTCACTGATGTCTAAATGATTTCCCATGGCCTGGTACTCCAATAATGCAGCGAAAAGAAATGGGGTTGCTATTTTAATCAGAGGATCCGTTACTTTCCAGTTCCTAGACTGTAAATGCAACACTGAAGGCCGTTATGTAATGGTGAGAGGTAAAATTGGACACCAGGAGGTTACATTGGCTAATCTATACTCTCCAAATACGGCCCAATCCAAATTTCTCTGACATCCTAGTGGATGCTGGGACTCCGTCAGGACCATGGGGATTAGCGGCTCCGCAGGAGACAGGGCACAAAAATAAAGCTTTAGGATCAGGTGGTGTGCACTGGCTCCTCCCCCCATGACCCCCCTCCAAGCCTCAGTTAAGTTTTTGTGCCCGTCCGAGCAGGGTGCAATCTAGGTGGCTCTCCTAAAGAGCTGCTTAGAAAAAGTTATTAGGTTTTTTATTTTCAGTGAGACCTGCTGGCAACAGGCTCACTGCTACGAGGGACTTAGGGGAGAGAAGTGAACTCACCTGCGTGCAGGATGGATTGGCTTCTTAGGCTACTGGACACCATTACCTCCAGAGGGATCGAACACAGGCCCAGCCATGGAGTCCGGTCCCGGAGCCGCGCCGCCGACCCCCTTGCAGATGCCGAAAAGTGAAGAGGTCCAGAAACCGGCGGCAGAAGACTTTTCAGTCTTCATGAGGTAGCGCACAGCACTGCAGCTGTGCGCCATTGTTGTCACACACTTCACACCAGCGGTCACGGAGGGTGCAGGGCGCTGGGGGGGGCGCCCTGGGCAGCAATGATAATACCTTATTCTGGCTAAAAAATACATCACATATAGTCCCTGGGGCTATATGGATGTATTTAACCCCTGCCAGGTCTCAGAAAAACGGGAGAAGAAGCCAGCCGAAAAGGGGGCGGGGCCTATTCTCCTCAGCACACAGCGCCATTTTCCCTCACAGAAATGCTGGTGGGAAGGCTCCCAGGCTCTCCCCTGCACTGCACTACAGAAACAGGGTTAAAACAGAGAGGGGGGGCACTTATTTGGCGATATGATTATATATATTAAGATGCTATAAGGGAAAAACACTTATATGAAGGTTGTCCCTGTATAATTATAGCGTTTTGGTGTGTGCTGGCAAACTCTCCCTCTGTCTCCCCAAAGGGCTAGTGGGGTCCTGTCCTCTATCAGAGCATTCCCTGTGTGTGTTGCTGTGTGTCGGTACGTGTGTGTCGACATGTATGAGGACGATGTTGGTGAGGAGGCGGAGCAATTGCCTGTAATGGTGATGTCACTCTCTAGGGAGTCGACACCGGAATGGATGGCTTATTTAAGGAATTACGTGATAATGTCAACACGCTGCAAGGTCGGTTGACGACATGAGACGGCCGGCAAACAAATTAGTACCTGTCCAGGCGTCTCAAACACCGTCAGGGGCGTTAAAACGCCCATTTTACCTCAGTCGGTCGACACAGACACAGACACGGACACTGACTCCAGTGTCGACGGTGAAGAAACAAACGTATTTTCCTTTAGGGCCACACGTTAATTGTTAAGGGCAATGAAGGAGGTGTTACATATTTCTGATACTACAAGTACCACAAAAAAGGGTATTATGTGGGGTGTGAAAAAACTACCTATAGTTTTTCCTGAATCGGATAAATTAAATGAAGTGTGTGATGATGCGTGGGTTTCCCCCGATAGAAAATTATTGGCGGTATACCCTTTCCCGCCAGAAGTTAGGGCGCGTTGGGAAACACCCCTCAGGGTGGATAAGGCGCTCACACGCTTATCAAAACAAGTGGCGGTACCGTCTCCAGATAGGGCCGCCCTCAAGGAGCCAGCTGATAGGAGGCTGGAAAATATCCTAAAAAGTATATACACACATACTGGTGTTATACTGCGACCAGCGATCGCCTCAGCCTGGATGTGCAGCGCTGGGGTGGCTTGGTCGGATTCCCTGACTGAAAATATTGATACCCTTGACAGGGACAGTATTTTATTTACTATAGAGCATTTAAAGGATGCATTTCTATATATGCGAGATGCACAGAGGGATATTTGCACTCTGGCATCAAGAGTAAGTGCGATGTCCATATCTGCCAGAAGATGTTTATGGACACGACAGTGGTCAGGTGATGCAGATTCCAAACGGCACATGGAAGTATTGCCGTATAAAGGAGTTATTTGGGGTCGGTCCATCGGACCTGGTGGCCACGGCAACAGCTGGAAAATCCACCTTTTTTACCCCAAGTTACATCTCAGCAGAAAAAGACACCGTCTTTTCAGCCTCAGTCCTTTCGTCCCCATAAGGGCAAGCGGGCAAAAGGCCAGTCATATCTGCCCAGGGATAGAGGAAAGGGAAGAAGACTGCAGCAGGCAGCCCATTCGCAGGAACAGAAGCCCTTCACCGCTTCTGCCAAGCCCTCAGCATGACGCTGGGGCCGTACAAGCGGACTCAGGTGCGGTGGGGGGGTCGTCTCAAGAGTTTCAGAGCGTAGTGGGCTCACTCGCAAGTGGACCCCTGGATCCTACAAGTAGTATCCCAGGGGTACTGATTGGAAATTCGAGACGTCTCCCCCTCACAGGCTCCTGATGTCTGCTTTACCAACGTCTTCCTCCGACAGGAAGGCAGTATTGGAAACAATTCACAAGCTGTATTACCAGCAGGTGATAATCAAAGTACCCCTCCTACAACAAGGAAAGGGGTATTATTCCACACTATATTGTGGTACTGAAGCCAGACGGCTCGGTGAGACCTATTCTAAATCTGAAATCTTTGAACACTTACATACAAAGGTTCAAATCAAGATGGAGTCACTCAGAGCAGTGATAGCGAACTAGGAAGAAGGGGACTATATGGTGTCCCTGGACATCAAGGATGCTTACATCCATGTCCAAAATTGCCCTTCTCACCAAGGGTACCTCAGGTTCGTGGTACGGAACTGTCACTATCAGTTTCAGACGCTGCCGTTTGGATTGTCCACGGCACCCCGGGTCTTTACCAAAGTAATGGCCGAAATGATGATTCTTCTTCAAAGAAAAAGCGTATTAATTATCCCTTACTTGGACGATCTCCTGATAAGGGCAAGGTCCAGAGAACAGTTGGAAGTCGAAGTAGCACTATCTCAAGTAGTTCTACGACAGCACGGGTGGATTCTAAATATTCCAAAATCACAGCCGTTTCCGACGACACGTCTGCTGTTCCTAGGGATGATTCTGGACACAGTCCAGAAAAAGGTGTTTCTCCCGGAGGAGAAAGCCAGGGAGTTATCCGAGCTAGTCAGGAACCTCCTAAAACCAGGAAAAGTGTCAGTGCATCATTGCACAAGAGTCCTGGGAAAAATGGTGGCTTATTACGAAGCGATTCCATTCGGCAGATTCCACGCAAGAACTTTTCAGTGGGATCTGCTGGACAAATGGTCCGGATTGCATCTTCAGATGCATCAGCGGATAACCCTATCTCCAAGAACAAGGGTATTTCTCCTGTGGTGGTTACAGAGTGCTCATCTTCTAGAGGGCCGCAGATTCGGCATTCAGGATTGGATGCTGGTGACCACGGAGGCCAGCCTGAGAGGCTGGGGAGCAGTCACACAGGGAAAAAATTTCTAGGGAGTGTGATCAAGTCTGGAGACTTTTCTCCACATAAATATACTGGAGCTAAGGGCAATTTACAATGCTCTAAGCTTAGCAAGTCCTCTGCTTCAAGGTCAGCCGGTATTGATCCAGTGGGACAACATCACGGCAGTCGCCCACGTAAACAGACAGGGCGGCACAAGAAGCAGGAGGCCAATGGCAGAAACTGCAAGGATTTTTCGCTGGGCGGAAAATCATGTGATAGCACTGTCAGCAGTATTCATTCCGGGAATGGACAACTGGGAAGCAGACTTCCTCAGCAGAAAAAACTGGACAGGTATTGCGCCAGGTCAAGAGACCCTCAGGCAATAGCTGTAGACGCTCTGGTAACACCATGGGTGTACCAGTCAGTGTAGGTGTTTCCTCCTCTGCCTCTCATACCAAAAGTACTGAGAATTATACGGCAAAGGGGAGTAAGAACGATACTCGTAGCTCCGGATTGGCCAAGAAGAACTTGGTACCCGGAACTTCAGGAGATGCTCACGGAAGATCCGTGGCCTCTACCCCTAAGACGGGACCTGCTTCAGCAGGGACCGGGTCTATTCCAAGACTTACCGCGGCTGTTTTTAACGGCATGGCGGTTGAACGCCGAATTCTAAGGGAAAAAGGCATTCCGGAAGAGGTCATCCCTACGCTGGTAAAAGCCAGGAAGGAGGTGACTGCACAACATTATCACCGCATTTGGAGAAAATATGTTGCGTGGTGTGAGGCCAGGAAGGCCCCCACGGAGGAATTTCAACTGGGTCGATTCCTACATTTCCTGCAAACAGGATTGTCTATGGGACTCAAATTGGGGTCCATTAAGGTTCAAATTTCGACCCTGTCGATTTTCTTCCAGAAAAAATTGGCTTCAGTTCCTGAAGTCCAGACTTTTGTAAAAGGAGTACTACATATACAGCCCCCGGTTGTGCCCCCAGTGGCTTCGTGGGACCTTAATGTAGTTTTGGATTTTCTCAAATTCCATTGGTTTGAGCCACTCAAATCGGTGGATTTGAAATATCTTACTGGAAAGTAACCATGCTACTGGGCCTGGCTTCAGCCAGGAGAGTATCAGAATTGGCGGCTTTATCGTATAAAAGCCCATATCTGATTTTCCATTCGGACAGGGCAGAACTGCGGACGCGTCCTCAGTTTCTGCCTAAGGTGGTGTCGGCGTTTCACCTGAACCAACCTATTGTGGTGCCTGCGGCTACTAGCGATTTGGAGGATTCCAAGTTGCTGGACGTTGTCAGGGCATTGAAAATATATATATTTCAAGGACGGCTGGAGTCAGAAAATCTGACTCGCTGTTTATACTGTATGCACCCAACAAGCTGGGTGCTCCTGCGTCTAAGCAGACGATTGCTCGTTGGATTGGTAGCACAATTCAACTTGCACATTCTGTGGCAGGCCTGCCACAGCCTAAATCTGTCAAGGCCCATTCCACAAGGAAGGTGGGCTCATCCTGGGCGGCTGCCCGAGGGGTCTCGGCATTACAACTCTGCCCAGCAGCTACGTGATCGGGGGAGAACACGTTTGTAAAATTCTACAAATTTGATACCATGGCTAAAGAGGACCTGGAGTTCTCTCATTCGGTGCTGCAGAGTCATCCGCACTCTCCCGCCCGTTTGGGAGCTTTGGTATAATCCCCATGGTCCTGACGGAGTCCAAGCATCCACTAGGACGTCAGAGAAAATAAGATTTTACTTACCGATAAATCTATTTCTCGTAGTCCGTAGTGGATGCTGGGCGCCCATCCCAAGTGCGGATTGTCTGCAATACTTGTACATAGTTATTGTTACAAAAAAATCGGGTTGTTATTGTTGTGAGCCGTCTGTTCAGAGGCTCCTACCTTTGTCATACTGTTAACTGGGTTCAGATCACAGGTTGTACAATGTGATTGGTGTGGCTGGTATGAGTCTTACCCGGGATTCAAAATCCTTCCTTATTGTGTACGCTCGTCCGGGCACAGTATCCTAACTGAGGCTTGGAGGGGGGTCATGGGGGGAGGAGCCAGTGCACACCACCTGATCCTAAAGCTTTATTTTTGTGCCCTGTCTCCTGCGGAGCCGCTAATCCCCATGGTCCTGACGGAGTCCCAGCATCCACTACGGACTACGAGAAATAGATTTATCGGTAAGTAAAATCTTATTTTTTTCGCAAGTTCTTCCAAGACCTCTACTCATATAGACGGGGTAAGACACTTGTTGGTGGAGATTTCAATATGGCTCTCACATATATGGATAATTCCGGCCCCTTGCGCAGTGGACGAACCCCACACTCTTCTGTACTACACAGAGGCATGGCCGAGGCTGGTCTGTTTGATGTCTGGGGCTTTCTTAATCCGACCACTAGGGACTACACTTTTTACTCCAATCTGCATGTTGAGTATTCTCACATTGATATGTTCCTAAGCTGTGCACCTCTCTCCCAGACGGCACGCGCTTCCTCGATAGTCCCGCTTACTTGGACTGACCACGCGGCTTTGGCTGCGACTTTTGATATATTTGATATCCCTGACGGTAGACCGACATGGAGACTTAACAAAACCCCAATATGGGAGGCCCATAAGGCGGTGATTAGAGGATCCATAATCCAATTTGCGTCCCGCCGTAGGAGAAATCAGGAAACGCAAATTGCTTTATTAACCGACACCATTGCAAAACTAGATAGGGAACACAAACGCACACATTCTAAGAAAATACTAGCCGACCTTTCTAAGACCTGTGATGACCTACAATCTCTTTTGGCTGAGAACATTGAGCGCTCACTTCGCTGGGCTAATCAATCATCTTACGACAAAAGCAACAAGGCTCATACTTTGTTGGCTAAACGCCTACGTGCCAAAAAGCTAATCAAGCCATTCATACTATTAGAGAACCCTCGGGTAGCGCTACCTACGACCCTAAGAAAATTAATGGTATTTTCTCTGATTATTACAGAGCACTCTATAATCTTGACCCCCCGACCGACCCCTCGGCACTCGCCGATCAGGTTCAACAATATCTAGATTCATGCGCCCTTCCTCGGTTAGATGATGCAGCTAACTCTGCTCCCAATGCTGATATTTCTGCTGAGGAGATTGAAGCGGCACTGAAAACCCAAAAACCTTCTAAGGCTCATGGCCCGGACGGCTAACCGATGGTGTATTACAAAACTTCCGCTCCTCAGCTTATCCCTCATATGGTCTCTTTATTTAATAAGATAATGCAGGGCACCCTTTTTCACACTGATTCCATGACCTCTCGTATTATAGTTATTCCGAAACCCGGTAAGGACCCCTCATATTGCTCAAATTATAGACCCATCTCTTTGATAAATACCGAGCTCAAGCTTTTTGCCAAAGTACTGGCATCTCGCCTGAATACTGTGTTGACGTCATTAATAGACCCTGATCAAGTGGGATTTATTCCCGGCCGCCAGGCCTCAGATAACACCAGACGTATTGTTAACTTAATTCCCCAAATTAACGCAACGAAAACACCAGCGATTGCTCTGGCGCTTGACGCCGAGAAGGCGTTTGATCGCATCTCTTGGCCTTTTTGGTTTTCTACATTATCTACGTTTGGTCTTCATGGTCATTTCATCACTGCAGTAGCGGCCCTTTATTCTAACCCCTCATCTATGGTCCTGACTAATGGATTAAGCTCACTCCGGTTTAGTTTAAAGAACAGCACTCGTCAGGGTTGCCCTCTCTCACCCCTACTTTTCGCCTTATGTATTGAACCTCTTGCAGCCCGTATTAGACTCAATGCTGACATTAAGAGTATTACTGAGGGGCAGAGCTCGTATAAAATATCTGTTTGCAGATGACGTGCTCGTGACTCTTTCTAACCCTTTGATTTCTCTTCCTAACCTACAGAAAGAACTACTTTTGTACGGTTCCCTCTCTGGTTATAAAATAAATCATACCAAATCAGAGGCCCTCGTGTTTAACGTTTCTTCTCATACTAGCTTGACCTTGACCTCTTCTTTCCCTTTTTTCTGGAGGCCCTCCGCCATAAAATACCTGGGCATATATATCACTAAATCCTATACTAGCGGGGGGCGTGGCTTGACTGGAAATGGAGTAGGACGTGTTCTCCTAACTCCCCAGCCGACAAATCCTGACTATATCCTGACACCCCCCTGAGTGACTGCTTAAGTGGCCCTGTACGGCTATCTAACTGCCTGCTGTCCGCTCTGGGCCTTGTTTCACGGAGATCCAGTGTCCGGTGTCCCTGCTGGGAACATAAAAGGAGTGAGCTGATCCTGACCTGCATGAGACCGGCGCCATTTTGGATTGTGCTGCCCGGGAGCTGTGCTATCCGTCCCCCACCCGGCTTACCTGACATACCCCGCGGCCGGCGAGTAGATAGCACGGGGGCCCCGCCGCTTGAGCAGCCTGTCACTCCAGTCCACTTCCCCGCCGGACGGCCAGGGTGCTTGTCGCGGCTGTGCTGGCTGTGGGAAGCCGCCGGGCGCCATCTTGCGGTTGGCGGGCCGCGTGTACGGAGCTCCGCCATCCGCCCCTGTTAGTCCAGCTAAATGTGAAACGGCCTGTGTGCTGGCCGGAGAGCACCCCCGCTAAATACCACATGAGCCCTTGCCCCCCTGAGGGCTATATCACCGCCTGGGCGGATTGCGGGTTTCCGGGCGCCATCTTGTGGTTGGCAGAGGGCTCAACTCTGCTCCTGTCCACACCTCTTCTGCTGGAAGTGTCTCCTTCAAATAGATTGGGCAGCTGGACCTGACTGAAGGCTGGAGACTGATACTGGGAGATCTGCATTGCTCTGCCTCAGGTGGGTGCTGTCTGTGAGGGTGGGAAGTTGCCTGACTCCCTGATTCTGACCACAGCTCCCAAACTTACTGTGTCGACACCCAGCAACACTATTAAGAACACTGGTCCTTTTATATATATATATATTTGTCCCGCGCCTATTGGCCCTCACACAGCGTGCTAGTGCCTGCGCCCCCTCTCTCTGCCTGCATTGCTTTGATATATAACTGGTTGAACACGGCGGCATTGTGTTATCCAAAATGGTGAAAGGCCGCCAACAAAACGCGGCGGCGGGCGCAATGGAGAAGTTTGTCCGCAATCCCGGTCCCCAACAACAGAGGAGGGAAACTACACAAGCTGAGTCTTCGCCCCCCTCTCCTGCATACAGCTCTGCCTCATCAGAACCGCCTGATGCTGCGTTACAAAGAGTGTTGGATGCCGTGACAGCTAGTGAGGCCCGCTTGGCTGATAAAATTGGGCAGGTGCAGTCTGATCTCTCCATTATCCATCAGGACCTACAACGGGTGAGAGAGAGGGTGGGTGAGGCCGAAACCCGTATCTCCAATGTCGAAGATACTGTCAACCCGCTGGGACGGCGTACTGATACTTTAGAGTCTCAGATGACTGATGTGCGCAAAAAACTAACGGATATGGAGGGACGCTTACGTCGTAATAATGTCCGTTTCATCGGTCTGCCCGAGAAGGAGGAAGGCTCATCTCCTGAGGAATTTCTAGAAACATGGCTTCGGAAGGAATTTGGGTCCGATGAATTCTCGCCTCATTTCACCATAGAGCGAGCTCATAGAGTTCCGATGCGCCCACTGCCTCCGGGGGCTCCGCCTCGTACCTTCATCGCCAAGTTCCTTCACTTCCGCGACCGGGACACTGTTCTGAAACTTGCTCGCACGAAAGGCCCCCTAAAATGGAACGGGTCGCCAATATCGGTCTTCCCGGACTTCGCGGTGGAGGTGCAGAAAGATAGAGCTCAATTTCTGTCTGTTAAGAGGAGACTCCGGGAACTTGATTTGCCATACGCCATGCTCTTTCCATCACGACTGCGGGTGGTAGCTGATGGTGAAACCAAGTTTTTTGCGGCTCCTCGAGAGGCGTTGACGTGGCTGGATAGACGCTTCCCAGCGAGACGGGCTCTTGCTGATCCGTGATTAATTCCTGTGACTATGGTGGCATGAGACTTTATGTACAGGATAAGATTATCTGCATATCTACTGGGGGGATGCAGGATGTGGAAAATGTTTAAATATCTCAGTGCCGCTTCCTGAGGATGTGAGGGTGGAGGGGGGGATAACTACTTGCCTGATGTTCTGTCTTGTTATTTGTCTCATACAGGCCAATTATTATATCCATATTGCTGGGATGCGGTGGCTGGGGGGGCTGGGGGAGAGGAGGGATATGTCTGTGGTCCGAATATACCCGATTGTATTTTGTTCTTAAGTCCCGGGGGGGTGACTTTGCATGTTTCGCCCCTTTTTCTATTTTATGGGGGCGATTTAGTCTAATGGCTGGGGATGTTTTTTGATTTCTCTGTTTTTTAGGGCCATTATATTCTTGGCTCCACCCAGGGTATAACTAGTTGTGTGCTCTGGGCTTGAGCCTGCGTTCTGTTAGGGGATCCAAGTATGCTGCAGGTTGGGAGTAGTGTACAGGGTGGGGGGAGGGGGGAAGTTAAAGGTTACAGTTGTTTCAGGTATGGATATTTGGAATTTGAGTGTGTGTGGCTTACGAATCTATTCATTGAGCGGTGGTGCCTTGTACTTGTATGCAGAGAGGATGGATCTGGCTGGCTGCGGGCTGTAGCCTCTATTATTATCAAAATGAACCCTTATGGTTGGACTTAGGATAGTGTCATGGAATGTGCGGGGACTTAATGACAAGATTAAGCGATCTCTGGTGCTTAGACAAATTAAGCAGTATGCCGCCGATGTGATATGTCTTATGGAGACCCACCTGGTGGGCAGCAAGACCCTAGCCATTAAGAGACCTTGGGTAGGGTGGGCATTCCATTCTACACACACTTCTGCCTCTCGAGGGGTCTCTATCCTTGTAAAGAAGACAGTTCCCTTTGTGATGGAGTCAGTACAAACGGACCCATGGGGAAGATATGTGTTTTTAAAGTGTAAGATCCACTGTACCCCTCTGCTTTTACTGTCCGTGTATGTGCCTCCCCCATATACCTCCGATGTCCTGAAAAAAGTTGCAGGGTTTATGGCCTTGTCACCGGGTATACCCGTGGTTTGTGTGGGGGATTTCAACAATGTATTAGATAAAGCGATGGATAGATTCTCTACCAATCCTTCTGGTCCACACTCTGGTAGAAATGATTTTGCTGATGTTGTGTCGGGGCTGGGCCTGGTCGATCCCTGGAGACTGAGACATCCATCTGTTAAACAATATTCATGTTTCTCACACTCCCACTCCTCGTTCTCTAGGATTGACCTGGCTCTTCTCTCGAGCGATCTGATTCCTAGGGTCCGGGATAGCAAATATGAGACTAGGGGTATATCGGATCACTCCCCTTTCACATTGATCCTGGATTTTAATTGCTCTAGAGGCCAGGCAGTGTGGAAGTTTAATCCGTTCTGGCTAGTACATATGGGAGATGGCTCCGATTTGGTGGCTGCGTGGCGGGAATTTTTCGAGATAAACAAGGCTGGGCAGCCTATCTCTAATTTATGGGATGCGTTTAAGGCCTTTTTACGGGGAACCCTAATTAAACGAGTGGCTAATTTAAAAACCTTTTTCCGACACCGGGAATCCGAACTAGAGACCCTAAGTGTTGCTGCAGAGGCACAATATTTACAGGATTGCTTGGATAGTTCCAAATCTGCATGGTTGTCAGCTCAGGGGGAATGGAGGGAATGTCTAATGGAAAAGACTCAGCATAGACTCCTCTTCTCCTCTCACGCCTTTTACGCCTCCGGGGACAGGCCGGGATCATATTTAGCCTCCCTGGCACGGGGAGAGAGATCCGCTAATACAGTGGTTGAAATAGAGGCCTCAGACGGTACCATCTTATTGCAGACCCCACAGATTGCGTCGGAATTCGTGTTGTATTATAGGCAATTATACAGCTCTAAACTAGACTGTACCCCGATGCAATTAGACGAATATTTACAGACTATACAGCTCCCCTTGCTGACTGGTGAGGCACATGACTTCCTCGAGGCACCTATCTCGCCAGAAGAGATTGTGGCTGCGATCAATGCTGCTCCCAATGGGAAGGCTTCGGGGCTCGACGGCATACCGTCTGAACTATACAAACATCATTTAGATTTTTTTGTCCCCCAATTACTTGAGTTATATAATCAGATATTCACACAGGAATCCCTCCCATCATCTATGGCAGAGGCATTGATTATTGTCCTTCCGAAGCCCGATAAGGACCATAGGAAGGTTGATTCTTATAGACCTATCTCCCTTCTACCGACCGACATTAAAATTCTGGCCAAAATCCTGGCAAGTAGATTAAATCAGGTCATTACGCAGCTCATACATCCAGATCAGACAGGATTTATGCCCAATAAATCAACATCCATTAATCTCAGACGATTATTTACCCATCTCCAGGTCTCCCGTGAGGCACCCTCATCCATAATAGTATCATTGGACGCCGCTAAGGCCTTTGACTCAGTGGAGTGGGAATATTTGTGGAGTATCATGCGCAAGTTTGGTATAGGCCCCAGCTTTATCAAATTCGTTCGATTACTGTATTCCTCTCCCCTGGCTAGAGTGGCGGTGAATGGCTTTGTATCACAGTCCTTTCCATTGTCTAGAGGTACTCGTCAGGGATGCCCATTGTCCCCTACCCTGTTTGCTATGGCCATTGAACCCCTTGCATGTCTTCTGCGAGCGAACCCTGAGATTGTTGGATATACAGTGGGCACCAGGGAGGAGAAGATAGCTCTATATGCTGATGACATCCTGCTATTTGTGGACCGTTATGCTGAGTCTATGCCTAAGATCTTAGATATTATTAATAAGTTCGGCTGTTACTCCGGGCTTCTGATCAATTGGGAGAAATCCTCCATTATCCCCCTTCAGGGCGAGGTCCCTGCCCCCCCATTGGTTGTTCTCCCACTAAGATGGGTGGACTCCTTCAAATATCTGGGCATTTGGGTATCCAACGACCCTCATAAATTTACTTCCCTTAATATTACACCGCAAATATCTTATCTTCGCAATAAAGTGAAGGTCTGGGGGAAACTGCCCCTGACAGTTACAGGGAGGGTTAACTTGGTAAAAATGGTTTTTCAGCCCAAACTCCTGTACATACTACAACAATCCCCAATATACATCCCCCAGAAAATTTTTAAACAGATAGATGGTTTGATGTCCTCTTTGGTCTGGGCTAGTAAACGGGCACGGTTAAAACTCAATACTTTGACCAGGCCCAAAAACTCAGGGGGGCTGGCTCTTCCCAACTTCCGTTTTTATTACCTGGCAGCACAATTAGCACATCTATGGGAATGGGTTAATGAGTCTGACACTTCGAGTCTGCACTCACAGGTGGTGTTGCAGGAGTACTCGGGTGGTTCCCCACTGAGACTGCTTCTCTGTGGAAGCGTCAAAATGTCGGCACTACCAATCATTAAACAATATATTACTGTTTGGAGGCTGGCGCACCAGATATTGCAAGGACAGGGCATAGACCCTGACACTCCGCTGGACAATAAATATGGATTGCCGGAGTTGTGTCAGCTTCAAGTCAGGGAGGTATGGGAGCCACGGGGAGTAACTTCATTGGGACACTTATACACTGACGGGTTTTTTAGATCCTTCCAGCAGATTCAACAGGAATTTAACGTCCCCTCTGCGTATTTTTTTCGCTTCCTTCAATTACGGCATGCTATGTCTGCCCAATTCCCCGATGGCCCGCCAGCGCTTACTGATTCCCCGGTCAAATTGCTATTGCAGACGGTGGGATCCGGTCATTTAGTCTCCAAAATATATGGCCGGTTACTTCAAATGCATCATATAGACCCCCTTAGTTCCCTCAGGACCAAGTGGGAATCTGATGTAGGTCCAATGTCGGACGATATATGGGAGGGTGCTCTGGGATCGTGCAGGCTTTCAACATCATCTGTCCGTTATCAACAAATTCAGTTGTTCGTGCTACATAGGGTATATATGTCCCCTCTGAGACTGTCGCATATAGGGGGATCCCACAGTTCAAAATGCCCCAAATGTGGCAGTCTGGGAGCAGACTTTTGGCATATGATATGGCTATGTCCCTTGGTGTTGATCTTTTGGGAGGAGGTTATACGTGCCATAGTTGTTACGGGTATCCCCTCTACCGTACTTACACCTATCTCTTGTATATTAGCAACGATAGATGAGGAAGCTCTAGATCCGCCCAGTCGACGCTATGTTGCAAGCCTCTGTGCTTTAGCCAAGGTTTGCATAGCCAGACTGTGGATGGCTAATGAAGCCCCAGCCCCGCAATCCTGGATTGCTCTGGTTAATACCTCTGTCGCACATGAAAAATTTGTATATCTGGCCAGGAATGCGGAAAAAAAGTTTATTGCTATATGGGGAAAGTGGATGAGCTCTCGCTATTTCGCTTCACGGCTGAATACTGCTGAGCCCTAGATTTAGTTAACTAACCAATATGAGTGTTTTCTGTGGGAGATCCCTGGGATGAGTGGACCGTGGCCAGCCAGGTTCAAAGGCATGATACTGCCGTGACAAAGTATAATACGATGTATGTACAATATATAGTAAATTTGGGTCATCACTGCTCTGTTGCTATATAAGACTTTGAATGAGATATATAACACCACGTCACACTATGCTCTTTTTGTAATACCGTAAGCATGTTGTTGATTTTATTATTTTTTTTATCTGTTTAAGTGTTTTAGTTTGGTTGATTTATGTTTGTTATGTTTGCCACAGGCAATGTTTAAATGTTAAAGCATTGTAAAAACCAATAAAAACTTATTGAATTTAAAAAAAATCCTATACTAGCCTCTATCAGGCTAACTATGTTCCTATAATTAAAACGCTTAAGCATGACTTAGATAAATGGGACCGGATGTACATCTCATGGATTGGACGGATTAACGCCCTAAAAATGAATTTCCTCCCCCGTATCCTTTATCTGTTCCAAACCATCCCGACAATGGTGTCCAGAGTAACACTGGCCTCCCTGCAAACAGTGTGTCACAAATTCATTTGTGCTCATCGTAAACCTCGTTTAAGATGAACCATATTGACCAAGAGTGCAACCTCAGGCGGTTTGGGATACCCCAATCTTCAGGTTTATTTTAACGCCTGTCAACTTAACCACATAGTGTCCTGGCATTCCCCCCCGAGGGATCAGAAAATGAGTTGATATTGAGAACTCTATATTTCAGGGTATCCCCCTGGACTCCTTACTATGGCTACCCAGGTCCTGCAGACCAGCCTCTGCCTATTCAGTCCCCACGGTTAAATTCACCCTCGGACTGTGGGACAAACTCTGCATCAATTATAATCTTTCTTCATACCCCTCACCTCTGTCACCTATCTGGGGTCACCCCACCTTCCCTCCAGGCAGTGACCGACACATGGCAGCCCCATGGCAATCCCAGGGTGTCACGAGATTTATCCATGTTAAGGGTCACTCTGCACCGACCTCTTTTGGAGATTTTCAAGAACGCCTCGGTATTCCATCCTCGTGTCATTACCATTATATTCAAATTCTTAGCTTCCTTAAATCACAACTTAAAACTACTCCTTTGAGATCACCCACCTCCTTTGAACATATGTGTCTGCTTTCAATTGGCAAAAAGGGGAATATTTCCACAATTTATAACTATATTTTGGCTCCAGATCCGCCTCCCCATGAACCCCATGAATTAGCCTGGGAATCAGATCTCTCCTATCCGTTGGATGACGATCAATAGGGAGACATTAGATTGTGCTGTCAAAGTCAGAAAAATGTCTCAATGCACGTTGCCATATTTGCACCGCACACTGGTCCGCGCTGCGCGTGCATGCGCTCTCCCGTGGATTCGCATACCCGCAATAACGTGCACTCGCAGGCGCGGTATGCGTATTTACGGTAGAGTTTATGTAGTCGTAGCGTGCGACTCATTCGTTACAAATGTTCACAATTAATGTAGTTTATAGATCATGGTCCCTTTGATAGATTCTGAAAGTTTGGTTAAAATACAATGTCCCAGAGCTGAGGAATCCCTCTTTATATCGTACAAAGGGTCTAACAGGAATCATACAGCAGTGTTTGGTACCCATCGGAAGAGTATTTAATTAGCAATATTCCGGTGTTGGTTTGGAGCGTATTAATCGCTCGTGCGAATAGTTATGAACATAAGAAGTTTATGTCCATTTCTATTAATTACACATACTCAGGTATGCGGCGGGAAACCCAGTTTCCCACCCACCTGAGCTGTTGGAAATCGTCACAGCCCACCTGTATGAATCACCCTATGACCTTTTGTTATGATACAGGGCCGAATTCCTTCGGCCAATGGACAATGGGATTGTAGGACCAGGAGATTGCATTGTGTGTGGGGCATAAATAGGCAGGCCGACCACATCCAGCTCTCACTCTCTCATCAACGGCTATCTGCTGATAGCCGGGAGCTGGATATCGAGGCGCAGGCGATCATACCCTTTGTGCGTAAGTTTCTCTCCGTTATCATTGTCTTTCTGTGAGCCAATTTCTCTCATCTCATCTCTCTCTCTCTCTCTCTCTCTCTCTCTCTCTCTCTGGTCTGTTCTCTCATATCTCCCCTAGACTAGGCTAGTATTGTATTGTATTAGATAGTATTGTATTGTATTGCATTTAGGTCAGTGTAGTATTGTCTTTTTGTATTTATTGTTTAGTTCTGTGGTTAGGAAGTCTCTGTTATATTGTAGTGTATCATTTGTACTGTTATCCCCTTTTACAAGTATATTAGATATAATACAGTTAATAGGCCTTGGAACCTAAACCAGCATCTGTGTATTTTCTATAGTGATAAGTGTTCACTTGAGCGTCGGTGACGCTCAAGCAGCTTTGTAGATAGTCAGGTTACACAAGGTTGCACTTACACCCTGTACTCACATTAAGGTATTCAGTGTATTTCATTGGTATAAGGTTTTATCATAAAGGTATAGTGTTGTAAGCGTCTGCATCGCTGGTGACCTCCTCGTGGTCTCGAGCGTATGCTACGCTACAGCGAATCATTCCCCTAGACATAACCAATAACGTGTCCTGTGATCCCTGGGCCGTGAGCGAACGTGACGCTTGAGCGTCTCGCCTACGGCTGAGCGATCGTTACGCAACTAGCGTACCATTACGGTACTTCTTAAGTAAACAGCGTACAGTGTTCTTAGCTTCATAAAGGGTTGTTATAAGGCAAAGGAATTTAGCATTGTCAATTGCGGGCTCGTCCTATACTTCTCACATCTGCACTAGGTAGATCAGCAGACATTATCCCTCCAGCAAAGGGTGGGAGGTTGTCTCACAAGTGCTGACGGGATAAGCGTCTGCTTCGCTTAGATAAAGAGTGCTGAAGGAATCCGGGAACCGGAAGTAAGAACAAAACGCTTGTGTCTTTTTAAAACTGTTTATTTTTCTTTTGTCTTGCGTACGCATACATACCTGCATTTCTTTTCACTTGTGTATTTCATTTTTCGTATATCACTATTCCTGTTTGCCAAATTTTATAGTTGATAGAAAGTGCTAAAAAGAGATTTGCTGTTATTTAATAGTAGAGGTGATAGTTAAAGTATAGAACAAACACACGGTTTGTCTGAGATACAAGGCAGTCAGTGTGGATTGCGGTAGATGATCAGGGATCATTTACATTGATAAAAATATATTGTGTTACGGTGGATCCTTTGCATTGCGTACACGTGTCGCTAACAAAGACTAGCGTACGCAATCCAAAAGGCAGACGCACGCAGCGTTCATTACGCAACGTAGCGTCCGGTTACGCCCACGTAGCTCAAGTTGTGATAAAGTGAAGTAACGCAAAGGCGATAATTAACGCACAGCGGTAGATAACGCGACGCGGTAAATAACGCAAATCTATTTTTAGAAAATCTGAAATTTAGTTTAACAGATCCTGCTCCTAATTGGTAACACTTTTGGCCTAAAGACAATTTCTGCGCAGAAATAGATATAGAAACAAAAGTGTACATGTGTTGAGTGAGTGTGTTTTGTATACAAAAGTTTATATAACTTTAAGGTGGAACCAAAAGGAAAGCCGGGTACTCGTCAAGGGACATACGTGTAAGTGACATATACGGTGGCTAGGGAGGCATCCCTGGTTAAATAATATTTGAGCATTAGAGTATAGCGGACCATAAGGTAACAAGACCAGGAGGTCATAAGGTAACAAGACCAGGAGGTCATAAGGTAACAAGACCAGGAGGTCATAAGGTAACAAGACCAGGAGGTCGTAAGGTAAAAGGTCCGCTATAAAAGTCCAGTGGCACAACGCCTGGGGTGTTGGTGCAGAACCCATATAGGCCATACAAGCTCTGGCTGAAGGAATCGCAGCCGGAAACATAGATTCCATTGATCTTTCAGTACATGACAAGTAGTGCTCGTATACTGAACGATTGGACCGCACGTTATTGTGTGCAGTAGTTAGTAATCTGACCTAATACCATTAGAGTAAAGTGGTCACAAACGCTATCTGTACATTCTGACGTGATTTGTGTAATTTTTTATTTTTGGAAGGGAAGTTCGCTGGTCACTCAGGAACTATCTAACAACCCCAACTTTACTGGAAAGAGTAAGTGTCCTGCGGGTAACCCTCATATGTTCCAGTAAACTAAAGGTTCACAGGGGCCCTAGGTTGGGTACAGCAGCTCTGGCTACAGTGATTGCAGCACAGGCCAACGTGGGCGAGAAGTAAGTGGGGTACTTGATAAACCACCACCGCCGGCCTGCCCAAGGACATCTTGGTTTGTTTGTAAGGGTTCGCTGAAAGCCTTGATATTCAAGGAGGAATAAGCAACGCCTGCAGATTATGGGGGCCATTTGTTCAGGTAGGGGGCGATCAACCCTGGTTCAGGTTGATTCTGTGAACCGACCAGTTGGGTCGGCACGATATGTAATGTGTGAAAAATATGGAATTCACACCGAATC
The DNA here is from genome assembly GCF_028390025.1 of Pseudophryne corroboree. NCBI lineage: Eukaryota > Metazoa > Chordata > Amphibia > Anura > Myobatrachidae > Pseudophryne > Pseudophryne corroboree. The sequence goes on from NW_026967563.1 coordinate 2,771,684, forward strand.
TTTATGTGATGAATGGGAGAGAATGACTGTACAAGACAGGGACAAATTCCCAAGAATAGGTAGCTTTAGTCCAGAAGTGTTACAAAATTTAAGGAGGAGGATATGTCTCGTAAAATCAACAAAGAGACGAATTCAACATCATGATTGTTTACAGTTATGGCACCAGGAAGGTGAGATACAGAGAGGTTTGGCTCTGGCGGCAGGATCTGGGGCAGTCAGGAAGTTGATTGCCACAGCTCCTCCTCCACCATACATTGCAGGAGAGAAGTTGATTGCGGAGAGAAACGCACTGGGTTGTAAAACACAAACTCTTAGTAACCCTGTAAATGTTAATGATGTTAACCAAATAACTCATGCAAGTATTAACCCGTGCAAGATGTACCCTGTTTTGAACCTTCCTCAGGAGTGTGATCAAGAAGACGATTCAGCAACAATTTCAGCTCTCTCTCTTGCAGCCACCATAGCAGAGACCACAGTAGGCACAGCGACACCCACGAGATTAGTGAAAGCCCCTAGCGGAGGGATAGGTGAGGTCGTGTCAACGGGTAAGTACGGCACCATGCACTACACTGAAACAATTGTACCACAACAAGCAGTAGAATCTACACAGGAAGAGGCTGTTAGAATTGCTCCTGTAAGGGTAATAGCAGTTCCCAATGGAAAAACAGATGTGTCTGGAGCCACTCCCATAAGGAACATTGCCATGTACACTCCATTTTCCAGAATGGAATTAAGAACAATAGTGTCCGAATTTCCTGACCCCAGGAAGGATTTAGTTGCTAGCCAAAAATACATCAGGGATCTAGGTAACACTGTAGAACCCAACAACAAGGATTGGCAGATACTGCTAAGAGCTTGTTTACCTTCCAATGTTGATGCAACTCAGTTTTTAGCTGATTGTGCATTGGATAAAGATGTACCGCTTACAGACGTGTACAACAAGGATAATGTAAAAAGGATAAATTTACAGCTAAAAGAGTATTTCCCAGCCGTTGTTAAATGGAATAAAATATTTTCCATTAAGCAAAAGGAGTCCGAAACGGCAACAGAATATTTTCACCGGGCACTATTAGAAATGGCAAAGTACACTGGTATAGAAGACATTAAGACCAACCCAAACCATCGGGAAGTAGCAGTATCTGTACTGATGGATGGTTTAAAGGAAACATTAAAGACTAGGGTTCAGACCACGCAACCATGCTGGCGAGGTCTGTCAGTGTCCGGCTTGAGAGAGGCTGCTATTGATCACGACAGAAACATCACTAGGCACAGAGAGTCGCAAAGTGATAAGTTGATGTCCGTAAGTATACAGGCGCTGACCACAAGGCAGCCTGCGTATGTACCACCGAATCCTGTGGGTAAGGCAAGTGTAATAACATGTTTTTCTTGTAACAGACCGGGACACTTTGCATGAGAATGTAGAACAAAGAATGTACAAAGATCTTTTAAACCCCCTAGACAACAACACAACACACGACATTGGGAGCAGGGTCCACAGAGGCGGAGTTTTGAGCCACATACAGGGGAAACAAAAAGATATCCCCCGAACAGAGATTGGCATGCCTCTGGTAGTTCCCAGCTAACTCCCTCACAAGTAGTTGCTGCCAGCGGGATTCAGGGAGGTCAGCATACCCAATAGGGGTGTGGCCATACCTGTAATCTGCAGCCAGTTAAGTTGATTGCCAGTCTTGGAAGCGAACCAGAGATTGCAATCAATGTGGCTGGTAAAACTTTAAACTTTCTTGTAGACACAGGGGCGGCCAAGTCAGTGATAAATTCGACAGTGGGCATGAGAACCACTGGTAGGACAATTCCAGCCATGGGAGTAACAGGAGTAGTCCAGCACTACCCTGTTAGCAAACCAGCCGAGATTACAATAGGGCCTTTGCATACCAAGCATTCCTTTTTGCTGGCTGCATCGGCACCAACTAATCTCCTGGGGAGAGACTTACTATGTAAAATGGGTTGCGTCATTTATTGTACTCCTGAAGGTGTATTCTTGGACATTCCTGAGAATCACGCTCAGGAAGTACGAGACATGTTAGACTCCCCATCAAAATTAATGTCACATTCCATTATGACAAATAGGAATCCATCCCAAGTAGAAGAGATGATATCTCAGATACCAGAGTCACTTTGGACAAAAGATGGACAGGACACTGGATTAATGGCAAACGTAGCTCCAGTAGTTGTGCAAGTAAAAGATGGTAGGATAGCTCCAAAAATCCCACAGTATCCTCTGAAGCCAGAGGTGGAGCTAGGAGTTTTTCCCGTAATAGAGCGCTTGCTACAACAGGGCATTCTAGTAAGAACGTCCAGCACCGCAAATAGTCCCATCTTCCCTGTTAAAAAGAGTGGGGGGAGGGGTTACAGGCTAGTGCAGGATCTAAGGGGGATTAACAAAATAGTTGAGAGTCAGTTCCCCGTAGTGCCTAATCCAGCTGTCATCCTAATGCAAATTCCTCCCACTGCCAAATTTTTCACTGTTATTGACCTCTGCTCCGCTTTCTTTTCGGTACCTCTGCACCCTGACAGCCAATATTTGTTTGCATTTACATACAGAGGAGTCCAATACACGTGGACTCGGTTACCCCAAGGTTTCATAGATAGTCCAAGTATATTTTCTCAGGCTTTGCATGATTGTTTACAGTCTTTCCAACCAGACAGTGGATCAGTATTGATACAGTATGTGGACGATTTATTACTGTGTTCAGATTCACTGGAAGCATCTCTGAAGGATACGAAACAGCTCCTGTTTCATCTTTCAGACACAGGTCACAAGGTTTCCAAAGACAAGTTACAATTATGCCAAACTAAGGTAAAATATTTGGGACACTGTCTAACACAAGGACTGAGACACCTGACCGCTGATAGAATCCAAGCCATTAGAGACATGACACTGCCACAAACCCAGCAACAGATCAGGACGTTTTTAGGAATGTGTGGGTATTGCCGTAATTGGATCCCAGGGTTTTCCATATTGGCGCTACCTTTGCAGGAAATGGTCTCTTCAAACAAACCTGATCGGATTTCGCATACAGACGAATCTGAAACAGCATTTGAGAGACTCAAACAGTGCCTAACGCAGGCACCAGCACTAGGTATGCCAGACTATGGGAAACCCTTTGAACTATACGGAACAGAAAGTGCTGGGTGCGCAGCAGGTGTACTAACACAAAAACACGGTGATGCCAGCAGGCCAATTGCATACTACAGCGCTCAGCTAGACACGGTAGCGCGATCCCTCCCCACATGCTTGCGTAGCGTTGCGGCGATAGCATTACTAGTGACAAAAAGCGAAGATGTCGTGCTAGGCCACAACCTCACAATCCATACACCGCATGCGGTATCTGCCTTATTGAATTCTGCCCAAACCAGACACGTCTCATCTGCAAGGTTTACAAGATGGGAATTGGCATTAATGGCCCCCGTAAACATCACCATAAGGAGATGCAGCGCATTAAATCCTGCAACATTTCTCCCAGGTGTGCCTGGTCAGACACAAAGGGTGGAAGGTGAGAGTGATGGGGAAGGAGGATTTAATGCAAAGGAAGATACACATGATTGTATGGAATATTTGACCCAAAATTTTACCGCAAGGCCTGACATCAGTGACAATCCACTGGAAGATGCAGAACTCACGTTCTACACGGATGGTAGTTGTCACAGACAGTCAGACTCGGGAGACTTGTGTACTGGATACGCAGTCGTAGATGACCAAGACACCATAGAAGCGGAACCGCTAGGCCCACCTCACTCAGCCCAGGTTGCTGAACTGGTCGCCCTAACCAGAGCATGTGAATTGGCTAAGGGTAAGTCAGCCAATATCTACACCGATTCCAGATACGCGTTCGGGGTAGTCCATGATTTCGGAGCCCTATGGCGGCTCAGAAATTTCATGACGGCAGCTGGTACACCGATAGCGCATGCAGCTCACATAAAAAGGCTTCTAACAGCGATACAGGAACCCGACAGAGTGGCTGTTATCAAATGTAAAGCACATACATATAGCCAAGACCCAGTATCCCTTGGTAACAGCCGAGCAGACGAAGCCGCAAAGCTTGCAGCTGCTACCCCCACACGGACAGACACCACACAGTTGATGGTATTTAATACCATCAACACACAGAAGTTGTGTGAGATGCAGAATCTGTGTTCCACACAGGAAAGAGCAGTCTGGAAGGCAAAGGGATATGGCCAGGAGTCCTCAGGGCTCTGGACGGATGGACATGGTAAACCAGTGGCCCCCAGGGCATACCTTCCATGTCTGGCTGAAGCAGCTCACGGGCTGACTCATCTAGGCAAGGAGGGGATGTGCAAATTGGTAAGAGCATACTGGTGCGCCCCAGGATTCTCCTCTCAGGCGAGTAAAAGAGCAATGTCATGCCTTACCTGTCTGAGAAAGAATATTGGAAAAGCAATACCTACAGAACCATCCCATATCCCACCTGCCGGCGGCCCTTTCCAGGTAATACAAATTGACTTCATTCAATTACCCCCATGTCGAAATTTGAAATATGTACTTGTCTGTATAGATGTTTTCTCGAATTGGGTCGAGGCTTTTCCAGCAGCTACAAATACCGCTATGTTTACAGCTAAGAAAATTGTGCAGGAATTTGTATGTAGATATGGTATCCCTAGAATCATTGAAAGTGATAGGGGTACCCATTTTACAGGTGATGTCTTTCAAGGAATGTGTAAATTGATGGGTATTGATAGCAAGCTGCACACTCCGTACCGTCCACAGGCGAGTGCGAAGGTCGAAAGAGTGAACAGCACTATTAAAAATAAATTGAGTAAAGTAATGGCAGAGACAGGATTGACGTGGCCAGAAGCTTTACCCATTGTTTTGTATAGCATCAGAACCACTCCCAGGTCCCCTCTTAATCTGTCTCCTTTTGAAATCTTGTTTGGTCGACAACCGCATGTCATGATTAACCCTCAGGATGATTTGAAATGTAACAATGAAGTAACTGTAAAGTACTTGATTAACATGAGTAAACAGTTGAGGAATCAAAATGATAATCTGAAGTTGGTGATTCCTGATTTACCAGATAGTAATTGTCATGACATTGAACCTGGGGATTATGTAATGATACGAAATTTTCTACGCTCAGGTTGTCTTATTGATAGATGGGAAGGACCATACCAGGTCTTATTGACTAGCACCACAGCATTGAAGGTTGCTGAGAGAGAGACTTGGGTCCATTCATCCCACTGCAAAAAGGTTGCTGATCCAGAGAAGTCCCGCGATAAGGAACAGACGGTAGAGGTTGTATCACTGGAGTGTCTGTTCCAGGAGGATTGAGGCGGCACCTGAGCCTTGAAGACCGAAAGCAGTTGTCGACTCCCTTCTCCCTTTTATTGTTTTTCTCCACTTCCCAGCCCCTCTCCCTTAAAATTTCTTTTTCCCCCTCCTCATTCTTCTCTATTTCCTCCTCAAAGATGGACTTGCCCCAAGAGACTGTGATCCGGATTTTGATGTTAACCATGATGTTGACCAGAGCAGTCTGTTCCGGCGAGAGTACCATAGAGGTCGAAAGAGGTTCTGGAATGGGTTCCGATTATGATGATGGAGGCGTAGTTTTCCAAGATCAACCAAACCAACAAGCAAAGGCGAGTATCAGAAAACGATCCGATAGAAGAAATTGTGATGGATTGTTAGCTGAAGAAAATTGTATCTGTAGGCTCTGTGATAATCTGGTTGAAGATGGATGCATAAAGAAATGCCAATCTAGTTTTAATATCCATATAGACCGGCATCCATTGAGTGACTATCACTCCTTAGTGGGTAACGTATTAAACCAAACAGATTGTTGGGTATGCTCTCAAGTACCTCAGGGTCACAGCAAATCAGGGCTAGTACCATTTCCTTTAACGTTAGGGGAGGTACTTGAGCTAAGTGGTGGGAGACCGGTGGACCGGAGGTTTAACATCTCCAGCCCTCCTAGTTTGAAGCTCCACCAATACCATGTGGATAGGTCCCTCTTATGTTTTAACATCTCCAATCCTAGAAAACCGGGAAATTGGGAAGTGTCATGGAGCAACCTTACCATGACCTTTTCACACAGAGCAGATAGAATGCCTACAGATACAGAGCTCGTACGCCACATAGCCAGTAGAGGAAAATCTTTTCGGTATCGATATACCTTAGGAAATAGGATTACTAGAGTTGGAGAGGTATCACCAGGATACTGTGCACATGTCATACAAACTGATACGTGCATTAAGCAGTTGGAAGAATTAGGGTCAGGAGATTTCACCTGGAAGGTTTGTAACATGGTCATGTCCTTCTCCGTCCCTTATGTTCTCCCCGATGATGCATATTTCATATGCGGGAGAAAGGCGTACAAGTGGCTTGCCCCAAACTCTGAAGGATTGTGTTACATTGGAAAAGTATTGCCTGAAGTGATGACTGTTACACATGACAAAATGAAGGACATACACCGTGGTGCCCAAGCTCCTTATACTCACACTCACTACGAGCACCGGGTTAAAAGACAACTGTCAGAAAGGTTAGAGCATCCGGCCTCTGATCTTATCCATGAATCCACCGGGATTCAGGTTCTGGTAGCGTTAGATTTCACTCGTACCGCTCGGGGAGTGATGAATTATAAATACATTTCCGCACTCGCCAATTTGTTAGATAATATCACTGAAATGTATGATGACACGTTTAGATACACTGGAAGAGAACTTCAAGCTTACAAAACAGAACTAGTTCAGCATAGGATGGTTCTTAATTATCTTACAGCAGTAACAGGCGGATATTGTGTTACATTGGCAACACAGTACGGCATAAAGTGTTGCACGTATATCACAAATAGCACCGAGGATCCGGTAGAGGTCATAGACCAAAAGATGGACGATATTCTCCAATTGAAGTGGGAATTTCGTCGAAAACACAATCTCACCCTTGCTGCTGTAGGTAATGAGCTGACTGGTTGGGTGTCATGGTTGAACCCGCGAAATTGGTTCTCCGGTTTGGGAGACTGGGCTCAAGGAGTCATAATGGATGTTGGAAAGTTTCTACTATGTATCTTAGGTGTCGTTATATCGATTGGATTGATATTTAGATGCGGGCAGGCTTTAATGAGGTGCAAACAAAGTACAAAAGTGATGAGCTTGAGGAGTGAGGAAACTGTAATTAACCTGGATTTGATTTATGACCCAATGATAGAAACCAGAATGTGATGAAAATGCGATTATACGGTCCGTTTCTTTCACCTGTTTTTCTGCTTTTCTCCAAGATACAAAGACCCCCTTGGACGAGGAAGCTGACGAGACGAGATGTATACAGACAACGGATTGACCAAAGAAGAAGATTTGACAACTTTAAATATGGACACTTGATGAACTTTGCCATGGATCCCCAGTTTCCCTAGTATTTTTAAACTCACGCTAGCCCAACATTTTTGTAAATCTGATGGCACTGACAAAGCTTGTTGCTCATGCCTAAGGAGCAAAACAGCGCAAAGAAGACGACTCTCAACAGATACCGAACACAACTTCGACGACAGATGTACATTTCCCTGACATAGAATATCATTGCATTTTTCGTAAGTGTTCTTTATCTTCATCTCTACAACCCTCAGGTAACGACACACATAGACGATAGGGAATTCAGGCACAGATATCAGCAACCACATACCTCCCCCATTCATGTATCATCAACTAAAATGTGCATCCCCATTTTGTTACAACCACAGCCGAAATGAGCTCGGTAAAGTTTGACAGCCCATCCACAGACCTGTACCACAGGATAAGAAGGAATTCAAATGTATACTTCGCAATACCTCGAAGCTTGATTTACCACACGTACGGCACGATGATACATGACCCTCCAAACATGGACTCATACACACATGCTTCTGCTTTCTCACTAGGTCATACCCTCTTCACACCTTCTCCTCTCTCCTCCCCTACCCAACCATGGAAATCAATTAACCCCTGACTTACATTTTTCTCCTTAAATGTTTTGTGGCAGTTATTATTGACTGCCAAAGGGTGGACTGTCAAAGTCAGAAAAATGTCTCAATGCACGTTGCCATATTTGCACCGCACACTGGTCCGCGCTGCGCGTGCATGCGCTCTCCCGTGGATTCGCATACCCGCAATAACGTGCACTCGCAGGCGCGGTATGCGTATTTACGGTAGAGTTTATGTAGTCGTAGCGTGCGACTCATTCGTTACAAATGTTCACAATTAATGTAGTTTATAGATCATGGTCCCTTTGATAGATTCTGAAAGTTTGGTTAAAATACAATGTCCCAGAGCTGAGGAATCCCTCTTTATATCGTACAAAGGGTCTAACAGGAATCATACAGCAGTGTTTGGTACCCATCGGAAGAGTATTTAATTAGCAATATTCCGGTGTTGGTTTGGAGCGTATTAATCGCTCGTGCGAATAGTTATGAACATAAGAAGTTTATGTCCATTTCTATTAATTACACATACTCAGGTATGCGGCGGGAAACCCAGTTTCCCACCCACCTGAGCTGTTGGAAATCGTCACAGCCCACCTGTATGAATCACCCTATGACCTTTTGTTATGATACAGGGCCGAATTCCTTCGGCCAATGGACAATGGGATTGTAGGACCAGGAGATTGCATTGTGTGTGGGGCATAAATAGGCAGGCCGACCACATCCAGCTCTCACTCTCTCATCAACGGCTATCTGCTGATAGCCGGGAGCTGGATATCGAGGCGCAGGCGATCATACCCTTTGTGCGTAAGTTTCTCTCCGTTATCATTGTCTTTCTGTGAGCCAATTTCTCTCATCTCATCTCTCTCTCTCTCTCTCTCTCTCTCTCTCTCTCTCTCTGGTCTGTTCTCTCATATCTCCCCTAGACTAGGCTAGTATTGTATTGTATTAGATAGTATTGTATTGTATTGCATTTAGGTCAGTGTAGTATTGTCTTTTTGTATTTATTGTTTAGTTCTGTGGTTAGGAAGTCTCTGTTATATTGTAGTGTATCATTTGTACTGTTATCCCCTTTTACAAGTATATTAGATATAATACAGTTAATAGGCCTTGGAACCTAAACCAGCATCTGTGTATTTTCTATAGTGATAAGTGTTCACTTGAGCGTCGGTGACGCTCAAGCAGCTTTGTAGATAGTCAGGTTACACAAGGTTGCACTTACACCCTGTACTCACATTAAGGTATTCAGTGTATTTCATTGGTATAAGGTTTTATCATAAAGGTATAGTGTTGTAAGCGTCTGCATCGCTGGTGACCTCCTCGTGGTCTCGAGCGTATGCTACGCTACAGCGAATCATTCCCCTAGACATAACCAATAACGTGTCCTGTGATCCCTGGGCCGTGAGCGAACGTGACGCTTGAGCGTCTCGCCTACGGCTGAGCGATCGTTACGCAACTAGCGTACCATTACGGTACTTCTTAAGTAAACAGCGTACAGTGTTCTTAGCTTCATAAAGGGTTGTTATAAGGCAAAGGAATTTAGCATTGTCAGTGCACTGCTAAAGCCTCCATTAGTGTGGCACTTAGGGAGACATGTTATAAAGTTTATACCAGATGGTATCTAGTCCCCTCCAGACTTCATTCCATTTTCCCTGTGACCTCGAATTTATGCTGGAGACTTTGTGGAGAGGCGGGCACTTTTTTCCACGTGTGGTCGACCTGTCCCTCTATTCGCCCCTTCAGGAACACAGTTGGAGCGCTCATAGCTCAATCTTGCAGACATAACAGATCTCTCTCCTGAAATTGCTTTACTTCAAGCCCCCATACCGTCACTACCCAAATCCCATGATAGGCTTGTTATGCAATTCTGCATGGCGGCTAAATCCCTGATTGCTAAATGCTGGAAGGATCACAAACCACCCTCCAAGGCATTACTGATGACTAAGATTAATTATATAGCCAATATGGAATATATTACTAGTTTAAGGAACAACACAGTGGGCCAAATCCACAACGTATGGTCCCCGAGGTATCTCACGCATTCTTTACTCATCCCCGGACTCTGCTAAAGCTCATATTGCTAATACCTCTACCACTCCCTCTGTTATCATCTTTGCTTAGTCTTACAGCCAACCTCCTGTTTCCTTATCTGTGACTTTCTCAACTTTCCCCTCTTGCTCTTACACTTTCTCTCTTTCTTTTACTTTTCTTATCCTTCTTATTTTTATTTCTACCAAGTTTTCTCTCGGTTTTTGTGTAGTTTATATATTATAGCTGAAAAAAAAAAAAAAGGGAATGATCACACACACGTTTCCATTTCCACAGGATGAATGTTACTATCCTCTGTTACGCTATATTTTCATAGAACTGTATATTTCATTCTAACATTAATCGACAATGTCTTACTGTTATAATTCTATAATGCTATGAGGACAAATTCTCATCTGCTAGTTCTTTATCTTGACCTGTACCTGTGTATGTACAATATTACTTTGATTACTTTGGTTATTGATCATTCTCAATAAAAAATACTATCTTAAAAATGAGGTTGCACCCAGTGTCCACTTAACCATGGACATGTGGACAAGTGGAGCAGGGCAAACTAAGGACTACATGACAGACAGCCCACTGGGTAGATGAATTGCCTCCCGCAGCAACAACAGCAGCAGCACCAGTAACAGCATCTCACAAATGCCAACTCGTTCCTGGGCAGGCTACGCTGTGTATCACCGGTTTCCATAAGAGGCACACAGCTGACAACCTCTTATGGAAATTGAGGGACATCATCACACAATGGCTTACCCCACTTAGACTCTCCTGGGGATTTGTGATATCGGACAATGCAGCCAATATTGTGCGTGCATTACATCTGGGCAAATTCCAGCACGTCCCATGTTTTGCACATACAATTAATTTGGTGGTGCAGAATTTTTTGAAAAATGACAGGGGCGTGTAGGAGATGCTGTTGGTGGCCCAAAAAATTGTGGGGCACTTTCGACATTCAGACACTGTGTGCCAAAGACTGGAGCGCCAGCAAACACTCGTGAACATGCCCTGCCATCAGCTGAAGCAAGAGGTGGTAACGAGGGGAATTCAACACTCTATATGCTTCAGAGGATGGAGGAGCAGCAAAAGGCCAATCCAACACATCCACCTACGATACAGGCAAAGGAGAGGGAATACACCTGACTCAAGCGCAATGGAGAATGATTTCTGTGTTTTGCAAGGTTCTCAAACCCTTCAAACTTGCCACACATGAAGTCAGTTCAGACACTGCCAGCTTGAGTCAGGTCATTCCCCTCATCAGGCTTTTACAGAAGCAGCTGGAGAAATTGAAGTAGGAGCTAAGATGGAGCGATTCCATTAAGTATGTGGGAATTGTGGATGGAGGGTTTATATATAAAGAAGCCTTAATGTGTGGCGCACTCTTTTTTGTTTCAAGAATAAATGAAAACATAACTTATTATTTTTATTTAAGATAGATTTTTCAATAGGCATGACATAAGGTAATTGATTGTCAGCCTAGGAAAGACAAAAATTAATGAAAGATATAAAATAATTGATATACCAGCACTACCTATGTATGGGTATATGGGTAGAGCAATAATTGATATAAGCAAGTGAAATAGAAAAGGGATTTAAACACAGGTTTTATTTATCAAATTTATGAGATCCTTTCACAATGGGATTGTGAGCTCAGAAAAAAACTCTTTTAAAGCTGCTCCCTGCAGAGCGTTACTACTGAATACAACCTAAGTGCTCCCTGCAGAGCGTTACTACTGTATACAACCTAAGTGCTCCCTGCAGAGCGTTACTACTGCATACAACCTAAGTGCTCCCTGCAGAGCGTTACTACTGCTTACAACCTAAGTGCTTCCTGCAGAGGGTTACTACTGCTTACAACCTAAGTGCTCCCTGCAGAGCATTACTACTGCTTACAACCTAAGTGCTCCCTGCAGAGCGTTACTACTGCATACAACCTAAGTGGCCTTTTCTGGTAACCACTATGTTTTACAATGATCACTTTGTTACTACCTGTAGCGTATCACACGTTAAGACAGTGTTACTCCCTATAATGTATAACAATGGGATCACTCTCACAGGCACAAAGAAACATATATGTTCAATTCAGCACATATGTAATAATATTGGTATGGAGAGGAAATGTTTTCCTATAACACGTATATCATTGTAAAACCCAGGCACCGATGTGATCAAGCAATAGTGAAACGTACGTCATCGGAAGCTCAGACGTACACTGTCTCCGGGTGTGTGGATGTCATACCTGACCCGGCGTCTGTGCTCTCGAGCGGCTCCCAGCGCAGCGTTACAGGTCTCCTAGTGGTACTGACACCGCTCTCTGCACAGCGCTACAGATTCCCAGCGGCATTGACACTGCAGCCACCATTTCGGGCAGGTACTCAGAGCGGCTCTCTCATTCCCGGGACACCGCTCACCTCCTCTGCAATGTGTACCCGCAACAGGGGAGGAAGCGACTGATCCCGGGGACAGCAGAAACTGCTGCACTTTATCTTTCCTTCTGCTCTGGTGCTGGTGCTTTCCCTGCTCTCATTGTTCCCAGTCACTGCCCCACGTCACATGGGATAAAAGTAGAAGGGGGATTCAGCGTATATACACCAGAGCTTCTTTCAGGGCCGGAGCAAGATTTCTCTGCATTCTAGGCAAAATTTCAGCCTGCTGCCCCCCACCCCCCACCCCGCCAAACCACACACCGAGGAACAGGTTTTATTGCATGTTACTGTTAGGACATCCCATCCAGCTGACTCTTAGTGGGAACTTCAGGACAGATTGCTGCTGTAATGCTACGGGCGCAAGGGTGCGCAAGAACTGCTAGACCAGGGCTGGAGTAAGCCTTCAGGAGGCCCAGGGCACCTTACACAGGGGCTATATATATATATATATATATATATATATACATAAATATATATATATATATATATACACATACAGTGATCGAAGTGGAAACTTTGAAGTGGGTGTATGGAAAAGTAAAGGTTGCAATTATGCGCATGCCTAAGGTGTGCACGCTCCAGGAAAAGGGGGAGTGGCCACTCATAGGGGGGATGTCCTTCAGTGTAGTACGACCGCTTATACTATCTAGTACTGATGCCCCTTTCACTTTATAGCACACAGTATGAGATGAAATTCACATTATAGCACATGGTATGAGATGAAATTCACATTATAGCACACAGTATGAGCCGAAATTCACATTATAGCACACAGTATGAGCCGAAATTCACATTATAGCACACGGTATGAGCCGAAATTCACATTATAGCACACAGTATGAGCCGAAATTCACATTATAGCACACAGTATGAGCCGAAATTCACATTATAGCACACAGTATGAGCCGAAATTCACATTATAGCACACTGACTGAGACGAAATTCACATTATAGCACTCGGAATGAGCCAAAATTCACATTATAACACACAGTATGAGCCGAAACATTGGGGACAGGGTGTCACACATGCAGGGGGTTTACAGAGCAACATAAGGGCACAGTGTGTCATTACACAGGGCAACAGGGGTAGGGGAGCACTGGGTGATGCACACACAGATGGCAGCGGGGGGGACAGGGGGGCACAAGGTGTCACATATACAGAGGCTGGGTCCACACACATGGGGAATGATGGGGGGGTGTCAGGAGGGCACAGGGCTCTCCAGCAGTCACTCACCGCCGCCATGTCCAGTCAACCTTAGCTTGAGCTGCAGGGTGTCACTGTGAACAAGGGAGTCCCATGGCGTGGACCCAGGCACAGTCCGAAGAGGAGGCCGGCAGCAGGAGGATCCGAGCGCCAGCGTCTATGCATCCCCATGGTGACGCGGCCGCCGGTTGAGTAATTGGAGGAATCGAGGCACTCTGTACGAGCGGCTGCTGGAGGAGGGAGAGGGATTGCATCTCCGCTGTAATTGCTGGGGACTAGTGTGGCTCACAGCTCCGGCACCAACCGCCGTGACTGGGAGCAGCGGTGGGGGGAACATGAGCACGCTCGGCCATAGCAGGAGTGTGATAAAAAAAACAAAAAAATTCCATTTCTGTGGAGAAGTGCCGGTATGCCAAACCATCGCATACTGGCCCACTTCGACCTATATATATATATATATATATATATATATATAGAAAACAGGAAGGTCCGGCACGGCCACTTGAAATGAAACAGTATAGCTGGGTGCCCTCACAAATAGAACGTATGTACAGCAGGTGGGTGCGGCACTCCAAAGAAGCAGACGTAAAACTTTATAAAGTGCAACGTTTCAATGCCATTTAATCAAGCATTTTCATCAGGATATAGCAACAACATAAAACAACCTACCTTATATACCAGTATCACCCAGTGAAGTGCCGAGTACCGCAGCGGGACTGCACACCCGGCGGGAACGCACACTGAAGATGACGTGATGACGTCCTGTCAAAGGAAGTCAAGCGTCATGTGTAAAAACCGTCACCATAGCAACAATAATAAACAAACCAACTGCCGTACACTGCTGTAATGCGTCTATTAACTTATAGATGGCTACAAATAGAAAAACGGCAATTTATATAACAAAGAGTTCATATTACCATAAATAACTAAACGCAAACACTAAATAAATAAATACATACAGATCAATGGCAGGTTAATCGGAAAGGTTTTAAATAAAAACAGAAGAGAAACATCCAGCTGGCATAAGTAATGATGAATACAGTAATTATACCTATTAATTAATCAAGATGCCATGTTAGTAATTACTGGCCAATATGCTGATCCCCGACTGCTCATTTAAGCCACCCGGGGTCAGAGTTCCTAGCCTGTGTATCCAACGGGCCTCACACTGAAGTAGCTTCAGACCACGGTTACCACCCCTTAAAGAGGGGGGCACCTGGTCGATCATGCGATATCTCAAAGTTGTGAGGTTATGTGATGACTGCAAAAAATGTCTGGCCACAGGGAGGTCACTTTTTCCAGAATTAATGGCTATTTTAATTGATGACCTATGTGCGGCCATCCTTTCCTTAAATGGGCGTTCAGTTTTCCCAATATAGGACAAACCGCACGGGCATATAATTTGGTACACTGTAAATTTGGAATTACACGTCAATCTATGACGAATGTGCAGAATCTTACCAGTGTGAGGATGGTAAAAAGTCTCACCTGGAATTAAAAACTTACAAGTGACGCATGTGCAGCGTATACAACCCAGACTGCCTCTGTAAATATTAGGAGGGATTTCAGAAATATCCGACCTCACTAGGATGTCACGTAGACTCCGACCCCGTTTATAGCATGCCATAAGTTTAGTATTGGTTAGATTACAGTCAGGATCTGATCTTACAATTGGCCAGTGTTTTTTAGAAATCCTACTGATGGTCTGACTAGCTGGAGTGTATTGTGTCACCCAGGGCATAATGGATGCTTGATCAACTTTTTTAGGATGTAAAAGTAATTCAGGATCCAGTAACAAGGCCTTGGATTTGGCTGTCTGTAATGAAGATACATCATAGCCCCGTTCTAGGAATTTTTGAAATAACACATCAATTTGAATAATAGCCTGTTTAGGATCAGATATGATCCGTCTGGCCCTTAAAAATTGAGAATAAGGAATATAAGGTATATAAGGTAGGTTGTTTTATGTTGTTGCTATATCCTGATGAAAATGCTTGATTAAATGGCATTATATATATATATATATATATATACACACACACACACACACACACACACACACACACACATCCACTATGTAATAAAATACCAGTGCTTCTCCTCACCTGTACAGGGGGAATTAAAGTGTTTTGCGTGCTGGCGGTGACTATATGGTGCCCGATCGAGTAGTTCAAGTGTTGCTCCGTTCGGTTGCATTACGATGTTCTGTCATTTTGACTGGCCGGTAAGTAGTGTAAAATATATATATATATATATATATATATATATATTGTGACAAGAACACTGGGATAGTGTTTGAGGGCAGGTATGTTTGTCCCAGGTTCTTGTCTTACATGTTTTAGAAAATGAAAACTTCTAGGAAAATGCTTTTGTTTTGTTAGAACCTTTTCAGTTTGCTGGGAAAGCTGGATAAGGGCCCTGAGAGAGAAATCGGGCGAGTTCCAGACATTGGGCCCAGTTCGGATCTTTGGCCTCACAGAGGGCTAATCAGGGCTTTCAGCTGTGCAAGAGCCTTATAGGGCTTCTAGCCTGATTAATGTGGGCAGACTGCCAGGGAAGACTGCAGGATCTGTGTGAGAGAAACACGCTTCCTGATACAAGTTAGCCATAGAGTGTTTACTGGAGAACTCTGTGTTTTTGTTTAGTGATAGTTAGGAACTTCTTGTGTTTAGTTAGTGCCGGACAGGCAAGGTATTTTCTTTTGGTGTTTGTTTTATTTTCTGTATAATAAAGCTGGCTTGGGCCAGTTGTACCAGAAACTGGACTTGTGTGGTTCCTCAGCTGCTGTGTGCTGTCATTTACCCCAGGAAATGGCAATTTGTACCATATATATATATATATACATACATACAGGTTGAGTCTCCCTTATCCAAAATGCTTGGGACCAGAGGTACAACTTGGTGGAGAATGCGAGCACGCCGTTCTGCGCATAAGTGAAAGCAGCAGCTTTGTGAGGCTTGCAGAAAACGGTGGTTTATGCAGATACAGCCCAGTGTGAAGTTACTGAGACTCGCCCTGAGGATTTGATATATGTCCTGGGTGAAAGCAGCTATAAAGCCGACTGAAAAGTCTGTCGACATGGAGGAACTGCTCAAAGCCTTGCTGCAAGCTACAGCGGCTCAGCAGGAGGCCAACAGACAGCAGCAGGTGGCTATGGAGGAAAATTGGAGACTACAGCGAGAAGCCTTAACAGAAGGGTAGATGCTAGAATCAAGTGGGCTAAGGGACCTTTTCCATTTGGGGGAGGAGTTACGACACAAGGGGGAGGAGCTATGCCAGCGGGATAGTTCCTCTACTGTCCACGCCACCAACTATTACCTTTAGTAATTAGGTGGTGAGCGAAGCGAGCCACCGTGCCCGAAGCGTGGCGAGCGAAGCGAGCCCGCGAGGGTACTTTTCGGGTACCCTGTTCGCCCGTAGCTCCTCCCCCTGGTGACGTATCTCCTCCCCTAGATATGTCAGAAGGTCCCTTCAGCCACTCCGAAATAGAACCAACCTTAACAGAAGTGGTGCAGAGCCTTGCAGCCCGGATTGGAGATGTGGCCGTCAGTGCTCCGACCAGCTCTAGTTCTATACGGGCCAGTCACTTCCTGCAGAAAATGACAGAGGCTGATGATGTGGAGGCCTACCTGACCACGTTTGAAAGGACTGCCGAGCATGAGAACTGGCCGAAAGCACAGTGGGCGAGTCTGCTGGCACCTTTTCTGTCAGGTGAGCCCCAAAAAGCGTACTTTGATTTAAGCCCTGCTGAGGCTCGGGACTATGATAAACTAAAAGCTGAGATCCTGACCCGCCTGGGAGTCACACTGTCAGTACGAGCACAACGGGTGCACCGTTGGGTGTACGCCATGGAGAAGCCTCCTCGCTCCCAGATGCACAACCTTATTCAGCTAAAAAAAAAATGGTTACAGCCAGAGACGTTAACTGGTCCCCAGATGGTTGAAAGAGTCGTCATGGACCGCTACTTGAGATCTCTGCCCATGGTCCTGCGCAAGTGGGTGAGCCATGGAAACCCGGGTACTGCTGACCAATTAGTGGACATGGTAGAGAGGTATTTGGCAGCAGAGGAACTACTGATGACCACCCAGCAACCCGTAGATCCTCGACAGCGCCCGTCAGTAAAGACTGGTAAGACTGTTCTGTGGGAAAACGTTGCTGGGCGGTTAAGAGAATGCAAGGCTGGAGAGACTGTAAACACTGGCCCTGGAGACAGGCCAATGGGGCTAGAACGGTCTGTGCTGCCCAAACGGGTTGATAATCATGTGGTTAAATGTTTTAGGTGTGGTATGCCAGGTCATGTTATTGCCAATTGCCCAGTCACGCAAGAACCCAGGCAATGTGATGCTGCCTTTGAAGGTCGCAGAATGTCTTTCTTTGCTAGGTTAGCCTGTACTGTGGAACCTTCACCTGAGCTGAAAAAACAAATGTGATGTGTTTTTAGAGGGTAACCGGGTAGAGGTCTTGCTAGATTCAGGAAGTTTAGTTACCCTCGTGAAAGCTGGGTTAGTGAACCCCTTAAAGGTCCAGCAAATACCTATTGGGGTAACGTGCATACATGGGGATACCCAACATTATGTCACTGCTGAAGTGAATATAGAAACTTGTTGTGGGTCAGCAATTATTAAAGTAGGACTGGTCCCCACCTTGGTGCATGAGGCCATAATAGGGAGGGATTTTCCTAATTTTTGGAAACTGGGAATCACGGTTATCAACAGATGTGAGAAGTAAAGAGCCAGTTGATAATACCGGTGATTTTATGGATGTACGTGTGTCTTCGGAACTTTCTTACCCTTTGCCTTTTGCTAGTTTGGCTGGGGAAGTGACAGATGGGGAGTCCAGTGAGGACCCCCTTGCTGGGAACAGAGACATAGTAGTTAGAACTGAAAGCGTGCCTGACCTGGAGGTAAAGAAGGATCTGTTTGCGTATGAACAGTTAAAGGATCCTACCTTAATCAAGGCTAGAGAGAATGTTAAGGTTGTTAATGGGGAACCTGTGGTACCAGGTGATAGGGTTACGTATCCCCGCATGGCCATCTGTAATGAGCTCTTGTACCACATTTTCAAAAGGGGTTAGGATGTGGTGGAACCGCTGGTAGTTCCCCAACCTTATCGGAGAACGGTACTAGATTTAGCTCATAGTCACGTTACAGCAGGACATTTAGGGGCAGAAAAAAAACACTGAAAGAGTTTTACAAAGGTTCTTTTGGCCAGGGGTTTATAAAGAAGTGTCTGAATATTGTTCTTCCTGTCCTGAATGCCAGTATCACGCCCCTAGACCCCATTTCAGGAGCCCACTAGTTCCCATGCCTATTATAGAGGTCCCGTTTGACAGAATAGCCATGGATCTTGTGGGGCCCTTGTTAAAGTCTGCTCGGGGCCATCAGTATATCCTGGTAATTATGGACTATGCCACTCGATATCCTGAGGCTGTCCCTTTACGCACTATCACAACCAAGGCAATAGCTAGGGAGCTGGTGCAGGTTTTTAGTAGAGTGGGAATACCAAAATAAATTTTGACTGACCAAGGTACTCCATTTATGTCAAGGATCATGAAGGAATTGTGCAAATTATTTAAGGTCACTTACCTCAGGACGTCCATCTACCATCCCCAAACTGACAGGTTGGTGGAATGGTTTAATAAAACATTAAAAAGTATGTTAAAAAAGGTTGTTGAGAGAGATGGGAAAAACTGGGATTGTTTGTTGCCCTACTTGTTAATGGCCATCAGAGAAGTTCCTCAGTCCTCTACGGGGTTTTCGCCATTTGATTTGTTGTATGGTAGACACCCCAGAGGGCTGTTGGGCATTGCCAAAGAGACGTGGGAAGGACAGCCCACTCCTTATAGAAGCGTTATTGAACATGTAACACAAATGCAGGATAGGATTGCAGCCGTGGTACCTATTATCAGAGAGCACATGGAGCAGGCCCAAAGTGCTCAACAGAGGGTATATAACCGGAGTGCCAAGATACGGGAATTTGCTCCTGGAGATAGAGTTCTTGTTTTGGTACCCACTGTGGAAAGCAAGTTCCTAGCTAAATGGCAGGGTCCATTTGAGATTAGGGAAAAAGTGAATGAGGTTAATTACAAAGTATACCAACCGGGAAAGAGAAAACCTGAACAAATCTACCATGTTAACTTAATTAAACCCTGGAAAGATAGGTTGTTCTGTCAGCAGAGCCTTGCCCTTCGGTGTCTTCACCTCGGTTGCTTCCCGCAGTAAAGGTGTCAGAGACATTATCAGCTGATCAGAACAATCAGGTTAAAGAATTTCTCATCCAAAATAGGGAGATATTTTCAGAGCTGCCTGGCCGAACGACCATAATAAAACATGACATTGTCACAGAACCAGGGGTCAGGGTCCATTTAAAGCCATATAGGATTCCTGAAGCTCAGCGAGAAGCTGTTTCTAAAGAAGTTAAAACCATGTTAGAACTTGGAGTCATAGGGGAATCTAACAGTGAGTGGTCCAGTCCCATAGTTCTCATCCCGAAGCCAGACGGTTGCATACGCTTCTGTAATGACTTTCTTAAGTTAAATGAGGTGTCCAAGTGTGACGCATACCCCATGCCCCGTGTGGATGAGCTTATAGAAAGGCTGGGAATAGCCAGGTTTCTCACCATGTTGGACCTGACCAAAGGTTACTGGCAAATACCTTTATCTGATAGTGCAAAAGAAAAAACAGCCTTTTCGGTTCCAGAGGGGCTGTACCAGTATAAGATGTTACCCTTTGGGTTGCATGGGGCTCCAGCGACCTTTCAACGGGCGATGGATAAAATTTGAGGCCCCATAGAAAATATGCAGCTGCCTATTTGGATGATGTGGTAATTCACAGTACAAACTGGGGGTCCCATTTGGTTAAAGTACAAGCAGTACTGGACTCAATCAGAGAGGCAGGGTTAACTGCTAACCCAAAGAAGTGCTGCCTCGCAATGGAGGAGGTCAAATACTTGGGCTTCACCATAGGCAGAGGTCTGATTAGGCCCCAATTGAATAAAATTGATGCTATTCAAAACTGGCCTCGTCCAGTGAATAAAAAACAGGTAAGGGCTTTTTTGGGAATAACTAGGTACTATAGGCGGTTTATTCCCAATTTTGCGACCATGGCGGTGCCGTTGTCAGACCTTACCAAAGGGAAGCAGTCAAATATGGTGAAATGGAACCCTGATGCAGAAAAAGCGTTCCAAGCGTTAAAAGTGGCTTTGTGTTCACAACCGGTATTGATAACACCAGATTTTTCAAAAGAATTTGTGGTACAGACAGATGCCTCAGAGGTAGGGATAGGGGCTGTGCTGTCCCAAACCAGAGATGGGGACGAACACCCTATCATTTATTTGAGTAGGAAACTCAATGAGCATGAAAAAAGGTATGCCATTGTGGAAAAGGAGGCTTTGGCCATTAAGTGGGCACTAGATACCTTGAGATATTACCTCTTGGGTAGACAATTCAGACTAGTGACAGATCATGCCCCTTTAAAATGGATGTATGTAAATAGAGGCAAGAATGCTCGTGTAACTAGATGGTTTCTAGCGTTGCAGGACTTTAAGTTTACTGTCGAACATAGACCGGGAACACAATTGGCCAACGCAGATGCATTGTCTCGCATCTTCTGTTTGGGGGCTACAAATGTTCCGGCCCCTAGGTTGAAAAAGGGGAGGGGGATATGTGACAAGAACACTGGGATAGTGTTTGAGGGCAGGTATGTTTGTCCCAGGTTCTTGTCTTACATGTTTTAGAAAATGAAAACTTCTAGGAAAAATGCTTTTGTTTTGTCAGAACCTTTTCAGTTTGCTGTAAAAGCTGGGTATAGGCTCTAAGAGAGAGATAAGGAGAGTTCTAGACATTGGGCCCAGTTCGGGTCTTTGGCCTCACAGAGGGCTAATCAGGGTTTCAGCTGTGGAAGTGTGTTATAGGGCTGCTAGCCTGATTAGTATGAGCAGACTGCCTGGGAAGGGTGCAGGTTCTGTGTGGGAGAAACACGCTTTCTGATACAAGTGAGCTACACAGTATTTACTGGAGAACTCTGTGTTTTGTTTAGTGACAGTTAGGAATATCTTATGTTTAGTTAGTGCCGGACAGGCAAGGTATTTTCTTTTGGTGTTTTGTTTTATTTTCTGTTTCAATAAAACTGGCTGGGGTCAGTTGTACCAGAAACTGGACTTGTGTTGTTCCTCAGCTGCTGCGTGCTGCCATATTCCCCAGGAAGAGGCGCCTTGCACCCCTACAGTGTTACAATATATTTATCAACATCTGTTTTTACTTATTTTTAATTTTTCCTCAGAGTGTACTTACTGGATACATTGTTTCCTTCTACTGCTATTTAGTTACCATCATTGTTTCCTTCTGCTGCTATATAGTTACCATCATTGTTTCCTTCTGCTGCTATATAGTTACCATCATTGTTTCCTTCTGCTGCTATATAGTTACCATCATTGTTTCCTTCTGCTGCTATATAGTTACCATCATTGTTTCCTTCTGCTGCTATATAGTTACCATCATTGTTTCCTTCTGCTGCTATATAGTTACCATCATTGTTTCCTTCTGCTGATATATAGTTACCATCATTGTTTCCTTCTACTGCTATATAGTTACCATCATTGTTTCCTTCTACTGCTATATAGTTACCATCATTGTTTCCTTCTGCTGATATATAGTTACCATCATTGTTTCCTTCTGCTGCTATATAGTTACCATCATTGTTTCCTTCTACTGCTATATAGTTACCATCATTGTTTCCTTCTACTGCTATATAGTTACCATCATTGTTTCCTTCTGCTGCTATATAGTTACCATCATTGTTTCCTTCTACTGCTATTTAGTTACCATCATTGTTTCCTTCTGCTGCTATATAGTTACCATCATTGTTTCCTTCTGCTGCTATATAGTTACCATCATTGTTTCCTTCTGCTGCTATATAGTTACCATCATTGTTTCCTTCTGCTGCTATATAGTTACCATCATTGTTTCCTTCTACTGCTATATAGTTACCATCATTGTTTCCTTCTGCTGCTATATAGTTACCATCATTGTTTCCTTCTGCTGATATATAGTTACCATCATTGTTTCCTTCTGCTGCTATATAGTTACCATCATTGTTTCCTTCTACTGCTATATAGTTACCATCATTGTTTCCTTCTACTGCTATATAGTTACCATCATTGTTTCCTTCTGCTGATATATAGTTACCATCATTGTTTCCTTCTGCTGCTATATAGTTACCATCATTGTTTCCTTCTACTGCTATATAGTTACCATCATTGTTTCCTTCTACTGCTATATAGTTACCATCATTGTTTCCTTCTGCTGCTATATAGTTACCATCATTGTTTCCTTCTGCTGCTATATAGTTACCATCATTGTTTCCTTCTGCTGATATATAGTTACCATCATTGTTTCCTTCTGCTGCTATATAGTTACCATCATTGTTTCCTTCTGCTGATATATAGTTACCATCATTGTTTCCTTCTGCTGATATATAGTTACCATCATTGTTTCCTTCTGCTGATATATAGTTACCATCATTGTTTCCTTCTACTGCTATATAGTTACCATCATTGTTTCCTTCTGCTGATATATAGTTACCATCATTGTTTCCTTCTGCTGCTATATAGTTACCATCATTGTTTCCTTCTGCTGCTATATAGTTACCATCATTGTTTCCTTCTGCTGCTATTTAGTTACCATCATTGTTTCCTTCTGCTGCTATTTAGTTACCATCATTGTTTCCTTCTGCTGATATATAGTTACCATCATTGTTTCCTTCTGCTGCTATATAGTTACCATCATTGTTTCCTTCTGCTGATATATAGTTACCATCATTGTTTCCTTCTGCTGCTATATAGTTACCATCATTGTTTCCTTCTGCTGCTATATAGTTACCATCATTGTTTCCTTCTGCTGCTATTTAGTTACCATCATTGTTTCCTTCTGCTGCTATTTAGTTACCATCATTGTTTCCTTCTGCTGATATATAGTTACCATCATTGTTTCCTTCTGCTGCTATATAGTTACCATCATTGTTTCCTTCTGCTGCTATTTAGTTACCATCATTGTTTCCTTCTGCTGCTATATAGTTACCATCATTGTTTCCTTCTGCTGATATATAGTTACCATCATTGTTTCCTTCTACTGCTATATAGTTACCATCATTGTTTCCTTCTGCTGCTATTTAGTTACCATCATTGTTTCCTTCTGCTGCTATTTAGTTACCATCATTGTTTCCTTCTGCTGATATATAGTTACCATCATTGTTTCCTTCTGCTGCTATATAGTTACCATCATTGTTTCCTTCTGCTGCTATTTAGTTACCATCATTGTTTCCTTCTGCTGCTATATAGTTACCATCATTGTTTCCTTCTGCTGATATATAGTTACCATCATTGTTTCCTTCTACTGCTATATAGTTACCATCATTGTTTCCTTCTGCTGATATATAGTTACCATCATTGTTTCCTTCTGCTGCTATATAGTTACCATCATTGTTTCCTTCTACTGCTATATAGTTACCATCATTGTTTCATTCTGCTGATATATAGTTACCATCATTGTTTCCTTCTGCTGCTATATAGTTACCATCATTGTTTCCTTCTGCTGATATATAGTTACCATCATTGTTTCCTTCTGCTGATATATAGTTACCATCATTGTTTCCTTCTGCTGCTATATAGTTACCATCATTGTTTCCTTCTGCTGCTATATAGTTACCATCATTGTTTCCTTCTGCTGCTATATAGTTACCATCATTGTTTCCTTCTGCTGATATATAGTTACCATCATTGTTTCCTTCTGCTGCTATATAGTTACCATCATTGTTTCCTTCTGCTGATATATAGTTACCATCATTGTTTCCTTCTGCTGATATATAGTTACCATCATTGTTTCCTTCTGCTGCTATATAGTTACCATCATTGTTTCCTTCTGCTGATATATAGTTACCATCATTGGCCCTCATTCCGAGTTGTTCGCTCGCAAGGCGAATGTAGCAGAGTTACACACGCTAAGCCGCCGCCTACTGGGAGTGAATCTTAGCTTCTTAAAATTGCGACCGACGTACGCGCAATATTGCGATTACAAACGAGTTAGCAGTTTCAGAGTAGCTCCAGACTTACTCTGCCTGTGCGATCATTTCAGTGCTTGTCGTTCCTGGTTGACGTCACAAACACACCCAGCGTTCGCCCAGGCACTCCCACCGTTTCCCCGTCCACTCCTGCGTTTTTTCCGGAAACGGTAGCGTTTTCAGCCACACGCCCCTGAAACGCCGTGTATCCGCCCAGTAACACCCATTTCCTGTCAATCACATTACGATCGCCGGAGCGAAGAAAAAGCCGTGAGTAAAAATACTTTCTTCATAGTAAAGTTACTTGGCGCAGTCGCAGTGCGAACATTGCGCATGCGTACTAAGCGGATTTTCACTGCGATGCGATGAAAAATACCGAGCGAACAACTCGGAATGAGGGCCATTGTTTCCTTCTGCTGCTATATAGTTACCATCATTGTTTCCTTCTGCTGCTATATAGTTACCATCATTGTTTCCTTCTGCTGCTATATAGTTACCATCATTGTTTCCTTCTGCTGCTATTTAGTTACCATCATTGTTTCCTTCTGCTGATATATAGTTACCATCATTGTTTCCTTCTGCTGCTATATAGTTACCATCATTGTTTCCTTCTGCTGCTATATAGTTACCATCATTGTTTCCTTCTGCTGCTATATAGTTACCATCATTGTTTCCTTCTGCTGCTATATAGTTACCATCATTGTTTCCTTCTACTGCTATATAGTTACCATCATTGTTTCCTTCTGCTGATATATAGTTACCATCATTGTTTCCTTCTGCTGATATATAGTTACCATCATTGTTTCCTTCTGCTGCTATATAGTTACCATCATTGTTTCCTTCTGCTGCTATATAGTTACCATCATTGTTTCCTTCTGCTGCTATATAGTTACCATCATTGTTTCCTTCTGCTGCTATATAGTTACCATCATTGTTTCCTTCTGCTGATATATAGTTACCATCATTGTTTCCTTCTGCTGCTATATAGTTACCATCATTGTTTCCTTCTACTGCTATATAGTTACCATCATTGTTTCCTTCTGCTGCTATATAGTTACCATCATTGTTTCCTTCTGCTGCTATTTAGTTACCATCATTGTTTCCTTCTGCGGCTATTTAGTTACCATCATTGTTTCCTTCTGCTGATATATAGTTACCATCATTGTTTCCTTCTGCTGCTATATAGTTACCATCATTGTTTCCTTCTGCTGCTATTTAGTTACCATCATTGTTTCCTTCTGCTGCTATATAGTTACCATCATTGTTTCCTTCTGCTGATATATAGTTACCATCATTGTTTCCTTCTACTGCTATATAGTTACCATCATTGTTTCCTTCTGCTGATATATAGTTACCATCATTGTTTCCTTCTGCTGCTATATAGTTACCATCATTGTTTCCTTCTACTGCTATATAGTTACCATCATTGTTTCCTTCTGCTGATATATAGTTACCATCATTGTTTCCTTCTGCTGCTATATAGTTACCATCATTGTTTCCTTCTGCTGATATATAGTTACCATCATTGTTTCCTTCTGCTGCTATATAGTTACCATCATTGTTTCCTTCTGCTGATATATAGTTACCATCATTGTTTCCTTCTGCTGATATATAGTTACCATCATTGTTTCCTTCTGCTGCTATATAGTTACCATCATTGTTTCCTTCTGCTGCTATATAGTTACCATCATTGTTTCCTTCTGCTGCTATATAGTTACCATCATTGTTTCCTTCTGCTGATATATAGTTACCATCATTGTTTCCTTCTGCTGCTATATAGTTACCATCATTGTTTCCTTCTGCTGATATATAGTTACCATCATTGTTTCCTTCTGCTGCTATATAGTTACCATCATTGTTTCCTTCTGCTGCTATATAGTTACCATCATTGTTTCCTTCTGCTGCTATTTAGTTACCATCATTGTTTCCTTCTGCTGATATATAGTTACCATCATTGTTTCCTTCTGCTGATATATAGTTACCATCATTGTTTCCTTCTGCTGCTATATAGTTACCATCATTGTTTCCTTCTGCTGATATATAGTTACCATCATTGTTTCCTTCTGCTGCTATATAGTTACCATCATTGTTTCCTTCTGCTGCTATATAGTTACCATCATTGTTTCCTTCTGCTGCTATATAGTTACCATCATTGTTTCCTTCTACTGCTATATAGTTACCATCATTGTTTCCTTCTGCTGATATATAGTTACCATCATTGTTTCCTTCTGCTGCTATATAGTTACCATCATTGTTTCCTTCTGCTGCTATATAGTTACCATCATTGTTTCCTTCTGCTGCTATATAGTTACCATCATTGTTTCCTTCTGCTGCTATATAGTTACCATCATTGTTTCCTTCTACTGCTATATAGTTACCATCATTGTTACCTTCTGCTGATATATAGTTACCATCATTGTTTCCTTCTGCTGATATATAGTTACCATCATTGTTTCCTTCTACTGCTATATAGTTACCATCATTGTTTCCTTCTGCTGCTATATAGTTACCATCATTGTTTCCTTCTGCTGATATATAGTTACCATCATTGTTTCCTTCTGCTGCTATATAGTTACCATCATTGTTTCCTTCTGCTGCTATTTAGTTACCATCATTGTTTCCTTCTGCTGCTATTTAGTTACCATCATTGTTTCCTTCTGCTGCTATATAGTTACCATCATTGTTTCCTTCTGCTGCTATATAGTTACCATCATTGTTTCCTTCTGCTGCTATATAGTTACCATCATTGTTTCCTTCTGCTGCTATATAGTTACCATCATTGTTTCCTTCTGCTGCTATATAGTTACCATCATTGTTTCCTTCTGCTGCTATATAGTTACCATCATTGTTTCCTTCTGCTGCTATATAGTTACCATCATTGTTTCCTTCTACTGCTATATAGTTACCATCATTGTTTCCTTCTGCTGCTATATAATTACCATCATTGTTTCCTTCTGCTGCTATATAGTTACCATCATTGTTTCCTTCTGCTGATATATAGTTACCATCATTGTTTCCTTCTGCTGCTATATAGTTACCATCATTGTTTCCTTCTGCTGCTATATAGTTACCATCATTGTTTCCTTCTGCTGCTATTTAGTTACCATCATTGTTTCCTTCTGCTGATATATAGTTACCATCATTGTTTCCTTCTGCTGCTATATAGTTACCATCATTGTTTCCTTCTACTGCTATATAGTTACCATCATTGTTTCCTTCTGCTGATATATAGTTACCATCATTGTTTCCTTCTGCTGCTATATAGTTACCATCATTGTTTCCTTCTGCTGATATATAGTTACCATCATTGTTTCCTTCTGCTGCTATATAGTTACCATCATTGTTTCCTTCTGCTGATATATAGTTACCATCATTGTTTCCTTCTGCTGATATATAGTTACCATCATTGTTTCCTTCTGCTGATATATAGTTACCATCATTGTTTCCTTCTGCTGCTATATAGTTACCATCATTGTTTCCTTCTGCTGATATATAGTTACCATCATTGTTTCCTTCTGCTGATATATAGTTACCATCATTGTTTCCTTCTGCTGATATATAGTTACCATCATTGTTTCCTTCTGCTGCTATATAGTTACCATCATTGTTTCCTTCTGCTGATATATAGTTACCATCATTGTTTCCTTCTGCTGATATATAGTTACCATCATTGTTTCCTTCTGCTGCTATATAGTTACCATCATTGTTTCCTTCTGCTGATATATAGTTACCATCATTGTTTCCTTCTGCTGATATATAGTTACCATCATTGTTTCCTTCTGCTGCTATATAGTTACCATCATTGTTTCCTTCTGCTGATATATAGTTACCATCATTGTTTCCTTCTGCTGCTATATAGTTACCATCATTGTTTCCTTCTGCTGCTATATAGTTACCATCATTGTTTCCTTCTGCTGCTATATAGTTACCATCATTGTTTCCTTCTGCTGATATATAGTTACCATCATTGTTTCCTTCTGCTGCTATATAGTTACCATCATTGTTTCCTTCTGCTGATATATAGTTACCATCATTGTTTCCTTCTGCTGCTATATAGTTACCATCATTGTTTCCTTCTGCTGCTATATAGTTACCATCATTGTTTCCTTCTGCTGCTATATAGTTACCATCATTGTTTCCTTCTGCTGCTATATAGTTACCATCATTGTTTCCTTCTACTGCTATATAGTTACCATCATTGTTTCCTTCTGCTGATATATAGTTACCATCATTGTTTCCTTCTGCTGCTATTTAGTTACCATCATTGTTTCCTTCTGCTGCTATATAGTTACCATCATTGTTTCCTTCTGCTGATATATAGTTACCATCATTGTTTCCTTCTGCTGCTATTTAGTTACCATCATTGTTTCCTTCTGCTGCTATATAGTTACCATCATTGTTTCCTTCTGCTGCTATTTAGTTACCATCATTGTTTCCTTCTGCTGCTATTTAGTTACCATCATTGTTTCCTTCTGCTGATATATAGTTACCATCATTGTTTCCTTCTGCTGCTATATAGTTACCATCATTGTTTCCTTCTGCTGCTATTTAGTTACCATCATTGTTTCCTTCTGCTGATATATAGTTACCATCATTGTTTCCTTCTGCTGCTATATAGTTACCATCATTGTTTCCTTCTGCTGATATATAGTTACCATCATTGTTTCCTTCTGCTGATATATAGTTACCATCATTGTTTCCTTCTGCTGATATATAGTTACCATCATTGTTTCCTTCTGCTGCTATATAGTTACCATCATTGTTTCCTTCTGCTGCTATTTAGTTACCATCATTGTTTCCTTCTGCTGATATATAGTTACCATCATTGTTTCCTTCTGCTGCTATATAGTTACCATCATTGTTTCCTTCTGCTGCTATATAGTTACCATCATTGTTTCCTTCTGCTGCTATTTAGTTACCATCATTGTTTCCTTCTGCTGCTATTTAGTTACCATCATTGTTTCCTTCTGCTGATATATAGTTACCATCATTGTTTCCTTCTGCTGATATATAGTTACCATCATTGTTTCCTTCTGCTGCTATATAGTTACCATCATTGTTTCCTTCTGCTGCTATATAGTTACCATCATTGTTTCCTTCTGCTGCTATATAGTTACCATCATTGTTTCCTTCTGCTGATATATAGTTACCATCATTGTTTCCTTCTGCTGATATATAGTTACCATCATTGTTTCCTTCTGCTGCTATATAGTTACCATCATTGTTTCCTTCTGCTGATATATAGTTACCATCATTGTTTCCTTCTGCTGATATATAGTTACCATCATTGTTTCCTTCTGCTGCTATATAGTTACCATCATTGTTTCCTTCTGCTGATATATAGTTACCATCATTGTTTCC
The DNA here is from genome assembly GCF_028390025.1 of Pseudophryne corroboree. Taxonomy (NCBI): domain Eukaryota; kingdom Metazoa; phylum Chordata; class Amphibia; order Anura; family Myobatrachidae; genus Pseudophryne; species Pseudophryne corroboree. The sequence goes on from NW_026967563.1 coordinate 2,801,700, forward strand.
TTCTGCTGATATATAGTTACCATCATTGTTTCCTTCTGCTGATATATAGTTACCATCATTGTTTCCTTCTGCTGCTATATAGTTACCATCATTGTTTCCTTCTGCTGATATATAGTTACCATCATTGGTTAAACAGATTTTATTCCGACTCTCCTGCCTACGGATTACTTCCTCCCACTCCTACCTCCAAGATTTTTCACGTGCTGCTTCCTATCTCTGGAATAGCCAACCTCTCCCCCTCAGACTCTCCACCTCTCTACAAAACTTCAAATGGGCTCTCAAGACCCACTTCTTCACCAAACTCAGCCAAATCTCATCCTAACCCTCTGTTCCACGTTCTCTATGTACCCCATATGTGTCACCCCTGTCTGTCTACCCCTCCCCTTTAGAATGTAAGCTCTCACGAGCAGGGCCCTCTTCCCTCATGTGCTGATTATTTGTTTATGTACTCTGTAATTGGGCGCTGCGGAACCCTTGTGGCGCCATATAAATAAAGGATAATAATACATTTTCATACCGTCAGGGTGCCTATTAATACTATGATTTTTTGGTATCAAATTAGGTTTTTATATTATTAATTACCTGTGTTTACATATGTTTTAATTCTTTATTTAAATAAACCCCTTTTCATTTTACACGTCGGCTCTCTGTTCACATAATTTTCCCTGCTACCTTGCGCATCCGTTTTTTACTCTCTCTCTATAAGTGCAGTAGTGGGGGCTGCTGGAGGCAGTGTATATGTGGGTAATCTTGTCCCCATGCAGCACTGAGGTGTCAGAGGGGGGAGACAGGGTAGGTGGCAGTAGCGGGGGCTGCTGGAGGCAGTGTATATGTGGGTAATCTTGTCCCCATGCAGCACTGAGGTGTCAGAGGGGGGAGACAGGGTGGGTGGCAGTAGTGCAGTAGTGGGGGCTGCTGGAGGCAGTGTATATGTGGGTAATCTTATCCCCATGTAGAGCTGAGGTGTCAGAGGGGGGAGACAGGGTGGGTGGAAGTAGCGGGGGCTGCTGGAGGCAGTGTATATGTGGGTAATCTTGTCCCCATGCAGCACTGAGGTGTCAGAGGGGGGAGACAGGGTGGGTGGCAGTAGTGCAGTAGCAGGGGCTGCTGGAGGCAGTGTATATGTGGGTAATCTTGTCCCCATGCAGCGCTGAGGTGTCAGAGGGGGAGACAGGGTGGGTGGCAGTAGTGCAGTAGTGGGGGCTGCTGGAGGCAGTGTATATGTGGGTAATCTTGTCCCCATGCAGCACTGAGGTGTCAGAGGGGGGAGACAGGGTGGGTGGCAGTAGCGGGGGCTGCTGGAGGCAGTGTATATGTGGGTAATCTTGTCCCCATGCAGCACTGAGGTGTCAGAGGGGGGAGACAGGGTGGGTGGCAGTAGCGGGGGCTGCTGGAGGCAGTGTATATGTGGGTAATCTTGTCCCCATGCAGCACTGAGGTGTCAGAGGGGGGAGACAGGGTGGGTGGCAGTAGTGCAGTAGTGGGGGCTGCTGGAGGCAGTGTATATGTGGGTAATCTTGTCCCCATGCAGCACTGAGGTGTCAGAGGGGGGAGACAGGGTGGGTGGCAGTAGCGGGGGCTGCTGGAGGCAGTGTATATGTGGGTAATCTTGTCCCCATGCAGCACTGAGGTGTCAGAGGGGGGAGACAGGGTGGGTGGCAGTAGTGGAGGCTGCTGGAGGCAGTGTATATGTGGGTAATCTTGTCCCCATGCAGCGCTGAGGTGTCAGAGGGGGGAGACAGGGTGGGTGGCAGTAGTGCAGTAGTGGGGGCTGCTGGAGGCAGTGTATATGTGGGTAATCTTGTCCCCATGCAGCACTGAGGTGTCAGAGGGGGGAGACAGGGTGGGTGGCAGTAGCGGGGGCTGCTGGAGGCAGTGTATATGTGGGTAATCTTGTCCCCATGCAGCACTGAGGTGTCAGAGGGGGGAGACAGGGTGGGTGGCAGTAGTGCAGTAGTGGGGGCTGCTGGAGGCAGTGTATATGTGGGTAATCTTGTCCCCATGCAGCACTGAGGTGTCAGAGGGGGGAGACAGGGTGGGTGGCAGTAGCGGGGGCTGCTGGAGGCAGTGTATATGTGGGTAATCTTGTCCCTATGCAGCACTGAGGTGTCAGAGGGGGGAGACAGGGTGGGTGGCAGTAGTGGAGGCTGCTGGAGGCAGTGTATATGTGGGTAATCTTGTCCCCATGCAGCGCTGAGGTGTCAGAGGGGGGAGACAGGGTGGGTGGCAGTAGTGCAGTAGTGGGGGCTGCTGGAGGCAGTGTATATGTGGGTAATCTTGTCCCCATGCAGCACTGAGGTGTCAGAGGGGGGAGACAGGGTGGGTGGCAGTAGCGGGGGCTGCTGGAGGCAGTGTATATGTGGGTAATCTTGTCCCCATGCAGCACTGAGGTGTCAGAGGGGGGAGACAGGGTGGGTGGCAGTAGTGCAGTAGCGGGGGCTGTTGGAGGCGTGTCTATGTGGGTAACCTTGTCCCCATGCAGCGCTGAGGTGTCAGAGGGGGAAGACAGGGTGGATGGCAGTAGTGCAGTAGTGGGGGCTGCTGGAGGCAGTGTATATGTGGGTAATCTTGTCCCCATGCAGAGCTGAGGTGTCAGAGGGGGGAGACAGGGTGGGTGGCAGTAGTGCAGTAGTGGGGGCTGCTGGAGGCAGTGTCTATGTGGGTAATCTTGTCCCCATGCAGCACTGAGGTGTCAGAGGGGGGAGACAGGGTGGGTGGCAGTAGTGGGGTCTGCCAGAGGCAGTGTCTATGTGGGTAATCTTGTCCCCATGCAGCACTGAGGTGTCAGAGGGGGGAGACAGGGTGGGTGGCAGTAGTGCAGTAGTGGGGGCTGCTGGAGGCAGTGTATATGTGGGTAATCTTGTCCCCATGCAGCACTGAGGTGTCAGAGGGGGGAGACAGGGTGGGTGGCAGTAGCGGGGGCTGCTGGAGGCAGTGTATATGTGGGTCATCTTGTCCCCATGCAGCACTGAGGTGTCAGAGGGGGGAGACAGGGTGGGTGGCAGTAGTGCAGTAGCGGGGGCTGTTGGAGGCGTGTCTATGTGGGTAACCTTGTCCCCATGCAGCGCTGAGGTGTCAGAGGGGGAAGACAGGGTGGATGGCAGTAGTGCAGTAGTGGGGGCTGCTGGAGGCAGTGTCTATGTGGGTAATCTTGTCCCCATGCAGCACTGAGGTGTCAGAGGGGGGAGACAGGGTGGGTGGCAGTAGTGGGGTCTGCCAGAGGCAGTGTCTATGTGGGTAATCTTGTCCCCATGCAGCACTGAGGTGTCAGAGGGGGGAGACAGGGTGGGTGGCAGTAGTGCAGTAGCGGGGGCTGTTGGAGGCGTGTCTATGTGGGTAACCTTGTCCCCATGCAGCGCTGAGGTGTCAGAGGGTGGAGACAGGGTGGATGGCAGTAGTGCAGTAGTGGGGGCTGCTGGAGGCAGTGTATATGTGGGTAATCTTGTCCCCATGCAGCACTGAGGTGTCAGAGGGGGGAGACAGGGTGGGTGGCAGTAGTGCAGTAGTGGGGGCTGCTGGAGGCAGTGTCTATGTGGGTAATCTTGTCCCCATGCAGCACTGAGGTGTCAGAGGGGGGAGACAGGGTGGGTGGCAGTAGTGGGGTCTGCCAGAGGCAGTGTCTATGTGGGTAATCTTGTCCCCATGCAGCACTGAGGTGTCAGAGGGGGGAGACAGGGTGGGTGGCAGTAGTGCAGTAGTGGGGGCTGCTGGAGGCAGTGTCTATGTGGGTAATCTTGTCCCCATGCAGCACTGAGGTGTCAGAGGGGGGAGACAGGGTGGGTGGCAGTAGTGCAGTAGTGGGGGCTGCTGGAGGCAGTGTATATGTGGGTAATCTTGTCCCCATGCAGCACTGAGGTGTCAGAGGGGGGAGACAGGGTGGGTGGCAGTAGTGCAGTAGTGGGGTCTGCCAGAGGCAGTGTTTATGTGGGTAATCTTGTCCCCATGCAGTGCTGAGGTGTCAGAGGGGGGAGACAGGGTGGGTGGCAGTAGTGGGGTCTGCCAGAGGCAGTGTCTATGTGGGTAATCTTGTCCCCATGCAGCACTGAGGTGTCAGAGGGGGGAGACAGGGTGGGTGGCAGTAGTGGGTCTGCCAGAGGCAGTGTCTATGTGGGTAATCTTGTCCCCATGCAGCACTGAGGTGTCAGAGGGGGGAGACAGGGTGGGTGGCAGTAGTGCAGTAGTGGGGGCTGCTGGAGGCAGTGTATATGTGGGTAATCTTGTCCCCATGCAGCGCTGAGGTGTCAGAGGGGGGAGACAGGGTGGGTGGCAGTAGTGCAGTAGTGGGGGCTGCTGGAGGCAGTGTTTATGTGGGTAATCTTGTCCCCATGCAGCACTGAGGTGTCAGAGGGGGGAGACAGGGTGGGTGGCAGTAGTGCAGTAGTGGGGTCTGCCAGAGGCAGTGTTTATGTGGGTAATCTTGTCCCCATGCAGTGCTGAGGTGTCAGAGGGGGGAGACAGGGTGGGTGGCAGTAGTGGGGTCTGCCAGAGGCAGTGTCTATGTGGGTAATCTTGTCCCCATGCAGCACTGAGGTGTCAGAGGGGGGAGACAGGGTGGGTGGCAGTAGTGGGGTCTGCCAGAGGCAGTGTCTATGTGGGTAATCTTGTCCCCATGCAGCACTGAGGTGTCAGAGGGGGGAGACAGGGTGGGTGGCAGTAGTGCAGTAGTGGGGGCTGCTGGAGGCAGTGTATATGTGGGTAATCTTGTCCCCATGCAGCACTGAGGTGTCAGAGGGGGGAGACAGGGTGGGTGGCAGTAGTGCAGTAGTGGGGGCTGCTGGAGGCAGTGTATATGTGGGTAATCTTGTCCCCATGCAGCACTGAGGTGTCAGAGGGGGGAGACAGGGTGGGTGGCAGTAGTGCAGTAGTGGGGTCTGCCAGAGGCAGTGTTTATGTGGGTAATCTTGTCCCCATGCAGCACTGAGGTGTCAGAGGGGGGAGACAGGGTGGGTGGCAGTAGTGGGTCTGCCAGAGGCAGTGTCTATGTGGGTAATCTTGTCCCCATGCAGCACTGAGGTGTCAGAGGGGGGAGACAGGGTGGGTGGCAGTAGTGCAGTAGTGGGGGCTGCTGGAGGCAGTGTATATGTGGGTAATCTTGTCCCCATGCAGCACTGAGGTGTCAGAGGGGGGAGACAGGGTGGGTGGCAGTAGTGCAGTAGTGGGGGCTGCTGGAGGCAGTGTATATGTGGGTAATCTTGTCCCCATGCAGCACTGAGGTGTCAGAGGGGGGAGACAGGGTAGGTGGCAGTAGTGCAGTAGTGGGGGCTGCTGGAGGCAGTGTTTATGTGGGTAATCTTGTCCCCATGCAGCGCTGAGGTGTCAGAGGGGGGAGACAGGGTGGGTGGCAGTAGTGCAGTACTGGGGGCTGCTGGAGGCAGTGTATATGTGGGTAATATTGTCCCCATGCAGCACTGAGGTGTCAGAGGGGGGAGACAGGGTGGGTGGCAGTAGTGCAGTAGTGGGGGCTGCTGGAGGCAGTGTATATGTGGGTAACCTTGTCCCCATGCAGCTCTGAGGTGTCAGAGGGGGGAGACAGGGTGGGTGGCAGTAGTGCAGTAGTGGGGGCTGCTGGAGGCAGTGTTTATGTGGGTAATCTTGTCCCCATGCAGTGCTGAGGTGTCAGAGGGGGGAGACAGGGTGGGTGGCAGTAGTGGGGTCTGCCAGAGGCAGTGTCTATGTGGGTAATCTTGTCCCCATGCAGCACTGAGGTGTCAGAGGGGGGAGACAGGGTGGGTGGCAGTAGCGGGGGCTGCTGGAGGCAGTGTATATGTGGGTAATCTTGTCCCCATGCAGCACTGAGGTGTCAGAGGGGGGAGACAGGGTGGGTGGCAGTAGTGCAGTAGCGGGGGCTGTTGGAGGCGTGTCTATGTGGGTAACCTTGTCCCCATGCAGCGCTGAGGTGTCAGAGGGGGAAGACAGGGTGGATGGCAGTAGTGCAGTAGTGGGGGCTGCTGGAGGCAGTGTATATGTGGGTAATCTTGTCCCCATGCAGCACTGAGGTGTCAGAGGGGGGAGACAGGGTGGGTGGCAGTAGTGCAGTAGTGGGGGCTGCTGGAGGCAGTGTCTATGTGGGTAATCTTGTCCCCATGCAGCACTGAGGTGTCAGAGGGGGGAGACAGGGTGGGTGGCAGTAGTGGGGTCTGCCAGAGGCAGTGTCTATGTGGGTAATCTTGTCCCCATGCAGCACTGAGGTGTCAGAGGGGGGAGACAGGGTGGGTGGCAGTAGTGCAGTAGTGGGGGCTGCTGGAGGCAGTGTATATGTGGGTAATATTGTCCCCATGCAGCACTGAGGTGTCAGAGGGGGGAGACAGGGTGGGTGGCAGTAGCGGGGGCTGCTGGAGGCAGTGTATATGTGGGTAATCTTGTCCCCATGCAGCACTGAGGTGTCAGAGGGGGGAGACAGGGTGGGTGGCAGTAGTGCAGTAGCAGGGGCTGCTGGAGGCAGTGTATATGTGGGTAATCTTGTCCCCATGCAGCACTGAGGTGTCAGAGGGGGGAGACAGGGTGGGTGGCAGTAGTGCAGTAGTGGGGGCTGCTGGAGGCAGTGTATATGTGGGTAATCTTGTCCCCATGCAGCACTGAGGTGTCAGAGGGGGAAGACAGGGTGGGTGGCAGTAGTGCAGTAGCGGGGGCTGCTGGAGGCAGTGTATATGTGGGTAATCTTGTCCCCATGCAGCACTGAGGTGTCAGAGGGGGAAGACAGGGTGGGTGGCAGTAGTGCAGTAGCGGGGGCTGCTGGTGGCAGTGTATATGTGGGTAATCTTGTCCCCATGCAGTGCTGAGGTGTCAGGGGGGGGGGGGGGAGACAGGGTGGGTGGCAGTAGTGCAGTAGCGGGGGCTGTTGGAGGCGTGTCTATGTGGGTAACCTTGTCCCCATGCAGCGCTGAGGTGTCAGAGGGGGAAGACAGGGTGGATGGCAGTAGTGCAGTAGTGGGGGCTGCTGGAGGCAGTGTATATGTGGGTAATCTTGTCCCCATGCCGCACTGAGGTGTCAGAGGGGGGAGACAGGGTGGGTGGCAGTAGTGCAGTAGTGGGGGCTGCTGGAGGCAGTGTCTATGTGGGTAATCTTGTCCCCATGCAGCACTGAGGTGTCAGAGGGGGGAGACAGGGTGGGTGGCAGTAGTGGGGTCTGCCAGAGGCAGTGTCTATGTGGGTAATCTTGTCCCCATGCAGCACTGAGGTGTCAGAGGGGGGAGACAGGGTGGGTGGCAGTAGTGCAGTAGTGGGGGCTGCTGGAGGCAGTGTATATGTGGGTAATCTTGTCCCCATGCAGCACTGAGGTGTCAGAGGGGGGAGACAGGGTGGGTGGCAGTAGTGCAGTAGTGGGGGCTGCTGGAGGCAGTGTATATGTGGGTAATCTTGTCCCCATGCAGCACTGAGGTGTCAGAGGGGGGAGACAGGGTGGGTGGCAGTAGTGCAGTAGTGGGGTCTGCCAGAGGCAGTGTTTATGTGGGTAATCTTGTCCCCATGCAGTGCTGAGGTGTCAGAGGGGGGAGACAGGGTGGGTGGCAGTAGTGGGGTCTGCCAGAGGCAGTGTCTATGTGGGTAATCTTGTCCCCATGCAGCACTGAGGTGTCAGAGGGGGGAGACAGGGTGGGTGGCAGTAGTGCAGTAGTGGGGGCTGCTGGAGGCAGTGTATATGTGGGTAATCTTGTCCCCATGCAGCACTGAGGTGTCAGAGGGGGGAGACAGGGTGGGTGGCAGTAGTGCAGTAGTGGGGGCTGCTGGAGGCAGTGTTTATGTGGGTAATCTTGTCCCCATGCAGCACTGAGGTGTCAGAGGGGGGAGACAGGGTGGGTGGCAGTAGTGCAGTAGTGGGGTCTGCCAGAGGCAGTGTTTATGTGGGTAATCTTGTCCCCATGCAGTGCTGAGGTGTCAGAGGGGGGAGACAGGGTGGGTGGCAGTAGTGGGGTCTGCCAGAGGCAGTGTCTATGTGGGTAATCTTGTCCCCATGCAGCACTGAGGTGTCAGAGGGGGGAGACAGGGTGGGTGGCAGTAGTGGGGTCTGCCAGAGGCAGTGTCTATGTGGGTAATCTTGTCCCCATGCAGCACTGAGGTGTCAGAGGGGGGAGACAGGGTGGGTGGCAGTAGTGCAGTAGTGGGGGCTGCTGGAGGCAGTGTATATGTGGGTAATCTTGTCCCCATGCAGCACTGAGGTGTCAGAGGGGGGAGACAGGGTGGGTGGCAGTAGTGCAGTAGTGGGGGCTGCTGGAGGCAGTGTATATGTGGGTAATCTTGTCCCCATGCAGCACTGAGGTGTCAGAGGGGGGAGACAGGGTGGGTGGCAGTAGTGCAGTAGTGGGGTCTGCCAGAGGCAGTGTTTATGTGGGTAATCTTGTCCCCATGCAGTGCTGAGGTGTCAGAGGGGGGAGACAGGGTGGGTGGCAGTAGTGGGGTCTGCCAGAGGCAGTGTCTATGTGGGTAATCTTGTCCCCATGCAGCGCTGAGGTGTCAGAGGGGGAGACAGGGTGGGTGGCAGTAGTGCAGTAGTGGGGGCTGCTGGAGGCAGTGTATATGTGGGTAATCTTGTCCCCATGCAGCACTGAGGTGTCAGAGGGGGGAGACAGTGTGGGTGGCAGTAGTGCAGTAGTGGGGGCTGCTGGAGGCAGTGTATATGTGGGTAATCTTGTCCCCATGCAGCACTGAGGTGTCAGAGGGGGGAGACAGGGTAGGTGGCAGTAGTGCAGTAGTGGGGGCTGCTGGAGGCAGTGTTTATGTGGGTAATCTTGTCCCCATGCAGCGCTGAGGTGTCAGAGGGGGGAGACAGGGTGGGTGGCAGTAGTGCAGTACTGGGGGCTGCTGGAGGCAGTGTATATGTGGGTAATATTGTCCCCATGCAGCACTGAGGTGTCAGAGGGGGGAGACAGGGTGGGTGGCAGTAGTGCAGTAGTGGGGGCTGCTGGAGGCAGTGTATATGTGGGTAACCTTGTCCCCATGCAGCTCTGAGGTGTCAGAGGGGGGAGACAGGGTGGGTGGCAGTAGTGCAGTAGTGGGGGCTGCTGGAGGCAGTGTTTATGTGGGTAATCTTGTCCCCATGCAGTGCTGAGGTGTCAGAGGGGGGAGACAGGGTGGGTGGCAGTAGTGGGGTCTGCCAGAGGCAGTGTCTATGTGGGTAATCTTGTCCCCATGCAGCACTGAGGTGTCAGAGGGGGGAGACAGGGTGGGTGGCAGTAGTGCAGTAGTGGGGGCTGCTGGAGGCAGTGTCTATGTGGGTAATCTTGTCCCCATGCAGCACTGAGGTGTCAGAGGGGGGAGACAGGGTGGGTGGCAGTAGTGCAGTAGTGGGGGCTGCTGGTGGCAGTGTCTATGTGGGTAATCTTGTCCCCATGCAGTGCTGAGGTGTCAGAGGGGGGAGACAGGGTGGGTGGCAGTAGTGCAGTAGTGGGGGCTGCTGGAGGCAGTGTCTATGTGGGTAATCTTGTCCCCATGCAGCGCTGAGGTGTCAGAGGGGGGAGACAGGGTGGGTGGCAGTAGTGCAGTAGTGGGGGCTGCTGGAGGCAGTGTATATGTGGGTAATCTTATCCCCATGCAGAGCTGAGGTGTCAGAGGGGGGAGACAGGACGGTGGGGCAGTAGTGCAGTAGCGGGGGCTGCTGGAGGCAGTGTATATGTGGGTAATCTTGTCCCCATGCAGTGCTGAGGTGTCAGAGGGGGAGACAGGGTGGGTGGCAGTAGTGCAGTAGTGGGGGCTGCTGGAGGCAGTGTCTATGTGGGTAATCTTGTCCCCATGCAGCACTGAGGTGTCAGAGGGGGGAGACAGGGTGGGTGGCAGTAGTGCAGTAGTGGGGGCTGCTGGAGGCAGTGTCTATGTGGGTAATCTTGTCCCCATGCAGCGCTGAGGTGTCAGAGGGGGGAGACAGGGTGGGTGGCAGTAGTGCAGTAGTGGGGGCTGCTGGAGGCAGTGTATATGTGGGTAATCTTGTCCCCATGCAGCGCTGAGGTGTCAGAGGGGGGAGACAGGGTGGGTGGCAGTAGTGCAGTAGCGGGGGCTGCTGGAGGCAGTGTATATGTGGGTAATCTTGTCCCCATGCAGCGCTGAGGTGTCAGAGGGGGGAGACAGGGTGGGTGGAAGTAGCGGGAGCTGCTGGAGGCAGTGTATATGTGGGTATTCTTGTCCCCATGCAGCGCTGAGGTATCAGAGGGGGGAGATAGGGTGGGTGGCAGTAGTGCACTAGCGGGGGCTGCTGGAGGCAGTGTCTATGTGGGTAATCTTGTCCCCATGCAGCACTGAGGTGTCAGAGGGGGGAGACAGGGTGGTGGCAGTAGTGCAGTAGCGGGGGTGCTGGAGGCAGTGTATATGTGGGTAATCTTGTCCCCATGCAGCACTGAGGTGTCAGAGGGGGGAGACAGGGTGGGTGGCAGTAGTGCAGTAGTGGGGGCTGCTGGAGGCAGTGTTTATGTGGGTAATCTTGTCCCCATGCAGCGCTGAGGTGTCAGAGGGGGGAGACAGGGTGGGTGGCAGTAGTGCAGTAGTGGGGGCTGCTGGTGGCAGTGTCTATGTGGGTAATCTTGTCCCCATGCAGCGCTGAGGTGTCAGAGGGGGGAGACAGGGTGGGTGGCAGTAGTGCAGTAGTGGGGGCTGCTGGAGGCAGTGTCTATGTGGGTAATCTTGTCCCCATGCAGCACTGAGGTGTCAGAGGGGGGAGACAGGGTGGTGGCAGTAGTGCAGTAGTGGGGGCTGCTGGAGGCAGTGTCTATGTGGGTAATCTTGTCCCCATGCAGCGCTGAGGTGTCAGAGGGGGGAGACAGGGTGGGTGGCAGTAGTGCAGTAGTGGGGGCTGCTGGAGGCAGTGTCTATGTGGGTAATCTTGTCCCCATGCAGCACTGAGGTGTCAGAGGGGGGAGACAGGGTGGGTGGCAGTAGTGCAGTAGTGGGGGCTGCTGGTGGCAGTGTCTATGTGGGTAATCTTGTCCCCATGCAGCGCTGAGGTGTCAGAGGGGGGAGACAGGGTGGGTGGCAGTAGTGCAGTAGTGGGGGCTGCTGGAGGCAGTGTCTATGTGGGTAATCTTGTCCCCATGCAGCACTGAGGTGTCAGAGGGGGGAGACAGGGTGGGTGGCAGTAGTGCAGTAGTGGGGGCTGCTGGAGGCAGTGTCTATGTGGGTAATCTTGTCCCCATGCAGCACTGAGGTGTCAGAGGGGGGAGACAGGGTGGGTGGCAGTAGTGCAGTAGCGGGGGCTGCTGGAGGCAGTGTATATGTGGGTAATCTTATCCCCATGCAGAGCTGAGGTGTCAGAGGGGGGAGACAGGACGGTGGGGCAGTAGTGCAGTAGTGGGGTCTGCCAGAGGCAGTGTATATGTGGGTAATCTTGTCCCCATGCAATGCTGAGGTGTCAGAGGGGGGAGACAGGGTGGGTGGCAGTAGTGCAGTAGTGGGGGCTGCTGGAGGCAGTGTCTATGTGGGTAATCTTGTCCCCATGCAGCGCTGAGGTGTCAGAGGGGGGAGACAGGGTGGGTGGCAGTAGTGCAGTAGTGGGGGCTGCTGGAGGCAGTGTATATGTGGGTAATCTTATCCCCATGTAGAGCTGAGGTGTCAGAGGGGGGAGACAGGACGGTGGGGCAGTAGTGCAGTAGCGGGGGCTGCTGGAGGCAGTGTATATGTGGGTAATCTTATCCCCATGCAGAGCTGAGGTGTCAGAGGGGGGAGACAGGACGGTGGGGCAGTAGTGCAGTAGCGGGGGCTGCTGGAGGCAGTGTATATGTGGGTAATCTTGTCCCCATGCAGTGCTGAGGTGTCAGAGGGGGGAGACAGGGTGGGTGGCAGTAGTGCAGTAGTGGGGGCTGCCAGAGGCAGTGTCTATGTGGGTAATCTTGTCCCCATGCAGCACTGAGGTGTCAGAGGGGGGAGACAGGGTGGGTGGCAGTAGTGCAGTAGTGGGGGCTGCTGGAGGCAGTGTCTATGTGGGTAATCTTGTCCCCATGCAGCGCTGAGGTGTCAGAGGGGGGAGACAGGGTGGGTGGCAGTAGTGCAGTAGCGGGGGCTGCTGGAGGCAGTGTCTATGTGGGTAACCTTGTCCCCATGCAGTGCTGAGGTGTCAGAGGGGGGAGACAGGGTGGGTGGCAGTAGTGCAGTAGTGGGGGCTGCCAGAGGCAGTGTCTATGTGGGTAATCTTGTCCCCATGCAGCACTGAGGTGTCAGAGGGGGGAGACAGGGTGGGTGGCAGTAGTGCAGTAGCGGGGGCTGCTGGAGGCAGTGTCTATGTGGGTAATCTTGTCCCCATGGAGCTCTGAGGTGTCAGAGGGGGGAGACAGGGTGGGTGGCAGTAGTGCAGTAGTGGGGGCTGCTGGAGGCAGTGTATATGTGGGTAATCTTGTCCCCATGCAGCGCTGAGGTGTCAGAGGGGGGAGACAGGGTGGGTGGCAGTAGTGCAGTAGTGGGGGCTGCTGGAGGCAGTGTCTATGTGGGTAATCTTGTCCCCATGCAGCGCTGAGGTGTCAGAGGGGGGAGACAGGGTGGGTGGCAGTAGTGCAGTAGTGGGGGCTGCTGGAGGCAGTGTATATGTGGGTAATCTTATCCCCATGTAGAGCTGAGTTGTCAGAGGGGGGAGACAGGACGGTGGGGCAGTAGTGCAGTAGCGGGGGCTGCTGGAGGCAGTGTATATGTGGGTAATCTTATCCCCATGCAGAGCTGAGGTGTCAGAGGGTGGAGACAGGGTGGGTGGCAGTAGTGCAGTAGTGGGGGCTGCTGGAGGCAGGGTATATGAGGGTAATCTTGTCCCCATGCAGCACTGAGGTGTCAGAGGGGGGAGACAGTGTGGGTGGCAGTAGTGCAGTACTGGGGGCTGCTGGAGGCAGTGTATATGTGGGTAATCTTATCCCCATGCAGCGCTGAGGTGTCAGAGGGGGGAGACAGGACGGTGGGGCAGTAGTGGGGGCTGCTGGAGGCAGGGTATATGTGGGTAATCTTGTCCCCATGCAGCACTGAGGTGTCAGAGGGGGGAGACAGGGTGGGTGGCAGTAGTGCAGTAGTGGGGGCTGCTGGAGGCAGTGTCTATGTGGGTAATATTGTCCCCATGCAGCGCTGAGGTGTCAGAGGGGGGAGACAGGGTGGGTGGCAGTAGTGCAGTACTGGGGGCTGCTGGAGGCAGTGTATATGTGGGTAATTTTGTTCCCATGCAGCACTGAGGTTTCAGAGGGGGGAGACAGGGTGGGTGGCAGTAGTGCAGTAGCGGGGGCTGCTGGAGGCAGTGTCTATGTGGGTAATCTTGTCCCCATGCAGCACTGAGGTGTCAGAGGGGGGAGACAGGGTGGGTGGCAGTAGTGCAGTAGCGGGGGCTGCCAGTGGCAGTGTCTATGTGGGTAATCTTGTCCCCATGCAGCGCTGAGGTGTCAGAGGGGGGAGACAGGGTGGGTGGCAGTAGTGCAGTAGTGGGGGCTGCTGGAGGCAGTGTATATGTGGGTAATCTTGTCCCCATGCAGTGCTGAGGTGTCAGAGGGGGGAGACAGGGTGGGTGGAAGTAGCGGGGGCTGCTGGAGGCAGTGTCTATGTGGGTAATCTTGTCCCCATGCAGCACTGAGGTGTCAGAGGGGGGAGACAGGGTGGGTGGCAGTAGTGCAGTAGCAGGGGCTGCTGGAGGCAGTGTATATGTGGGTAATCTTGTCCCCATGCAGCACTGAGGTGTCAGAGGGGGGAGACAGGGTGGGTGGCAGTAGTGCAGTAGTGGGGGCTGCTGGAGGCAGTGTATATGTGGGTAATCTTGTCCCCATGCAGCACTGAGGTGTCAGAGGGGGAAGACAGGGTGGGTGGCAGTAGTGCAGTAGCGGGGGCTGCTGGAGACAGTGTATATGTGGGTATTCTTGTCCCCATGCAGCACTGAGGTGTCAGAGGGGGGAGACAGGTTGGGTGGCAGTAGTGCAGTAGTGGGGGCTGCTGGAGGCAGTGTCTATGTGGGTAATCTTGTCCCCATACAGCGCTGAGGTGTCAGAGGGGGGAGACAGGGTGGGTGGCAGTAGTGGGGGCTGCTGGAGGCAGTGTCTATGTGGGTAATATTGTCCCCATGCAGCACTGAGGTGTCAGAGGGGGGAGACAGGGTGGGTGGCAGTAGTGCAGTAGCGGGGGCTGCTGGAGGCAGTGTATATGTGGGTAATCTTGTCCCCATGCAGCACTGAGGTGTCAGAGGGGGGAGACAGGGTGGGTGGCAGTAGTGCAGTACTGGGGGCTGCTGGAGGCAGTGTATATGTGGGTAATCTTGTCCCCATGCAGCGCTGAGGTGTCAGAGGGGGGAGACAGGGTGGGTGGCAGTAGTGCAGTACTGGGGGCTGCTGGAGGCAGTGTCTATGTGGGTAACCTTGTCCCCATGCAGCGCTGAGGTGTCAGAGGGGGGAGACAGGGTGGTGGCAGTAGTGCAGTAGCGGGGGTGCTGGAGGCAGTGTATATGTGGGTAATCTTGTCCCCATGCAGCGCTGAGGTGTCAGAGGGGGGAGACAGGACGGTGGGGCAGTAGTGCAGTAGTGGGGGCTGCTGGAGGCAGTGTATATGTGGGTAATCTTGTCCCCATGCAGCACTGAGGTGTCAGAGGGGGAGACAGGGTGGGTGGCAGTAGTGCAGTAGTGGGGGCTGCTGGAGACAGTGTCTATGTGGGTAACCTTGTCCCCATGCAGCACTGAGGTGTCAGAGGGGGAGACAGGGTGGGTGGCAGTAGTGCAGTAGTGGGGGCTGCTGGAGACAGTGTCTATGTGGGTAACCTTGTCCCCATGCAGCGCTGAGGTGTCAGAGGGGGGAGACAGGGTGGGTGGCAGTAGTGCAGTAGTGGGGGCTGCTGGAGGCAGTGTCTATGTGGGTAATCTTGTCCCCATGCAGAGCTGAGGTGTCAGAGGGGGGGAGACAGGGTGGAAAGCAGTAGTGCAGTAGTGGGGGCTGCTGGAGGCAGTGTCTATGTGGGTAACCTTGTCCCCATGCAGCACTGAGGTGTCAGAGGGGGGAGACAGGGTGGGTGGCAGTAGTGCAGTAGTGGGGGCTGCTGGAGGCAGTGTCTATGTGGGTAATCTTGTCCCCATGCAGCACTGAGGTGTCAGAGGGGGGAGACAGGGTGGGTGGCAGTAGTGCAGTAGTGGGGGCTGCTGGAGGCAGTGTATATGTGGGTAATATTGTCCCCATGCAGCGCTGAGGTGTCAGAGGGGGGAGACAGGGTGGGTGGCAGTAGTGCAGTAGTGGGGGCTGCTGGAGGCAGTGTCTATGTGGGTAATCTTGTCCCCATGCAGCGTTGAGGTGTCAGAGGGGGGAGACAGGGTGGGTGGCAGTTGGGCAGTAGCGGGGGCTGCTGGAGGCAGTGTCTATGTGGGTAATATTGTCCCCATGCAGCACTGAGGTGTCAGAGGGTGGAGACAGGGTGGATGGCAGTAGTGCAGTAGTGGGGGCTGCTGGAGGCAGGGTATATGTGGGTAATCTTGTCCCCATGCAGCACTGAGGTGTCAGAGGGGGGAGACAGGGTGGGTGGCAGTAGGGCAGTAGCGGGGGCTGCTGGAGGCAGTGTCTATGTGGGTAATATTGTCCCCATGCAGCACTGAGGTGTCAGAGGGGGGAGACAGGGTGGGTGGCAGTAGTGCAGTAGCGGGGGCTGCTGGAGGCAGTGTATATGTGGGTAATATTGTCCCCATGCAGCACTGAGGTGTCAGAGGGGGGAGACAGGGTGGGTGGCAGTAGTGCAGTAGCGGGGGCTGCTGGAGGCAGTGTATATGTGGGTAATCTTGTCCCCATGCAGCACTGAGGTGTCAGAGGGGGGAGACAGGGTGGGTGGCAGTAGTGCAGTACTGGGGGCTGCTGGAGGCAGTGTATATGTGGGTAATCTTGTCCCCATGCAGCGCTGAGGTGTCAGAGGGGGGAGACAGGGTGGGTGGCAGTAGTGCAGTACTGGGGGCTGCTGGAGGCAGTGTCTATGTGGGTAACCTTGTCCCCATGCAGCGCTGAGGTGTCAGAGGGGGGAGACAGGGTGGGTGGCAGTAGTGCAGTACTGGGGGCTGCTGGAGGCAGTGTCTATGTGGGTAATCTTGTCCCCATGCAGCACTGAGGTGTCAGAGGGGGGAGACAGCGTGGGTGGCAGTAGTGCAGTAGTGGGGGCTGCTGGAGGCAGTGTCTATGTGGGTAATCTTGTCCCCATGCAGAGCTGAGGTGTCAGAGGGGGGAGACAGGGTGGGTGGCAGTAGTGCAGTAGTCGGGGCTGCTGGAGGCAGGGTATATGTGGGTAATCCTGTCCCCATGCAGTGCTGAGGTGTCAGAGGGGGGAGACAGGGTGGATGGCAGTAGTGCAGTAGCGGGGGCTGCTGGTGGCAGTGTTTATGTGGGTAATCTTGTCCCCATGCAGCGCTGAGGTGTCAGAGGGGGGGAGACAGGGTGGGTGGCAGTAGTGCAGTAGTGGGGGCTGCTGGAGGCAGTGTATATGTGGGTAATATTGTCCCCATGCAGCACTGAGGTGTCAGAGGGGGGAGACAGTGTGGGTGGCAGTAGTGCAGTAGTGGGGGCTGCTGGAGGCAGTGTCTATGTGGGTAATCTTGTCCCCATGCAGAGCTGAGGTGTCAGAGGGGGGAGACAGGGTGGGTGGCAGTAGTGCAGTAGTGGGGGCTGCTGGAGGCAGTGTATATGTGGGTAATCTTGTCCCCATGCAGCGCTGAGGTGTCAGAGGGGGAGACAGGGTGGGTGGCAGTAGTGCAGTAGTGGGGGCTGCCAGTGGCAGTGTCTATGTGGGTAATCTTGTCCCCATGCAGCACTGAGGTGTCAGAGGGGGGAGACAGGGTGGGTGGCAGTAGTGGGGTCTGCCAGAGGCAGTGTATATGTGGGTAATCTTGTCCCCATGCAGCACTGAGGTGTCAGAGGGGGGAGACAGGGTGGGTGGCAGTAGTGCAGTAGCGGGGGCTGCTGGAGGCAGTGTATATGTGGGTAATCTTGTCCCCATGCAGCGCTGAGGTGTCAGAGGGGGAGACAGGGTGGGTGGCAGTAGTGCAGTAGTGGGGGCTGCCAGTGGCAGTGTCTATGTGGGTAATCTTGTCCCCATGCAGCACTGAGGTGTCAGAGGGGGGAGACAGGGTGGGTGGCAGTAGTGCAGTAGCAGGGGCTGCTGGAGGCAGTGTATATGTGGGTAATATTGTCCCCATGCAGCGCTGAGGTGTCAGAGGGGGGAGACAGGGTGGGTGGCAGTAGTGCAGTAGCGGGGGCTGCCAGTGGCAGTGTCTATGTGGGTAATCTTGTCCCCATGCAGCACTGAGGTGTCAGAGGGGGGAGACAGGGTGGGTGGCAGTAGTGCAGTAGTGGGGGCTGCAAGAGGCAGTGTATATGTGGGTAATCTTGTCCCCATGCAGTGCTGAGGTGTCAGAGGGGGGAGACAGGGTGGGTGGCAGTAGTGGGGTCTGCCAGAGGCAGTGTCTATGTGGGTAATCTTGTCCCCATGCAGCACTGAGGTGTCAGAGGGGGGAGACAGGGTGGGTGGCAGTAGTGCAGTAGTGGGGGCTGCCAGTGGCAGTGTCTATGTGGGTAATCTTGTCCCCATGCAGCACTGAGGTGTCAGAGGGGGGAGACAGGGTGGGTGGCAGTAGTGCAGTAGCAGGGGCTGCTGGAGGCAGTGTATATGTGGGTAATATTGTCCCCATGCAGCGCTGAGGTGTCAGAGGGGGGAGACAGGGTGGGTGGCAGTAGTGCAGTAGCGGGGGCTGCCAGTGGCAGTGTCTATGTGGGTAATCTTGTCCCCATGCAGCACTGAGGTGTCAGAGGGGGGAGACAGGGTGGGTGGCAGTAGTGCAGTAGTGGGGGCTGCAAGAGGCAGTGTATATGTGGGTAATCTTGTCCCATGCAATGCTGAGGTGTCAGAGGGGGGAGACAGGGTGGGTGGCAGTAGTGCAGTAGTGGGGGCTGCTGGAGGCAGTGTATATGTGGGTAATCTTGTCCCCATGCAGCACTGAGGTGTCAGAGGGGGGAGACAGGGTGGGTGGCAGTAGTGCAGTAGCAGGGGCTGCTGGAGGCAGTGTCTATGTGGGTAATATTGTCCCCATGCAGCACTGAGGTGTCAGAGGGGGGAGACAGGGTGGGTGGCAGTAGTGCAGTACTGGGGGCTGCTGGAGGCAGTGTCTATGTCGGTAATCTTGTCCCCATGCAGCGCTGAGGTGTCAGAGGGGGGAGACAGGGTGGGTGGCAGTAGTGCAGTAGTGGGGGCTGCAAGAGGCAGTGTATATGTGGGTAATCTTGTCCCCATGCAATGCTGAGGTGTCAGAGGGGGGAGACAGGGTGGGTGGCAGTAGTGCAGTAGTGGGGTCTGCCAGAGGCAGTGTTTATGTGGGTAATCTTGTCCCCATGCAGTGCTGAGGTGTCAGAGGGGGGAGACAGGGTGGGTGGCAGTAGTGGGGTCTGCCAGAGGCAGTGTCTATGTGGGTAATCTTGTCCCCATGCAGCATTGAGGTGTCAGAGGGGGGAGACAGGGTGGGTGGCAGTAGTGGGGTCTGCCAGAGGCAGTGTCTATGTGGGTAATCTTGTCCCCATGCAGCACTGAGGTGTCAGAGGGGGGAGACAGGGTGGGTGGCAGTAGTGCAGTAGTGGGGGCTGCTGGAGGCAGTGTATATGTGGGTAATCTTGTCCCCATGCAGTGCTGAGGTGTCAGAGGGGGGAGACAGGGTGGGTGGCAGTAGTGCAGTAGTGGGGGCTGCTGGAGGCAGTGTTTATGTGGGTAATCTTGTCCCCATGCAGCACTGAGGTGTCAGAGGGGGGAGACAGGGTGGGTGGCAGTAGTGCAGTAGTGGGGGCTGCTGGAGGCAGTGTATATGTGGGTAATCTTGTCCCCATGCAGCACTGAGGTGTCAGAGGGGGGAGACAGGGTGGGTGGCAGTAGTGCAGTACTGGGGGCTGCTGGAGGCAGTGTTTATGTGGGTAATCTTGTCCCCATGCAGCGCTGAGGTGTCAGAGGGGGGAGACAGGGTGGGTGGCAGTAGTGGGGTCTGCTGGAGGCAGTGTATATGTGGGTAATCTTGTCCCCATGCAGCACTGAGGTGTCAGAGGGGGGAGACAGGGTGGGTGGCAGTAGTGCAGTAGTGGGGGCTGCTGGAGGCAGTGTATATGTGGGTAACCTTGTCCCCATGCAGCACTGAGGTGTCAGAGGGTGGAGACAGGGTGGGTGGCAGTAGTGCAGTAGTGGGGTCTGCCAGAGGCAGTGTTTATGTGGGTAATCTTGTCCCCATGCAGTGCTGAGGTGTCAGAGGGGGGAGACAGGGTGGGTGGCAGTAGTGGGGTCTGCCAGAGGCAGTGTCTATGTGGGTAATCTTGTCCCCATGCAGCACTGAGGTGTCAGAGGGGGGAGACAGGGTGGGTGGCAGTAGTGGGTCTGCCAGAGGCAGTGTCTATGTGGGTAATCTTGTCCCCATGCAGCACTGAGGTGTCAGAGGGGGGAGACAGGGTGGGTGGCAGTAGTGCAGTAGTGGGGGCTGCTGGAGGCAGTGTATATGTGGGTAATCTTGTCCCCATGCAGCGCTGAGGTGTCAGAGGGGGGAGACAGGGTGGGTGGCAGTAGTGCAGTACTGGGGGCTGCTGGAGGCAGTGTATATGTGGGTAATATTGTCCCCATGCAGCACTGAGGTGTCAGAGGGGGGAGACAGGGTGGGTGGCAGTAGTGCAGTAGTGGGGGCTGCTGGAGGCAGTGTATATGTGGGTAACCTTGTCCCCATGCAGCTCTGAGGTGTCAGAGGGGGGAGACAGGGTGGGTGGCAGTAGTGCAGTAGTGGGGGCTGCTGGAGGCAGTGTCTATGTGGGTAATCTTGTCCCCATGCAGCTCTGAGGTGTCAGAGGGGGGAGACAGGGTGGGTGGCAGTAGTGCAGTAGTGGGGGCTGCTGGTGGCAGTGTCTATGTGGGTAATCTTGTCCCCATGCAGTGCTGAGGTGTCAGAGGGGGGAGACAGGGTGGGTGGCAGTAGTGGGGTCTGCCAGAGGCAGTGTCTATGTGGGTAATCTTGTCCCCATGCAGCACTGAGGTGTCAGAGGGGGGAGACAGGGTGGGTGGCAGTAGTGGGGGCTGCTGGAGGCAGTGTCTATGTGGGTAATCTTGTCCCCATGCAGCACTGAGGTGTCAGAGGGGGGAGACAGGGTGGAAAGCAGTAGTGCAGTAGTGGGGGCTGCTGGTGGCAGTGTCTATGTGGGTAATCTTGTCCCCATGCAGTGCTGAGGTGTCAGAGGGGGGAGACAGGGTGGGTGGCAGTAGTGCAGTAGTGGGGGCTGCTGGAGGCAGTGTCTATGTGAGTAATCTTGTCCCCATGCAGCGCTGAGGTGTCAGAGGGGGGAGACAGGGTGGGTGGCAGTAGTGCAGTACTGGGGGCTGCTGGAGGCAGTGTATATGTGGGTAATCTTGTCCCCATGCAGCACTGAGGTGTCAGAGGGGGGAGACAGGGTGGGTGGCAGTAGCGGGGGCTGCTGGAGGCAGTGTATATGTGGGTCATCTTGTCCCCATGCAGCACTGAGGTGTCAGAGGGGGGAGACAGGGTGGGTGGCAGTAGTGCAGTAGCGGGGGCTGCTGGAGGCAGTGTATATGTGGGTAATCTTGTCCCCATGCAGCGCTGAGGTGTCAGAGGGGGAGACAGGGTGGGTGGCAGTAGTGCAGTAGTGGGGGCTGCTGGAGGCAGTGTCTATGTGGGTAATCTTGTCCCCATGCAGCACTGAGGTGTCAGAGGGGGGAGACAGGGTGGGTGGCAGTAGTGCAGTAGTGGGGGCTGCTGGAGGCAGTGTATATGTGGGTAATCTTGTCCCCATGCAGCACTGAGGTGTCAGAGGGGGGAGACAGGGTGGGTGGCAGTAGCGGGGGCTGCTGGAGGCAGTGTATATGTGGGTCATCTTGTCCCCATGCAGCACTGAGGTGTCAGAGGGGGGAGACAGGGTGGGTGGCAGTAGTGCAGTAGCGGGGGCTGCTGGAGGCAGTGTATATGTGGGTAATCTTGTCCCCATGCAGCGCTGAGGTGTCAGAGGGGGGAGACAGGGTGGGTGGCAGTAGTGCAGTAGTGGGGGCTGCTGGAGGCAGTGTATATGTGGGTAATCTTATCCCCATGCAGAGCTGAGGTGTCAGAGGGGGGAGACAGGACGGTGGGGCAGTAGTGCAGTAGCGGGGGCTGCTGGAGGGAGTGTATATGTGGGTAATCTTGTCCCCATGCAGCGCTGAGGTGTCAGAGGGGGGAGACAGGGTGGGTGGAAGTAGCGGGAGCTGCTGGAGGCAGTGTATATGTGGGTATTCTTGTCCCCATGCAGCGCTGAGGTATCAGA
This sequence comes from Pseudophryne corroboree, assembly GCF_028390025.1. Taxonomy (NCBI): domain Eukaryota; kingdom Metazoa; phylum Chordata; class Amphibia; order Anura; family Myobatrachidae; genus Pseudophryne; species Pseudophryne corroboree. The sequence continues at coordinate 2,822,913 of NW_026967563.1, forward strand.
GGGGGGAGATAGGGTGGGTGGCAGTAGTGCACTAGCGGGGGCTGCTGGAGGCAGTGTCTATGTGGGTAATCTTGTCCCCATGCAGCACTGAGGTGTCAGAGGGGGGAGACAGGGTTGGTGGCAGTAGTGCAGTAGTGGGGGCTGCTGGAGGCAGTGTCTATGTGGGTAATCTTGTCCCCATGCAGCGCTGAGGTGTCAGAGGGGGGAGACAGGGTGGGTGGCAGTAGTGCAGTAGCGGGGGCTGCTGGAGGCAGTGTCTATGTGGGTAATCTTGTCCCCATGCAGCGCTGAGGTGTCAGAGGGGGGGGAGACAGGGTGGAAAGCAGTTGGGCAGTAGTGGGGGCTGCTGGAGGCAGTGTATATGTGGGTAATCTTGTCCCCATGCAGAGCTGAGGTGTCAGAGGGGGGAGACAGGACGGTGGGGCAGTAGTGCAGTAGTGGGGGCTGCTGGAGGCAGTGTATATGTGGGTAATCTTGTCCCCATGTAGTGCTGAGGTGTCAGAGGGGGGAGACAGGATGGTGGCAGTAGTGCAGTAGTGGGGGCTGCTGGAGGCAGTGTCTATGTGGGTAATCTTGTCCCCATGCAGCACTGAGGTGTCAGAGGGGGGAGACAGGGTGGGTGGAAGTAGCGGGAGCTGCTGGAGGCAGTGTATATGTGGGTATTCTTGTCCCCATGCAGCGCTGAGGTATCAGAGGGGGGAGATAGGGTGGGTGGCAGTAGTGCACTAGCGGGGGCTGCTGGAGGCAGTGTCTATGTGGGTAATCTTGTCCCCATGCAGCGCTGAGGTGTCAGAGGGGGGAGACAGGGTGGGTGGCAGTAGTGCAGTAGTGGGGGCTGCTGGAGGCAGTGTCTATGTGGGTAATCTTGTCCCCATGCAGCGCTGAGGTGTCAGAGGGGGGAGACAGGGTGGGTGGCAGTAGTGCAGTAGTGGGGGCTGCTGGTGGCAGTGTCTATGTGGGTAATCTTGTCCCCATGCAGCGCTGAGGTGTCAGAGGGGGGAGACAGGGTGGGTGGCAGTAGTGCAGTAGTGGGGGCTGCTGGAGGCAGTGTCTATGTGGGTAATCTTGTCCCCATGCAGCACTGAGGTGTCAGAGGGGGGAGACAGGGTGGGTGGCAGTAGTGCAGTAGCGGGGGCTGCTGGAGGCAGTGTATATGTGGGTAATCTTGTCCCCATGCAGCGCTGAGGTGTCAGAGGGGGGAGACAGGGTGGGTGGAAGTAGCGGGAGCTGCTGGAGGCAGTGTATATGTGGGTATTCTTGTCCCCATGCAGCGCTGAGGTATCAGAGGGGGGAGATAGGGTGGGTGGCAGTAGTGCACTAGCGGGGGCTGCTGGAGGCAGTGTCTATGTGGGTAATCTTGTCCCCATGCAGCACTGAGGTGTCAGAGGGGGGAGACAGGGTGGTGGCAGTAGTGCAGTAGCGGGGGTGCTGGAGGCAGTGTATATGTGGGTAATCTTGTCCCCATGCAGCACTGAGGTGTCAGAGGGGGGAGACAGGGTGGGTGGCAGTAGTGCAGTAGTGGGGGCTGCTGGAGGCAGTGTTTATGTGGGTAATCTTGTCCCCATGCAGCGCTGAGGTGTCAGAGGGGGGAGACAGGGTGGGTGGCAGTAGTGCAGTAGTGGGGGCTGCTGGTGGCAGTGTCTATGTGGGTAATCTTGTCCCCATGCAGCGCTGAGGTGTCAGAGGGGGGAGACAGGGTGGGTGGCAGTAGTGCAGTAGTGGGGGCTGCTGGAGGCAGTGTCTATGTGGGTAATCTTGTCCCCATGCAGCACTGAGGTGTCAGAGGGGGGAGACAGGGTGGGTGGCAGTAGTGCAGTAGTGGGGGCTGCTGGAGGCAGTGTCTATGTGGGTAATCTTGTCCCCATGCAGCGCTGAGGTGTCAGAGGGGGGAGACAGGGTGGGTGGCAGTAGTGCAGTAGTGGGGGCTGCTGGAGGCAGTGTTTATGTGGGTAATCTTGTCCCCATGCAGCGCTGAGGTGTCAGAGGGGGGAGACAGGGTGGGTGGCAGTAGTGCAGTAGTGGGGGCTGCTGGAGGCAGTGTATATGTGGGTAATCTTGTCCCCATGCAGCACTGAGGTGTCAGAGGTTGGAGACAGGGTGGGTGGCAGTAGTGCAGTAGTGGGTCTGCCAGAGGCAGTGTCTATGTGGGTAATCTTGTCCCCATGCAGCACTGAGGTGTCAGAGGGGGGAGACAGGGTGGGTGGCAGTAGTGCAGTAGTGGGGGCTGCTGGAGGCAGTGTCTATGTGGGTAATCTTGTCCCCATGCAGCACTGAGGTGTCAGAGGGGGGAGACAGGGTGGGTGGCAGTAGTGCAGTAGTGGGGTCTGCCACAGGCAGTGTATATGTGGGTAATCTTGTCCCCATGCAATGCTGAGGTGTCAGAGGGGGGAGACAGGGTGGGTGGCAGTAGTGCAGTAGTGGGGGCTGCTGGAGGCAGTGTCTATGTGGGTAATCTTGTCCCCATGCAGCGCTGAGGTGTCAGAGTGGGGAGACAGGGTGGGTGGCAGTAGTGCAGTAGTGGGGGCTGCTGGAGGCAGTGTATATGTGGGTAATCTTATCCCCATGTAGAGCTGAGGTGTCAGAGGGGGGAGACAGGACGGTGGGGCAGTAGTGCAGTAGCGGGGGCTGCTGGAGGCAGTGTATATGTGGGTAATCTTATCCCCATGCAGAGCTGAGGTGTCAGAGGGGGGAGACAGGACGGTGGGGCAGTAGTGCAGTAGCGGGGGCTGCTGGAGGCAGTGTATATGTGGGTAATCTTGTCCCCATGCAGTGCTGAGGTGTCAGAGGGGGGAGACAGGGTGGGTGGCAGTAGTGCAGTAGTGGGGGCTGCCAGAGGCAGTGTCTATGTGGGTAATCTTGTCCCCATGCAGCACTGAGGTGTCAGAGGGGGGAGACAGGGTGGGTGGCAGTAGTGCAGTAGTGGGGGCTGCTGGAGGCAGTGTCTATGTGGGTAATCTTGTCCCCATGCAGCGCTGAGGTGTCAGAGGGGGGAGACAGGGTGGGTGGCAGTAGTGCAGTAGCGGGGGCTGCTGGAGGCAGTGTCTATGTGGGTAACCTTGTCCCCATGCAGTGCTGAGGTGTCAGAGGGGGGAGACAGGGTGGGTGGCAGTAGTGCAGTAGTGGGGGCTGCCAGAGGCAGTGTCTATGTGGGTAATCTTGTCCCCATGCAGCACTGAGGTGTCAGAGGGGGGAGACAGGGTGGGTGGCAGTAGTGCAGTAGTGGGGGCTACTGGAGGCAGTGTATATGTGGGTAATCTTGTCCCCATGCAGCGCTGAGGTGTCAGAGGGGGGAGACAGGGTGGGTGGCAGTAGTGCAGGAGTGGGGGCTGCTGGAGGCAGTGTCTATGTGGGTAATCTTGTCCCCATGCAGCGCTGAGGTGTCAGAGGGGGGAGACAGGGTGGGTGGCAGTAGTGCAGTAGCGGGGGCTGCTGGAGGCAGTGTATATGTGGGTAATCTTGTCCCCATGTAGAGCTGAGGTGTCAGAGGGGGGAGACAGGACGGTGGGGCAGTAGTGCAGTAGCGGGGGCTGCTGGAGGCAGTGTATATGTGGGTAATCTTATCCCCATGCAGAGCTGAGGTGTCAGAGGGGGGAGACAGGACGGTGGGGCAGTAGTGCAGTAGCGGGGGCTGCTGGAGGCAGTGTCTATGTGGGTAATCTTGTCCCCATGGAGCTCTGAGGTGTCAGAGGGGGGAGACAGGGTGGGTGGCAGTAGTGCAGTAGTGGGGGCTGCTGGAGGCAGTGTATATGTGGGTAATCTTGTCCCCATGCAGCGCTGAGGTGTCAGAGGGGGGAGACAGGGTGGGTGGCAGTAGTGCAGTAGTGGGGGCTGCTGGAGGCAGTGTCTAAGTGGGTAATCTTGTCCCCATGCAGCGCTGAGGTGTCAGAGGGGGGAGACAGGGTGGGTGGCAGTAGTGCAGTAGTGGGGGCTGCTGGCGGCAGTGTATATGTGGGTAATCTTATCCCCATGTAGAGCTGAGGTGTCAGAGGGGGGAGACAGGACGGTGGGGCAGTAGTGCAGTAGCGGGGGCTGCTGGAGGCAGTGTATATGTGGGTAATCTTATCCCCATGCAGAGCTGAGGTGTCAGAGGGTGGAGACAGGGTGGGTGGCAGTAGTGCAGTAGTGGGGGCTGCTGGAGGCAGGGTATATGTGGGTAATCTTGTCCCCATGCAGCACTGAGGTGTCAGAGGGGGGAGACAGAGTGGGTGGCAGTAGTGCAGTACTGGGGGCTGCTGGAGGCAGTGTATATGTGGGTAATCTTATCCCCATGCAGCGCTGAGGTGTCAGAGGGGGGAGACAGGACGGTGGGGCAGTAGTGGGGGCTGCTGAAGGCAGGGTATATGTGGGTAATCTTGTCCCCATGCAGCACTGAGGTGTCAGAGGGGGGAGACAGGGTGGGTGGCAGTAGTGCAGTAGTGGGGGCTGCTGGAGGCAGTGTCTATGTGGGTAATATTGTCCCCATGCAGCGCTGAGGTGTCAGAGGGGGGAGACAGGGTGGGTGGCAGTAGTGCAGTACTGGGGGCTGCTGGAGGCAGTGTATATGTGGGTAATTTTGTTCCCATGCAGCACTGAGGTGTCAGAGGGGGGAGACAGGGTGGGTGGCAGTAGTGCAGTAGCGGGGGCTGCTGGAGGCAGTGTCTATGTGGGTAATCTTGTCCCCATGCAGCACTGAGGTGTCAGAGGGGGGAGACAGGGTGGGTGGCAGTAGTGCAGTAGCGGGGGCTGCCAGTGGCAGTGTCTATGTGGGTAATCTTGTCCCCATGCAGCGCTGAGGTGTCAGAGGGGGGAGACAGGGTGGGTGGCAGTAGTGCAGTAGCGGGGGCTGCCAGTGGCAGTGTCTATGTGGGTAATCTTGTCCCCATGCAGCGCTGAGGTGTCAGAGGGGGGAGACAGGGTGGGTGGCAGTAGTGCAGTAGTGGGGGCTGCTGGAGGCAGTGTATATGTGGGTAATCTTGTCCCCATGCAGTGCTGAGGTGTCAGAGGGGGGAGACAGGGTGGGTGGAAGTAGCGGGGGCTGCTGGAGGCAGTGTCTATGTGGGTAATATTGTCCCCATGCAGCGCTGAGGTGTCAGAGGGGGGAGACAGGGTGGGTGGCAGTAGTGCAGTACTGGGGGCTGCTGGAGGCAGTGTATATGTGGGTAATTTTGTTCCCATGCAGCACTGAGGTGTCAGAGGGGGGAGACAGGGTGGGTGGCAGTAGTGCAGTAGCGGGGGCTGCTGGAGGCAGTGTCTATGTGGGTAATCTTGTCCCCATGCAGCACTGAGGTGTCAGAGGGGGGAGACAGGGTGGGTGGCAGTAGTGCAGTAGCGGGGGCTGCCAGTGGCAGTGTCTATGTGGGTAATCTTGTCCCCATGCAGCGCTGAGGTGTCAGAGGGGGGAGACAGGGTGGGTGGCAGTAGTGCAGTAGCGGGGGCTGCCAGTGGCAGTGTCTATGTGGGTAATCTTGTCCCCATGCAGCGCTGAGGTGTCAGAGGGGGGAGACAGGGTGGGTGGCAGTAGTGCAGTAGCGGGGGCTGCCAGTGGCAGTGTCTATGTGGGTAATCTTGTCCCCATGCAGCGCTGAGGTGTCAGAGGGGGGAGACAGGGTGGGTGGCAGTAGTGCAGTAGTGGGGGCTGCTGGAGGCAGTGTCTATGTGGGTAATCTTGTCCCCATGCAGCGCTGAGGTGTCAGAGGGGGGAGACAGGGTGGGTGGCAGTAGTGCAGTAGTGGGGGCTGCTGGAGGCAGTGTCTATGTGGGTAATCTTGTCCCCATGCAGCACTGAGGTGTCAGAGGGGGGAGACAGGGTGGGTGGCAGTAGTGCAGTAGTGGGGGCTGCTGGAGGCAGTGTCTATGTGGGTAATCTTGTCCCCATGCAGCGCTGAGGTGTCAGAGGGGGGAGACAGGGTGGGTGGCAGTAGTGCAGTAGTGGGGGCTGCTGGAGGCAGTGTTTATGTGGGTAATCTTGTCCCCATGCAGCGCTGAGGTGTCAGAGGGGGGAGACAGGGTGGGTGGCAGTAGTGCAGTAGTGGGGGCTGCTGGAGGCAGTGTATATGTGGGTAATCTTGTCCCCATGCAGCACTGAGGTGTCAGAGGTTGGAGACAGGGTGGGTGGCAGTAGTGCAGTAGTGGGTCTGCCAGAGGCAGTGTCTATGTGGGTAATCTTGTCCCCATGCAGCACTGAGGTGTCAGAGGGGGGAGACAGGGTGGGTGGCAGTAGTGCAGTAGTGGGGGCTGCTGGAGGCAGTGTCTATGTGGGTAATCTTGTCCCCATGCAGCACTGAGGTGTCAGAGGGGGGAGACAGGGTGGGTGGCAGTAGTGCAGTAGTGGGGTCTGCCACAGGCAGTGTATATGTGGGTAATCTTGTCCCCATGCAATGCTGAGGTGTCAGAGGGGGGAGACAGGGTGGGTGGCAGTAGTGCAGTAGTGGGGGCTGCTGGAGGCAGTGTCTATGTGGGTAATCTTGTCCCCATGCAGCGCTGAGGTGTCAGAGTGGGGAGACAGGGTGGGTGGCAGTAGTGCAGTAGTGGGGGCTGCTGGAGGCAGTGTATATGTGGGTAATCTTATCCCCATGTAGAGCTGAGGTGTCAGAGGGGGGAGACAGGACGGTGGGGCAGTAGTGCAGTAGCGGGGGCTGCTGGAGGCAGTGTATATGTGGGTAATCTTATCCCCATGCAGAGCTGAGGTGTCAGAGGGGGGAGACAGGACGGTGGGGCAGTAGTGCAGTAGCGGGGGCTGCTGGAGGCAGTGTATATGTGGGTAATCTTGTCCCCATGCAGTGCTGAGGTGTCAGAGGGGGGAGACAGGGTGGGTGGCAGTAGTGCAGTAGTGGGGGCTGCCAGAGGCAGTGTCTATGTGGGTAATCTTGTCCCCATGCAGCACTGAGGTGTCAGAGGGGGGAGACAGGGTGGGTGGCAGTAGTGCAGTAGTGGGGGCTGCTGGAGGCAGTGTCTATGTGGGTAATCTTGTCCCCATGCAGCGCTGAGGTGTCAGAGGGGGGAGACAGGGTGGGTGGCAGTAGTGCAGTAGCGGGGGCTGCTGGAGGCAGTGTCTATGTGGGTAACCTTGTCCCCATGCAGTGCTGAGGTGTCAGAGGGGGGAGACAGGGTGGGTGGCAGTAGTGCAGTAGTGGGGGCTGCCAGAGGCAGTGTCTATGTGGGTAATCTTGTCCCCATGCAGCACTGAGGTGTCAGAGGGGGGAGACAGGGTGGGTGGCAGTAGTGCAGTAGTGGGGGCTACTGGAGGCAGTGTATATGTGGGTAATCTTGTCCCCATGCAGCGCTGAGGTGTCAGAGGGGGGAGACAGGGTGGGTGGCAGTAGTGCAGGAGTGGGGGCTGCTGGAGGCAGTGTCTATGTGGGTAATCTTGTCCCCATGCAGCGCTGAGGTGTCAGAGGGGGGAGACAGGGTGGGTGGCAGTAGTGCAGTAGCGGGGGCTGCTGGAGGCAGTGTATATGTGGGTAATCTTGTCCCCATGTAGAGCTGAGGTGTCAGAGGGGGGAGACAGGACGGTGGGGCAGTAGTGCAGTAGCGGGGGCTGCTGGAGGCAGTGTATATGTGGGTAATCTTATCCCCATGCAGAGCTGAGGTGTCAGAGGGGGGAGACAGGACGGTGGGGCAGTAGTGCAGTAGCGGGGGCTGCTGGAGGCAGTGTCTATGTGGGTAATCTTGTCCCCATGGAGCTCTGAGGTGTCAGAGGGGGGAGACAGGGTGGGTGGCAGTAGTGCAGTAGTGGGGGCTGCTGGAGGCAGTGTATATGTGGGTAATCTTGTCCCCATGCAGCGCTGAGGTGTCAGAGGGGGGAGACAGGGTGGGTGGCAGTAGTGCAGTAGTGGGGGCTGCTGGAGGCAGTGTCTAAGTGGGTAATCTTGTCCCCATGCAGCGCTGAGGTGTCAGAGGGGGGAGACAGGGTGGGTGGCAGTAGTGCAGTAGTGGGGGCTGCTGGCGGCAGTGTATATGTGGGTAATCTTATCCCCATGTAGAGCTGAGGTGTCAGAGGGGGGAGACAGGACGGTGGGGCAGTAGTGCAGTAGCGGGGGCTGCTGGAGGCAGTGTATATGTGGGTAATCTTATCCCCATGCAGAGCTGAGGTGTCAGAGGGTGGAGACAGGGTGGGTGGCAGTAGTGCAGTAGTGGGGGCTGCTGGAGGCAGGGTATATGTGGGTAATCTTGTCCCCATGCAGCACTGAGGTGTCAGAGGGGGGAGACAGAGTGGGTGGCAGTAGTGCAGTACTGGGGGCTGCTGGAGGCAGTGTATATGTGGGTAATCTTATCCCCATGCAGCGCTGAGGTGTCAGAGGGGGGAGACAGGACGGTGGGGCAGTAGTGGGGGCTGCTGAAGGCAGGGTATATGTGGGTAATCTTGTCCCCATGCAGCACTGAGGTGTCAGAGGGGGGAGACAGGGTGGGTGGCAGTAGTGCAGTAGTGGGGGCTGCTGGAGGCAGTGTCTATGTGGGTAATATTGTCCCCATGCAGCGCTGAGGTGTCAGAGGGGGGAGACAGGGTGGGTGGCAGTAGTGCAGTACTGGGGGCTGCTGGAGGCAGTGTATATGTGGGTAATTTTGTTCCCATGCAGCACTGAGGTGTCAGAGGGGGGAGACAGGGTGGGTGGCAGTAGTGCAGTAGCGGGGGCTGCTGGAGGCAGTGTCTATGTGGGTAATCTTGTCCCCATGCAGCACTGAGGTGTCAGAGGGGGGAGACAGGGTGGGTGGCAGTAGTGCAGTAGCGGGGGCTGCCAGTGGCAGTGTCTATGTGGGTAATCTTGTCCCCATGCAGCGCTGAGGTGTCAGAGGGGGGAGACAGGGTGGGTGGCAGTAGTGCAGTAGCGGGGGCTGCCAGTGGCAGTGTCTATGTGGGTAATCTTGTCCCCATGCAGCGCTGAGGTGTCAGAGGGGGGAGACAGGGTGGGTGGCAGTAGTGCAGTAGCGGGGGCTGCCAGTGGCAGTGTCTATGTGGGTAATCTTGTCCCCATGCAGCGCTGAGGTGTCAGAGGGGGGAGACAGGGTGGGTGGCAGTAGTGCAGTAGTGGGGGCTGCTGGAGGCAGTGTCTATGTGGGTAATCTTGTCCCCATGCAGCGCTGAGGTGTCAGAGGGGGGAGACAGGGTGGGTGGCAGTAGTGCAGTAGTGGGGGCTGCTGGAGGCAGTGTCTATGTGGGTAATCTTGTCCCCATGCAGCACTGAGGTGTCAGAGGGGGGAGACAGGGTGGGTGGCAGTAGTGCAGTAGTGGGGGCTGCTGGAGGCAGTGTCTATGTGGGTAATCTTGTCCCCATGCAGCGCTGAGGTGTCAGAGGGGGGAGACAGGGTGGGTGGCAGTAGTGCAGTAGTGGGGGCTGCTGGAGGCAGTGTTTATGTGGGTAATCTTGTCCCCATGCAGCGCTGAGGTGTCAGAGGGGGGAGACAGGGTGGGTGGCAGTAGTGCAGTAGTGGGGGCTGCTGGAGGCAGTGTATATGTGGGTAATCTTGTCCCCATGCAGCACTGAGGTGTCAGAGGTTGGAGACAGGGTGGGTGGCAGTAGTGCAGTAGTGGGTCTGCCAGAGGCAGTGTCTATGTGGGTAATCTTGTCCCCATGCAGCACTGAGGTGTCAGAGGGGGGAGACAGGGTGGGTGGCAGTAGTGCAGTAGTGGGGGCTGCTGGAGGCAGTGTCTATGTGGGTAATCTTGTCCCCATGCAGCACTGAGGTGTCAGAGGGGGGAGACAGGGTGGGTGGCAGTAGTGCAGTAGTGGGGTCTGCCACAGGCAGTGTATATGTGGGTAATCTTGTCCCCATGCAATGCTGAGGTGTCAGAGGGGGGAGACAGGGTGGGTGGCAGTAGTGCAGTAGTGGGGGCTGCTGGAGGCAGTGTCTATGTGGGTAATCTTGTCCCCATGCAGCGCTGAGGTGTCAGAGTGGGGAGACAGGGTGGGTGGCAGTAGTGCAGTAGTGGGGGCTGCTGGAGGCAGTGTATATGTGGGTAATCTTATCCCCATGTAGAGCTGAGGTGTCAGAGGGGGGAGACAGGACGGTGGGGCAGTAGTGCAGTAGCGGGGGCTGCTGGAGGCAGTGTATATGTGGGTAATCTTATCCCCATGCAGAGCTGAGGTGTCAGAGGGGGGAGACAGGACGGTGGGGCAGTAGTGCAGTAGCGGGGGCTGCTGGAGGCAGTGTATATGTGGGTAATCTTGTCCCCATGCAGTGCTGAGGTGTCAGAGGGGGGAGACAGGGTGGGTGGCAGTAGTGCAGTAGTGGGGGCTGCCAGAGGCAGTGTCTATGTGGGTAATCTTGTCCCCATGCAGCACTGAGGTGTCAGAGGGGGGAGACAGGGTGGGTGGCAGTAGTGCAGTAGTGGGGGCTGCTGGAGGCAGTGTCTATGTGGGTAATCTTGTCCCCATGCAGCGCTGAGGTGTCAGAGGGGGGAGACAGGGTGGGTGGCAGTAGTGCAGTAGCGGGGGCTGCTGGAGGCAGTGTCTATGTGGGTAACCTTGTCCCCATGCAGTGCTGAGGTGTCAGAGGGGGGAGACAGGGTGGGTGGCAGTAGTGCAGTAGTGGGGGCTGCCAGAGGCAGTGTCTATGTGGGTAATCTTGTCCCCATGCAGCACTGAGGTGTCAGAGGGGGGAGACAGGGTGGGTGGCAGTAGTGCAGTAGTGGGGGCTACTGGAGGCAGTGTATATGTGGGTAATCTTGTCCCCATGCAGCGCTGAGGTGTCAGAGGGGGGAGACAGGGTGGGTGGCAGTAGTGCAGGAGTGGGGGCTGCTGGAGGCAGTGTCTATGTGGGTAATCTTGTCCCCATGCAGCGCTGAGGTGTCAGAGGGGGGAGACAGGGTGGGTGGCAGTAGTGCAGTAGCGGGGGCTGCTGGAGGCAGTGTATATGTGGGTAATCTTGTCCCCATGTAGAGCTGAGGTGTCAGAGGGGGGAGACAGGACGGTGGGGCAGTAGTGCAGTAGCGGGGGCTGCTGGAGGCAGTGTATATGTGGGTAATCTTATCCCCATGCAGAGCTGAGGTGTCAGAGGGGGGAGACAGGACGGTGGGGCAGTAGTGCAGTAGCGGGGGCTGCTGGAGGCAGTGTCTATGTGGGTAATCTTGTCCCCATGGAGCTCTGAGGTGTCAGAGGGGGGAGACAGGGTGGGTGGCAGTAGTGCAGTAGTGGGGGCTGCTGGAGGCAGTGTATATGTGGGTAATCTTGTCCCCATGCAGCGCTGAGGTGTCAGAGGGGGGAGACAGGGTGGGTGGCAGTAGTGCAGTAGTGGGGGCTGCTGGAGGCAGTGTCTAAGTGGGTAATCTTGTCCCCATGCAGCGCTGAGGTGTCAGAGGGGGGAGACAGGGTGGGTGGCAGTAGTGCAGTAGTGGGGGCTGCTGGCGGCAGTGTATATGTGGGTAATCTTATCCCCATGTAGAGCTGAGGTGTCAGAGGGGGGAGACAGGACGGTGGGGCAGTAGTGCAGTAGCGGGGGCTGCTGGAGGCAGTGTATATGTGGGTAATCTTATCCCCATGCAGAGCTGAGGTGTCAGAGGGTGGAGACAGGGTGGGTGGCAGTAGTGCAGTAGTGGGGGCTGCTGGAGGCAGGGTATATGTGGGTAATCTTGTCCCCATGCAGCACTGAGGTGTCAGAGGGGGGAGACAGAGTGGGTGGCAGTAGTGCAGTACTGGGGGCTGCTGGAGGCAGTGTATATGTGGGTAATCTTATCCCCATGCAGCGCTGAGGTGTCAGAGGGGGGAGACAGGACGGTGGGGCAGTAGTGGGGGCTGCTGAAGGCAGGGTATATGTGGGTAATCTTGTCCCCATGCAGCACTGAGGTGTCAGAGGGGGGAGACAGGGTGGGTGGCAGTAGTGCAGTAGTGGGGGCTGCTGGAGGCAGTGTCTATGTGGGTAATATTGTCCCCATGCAGCGCTGAGGTGTCAGAGGGGGGAGACAGGGTGGGTGGCAGTAGTGCAGTACTGGGGGCTGCTGGAGGCAGTGTATATGTGGGTAATTTTGTTCCCATGCAGCACTGAGGTGTCAGAGGGGGGAGACAGGGTGGGTGGCAGTAGTGCAGTAGCGGGGGCTGCTGGAGGCAGTGTCTATGTGGGTAATCTTGTCCCCATGCAGCACTGAGGTGTCAGAGGGGGGAGACAGGGTGGGTGGCAGTAGTGCAGTAGCGGGGGCTGCCAGTGGCAGTGTCTATGTGGGTAATCTTGTCCCCATGCAGCGCTGAGGTGTCAGAGGGGGGAGACAGGGTGGGTGGCAGTAGTGCAGTAGCGGGGGCTGCCAGTGGCAGTGTCTATGTGGGTAATCTTGTCCCCATGCAGCGCTGAGGTGTCAGAGGGGGGAGACAGGGTGGGTGGCAGTAGTGCAGTAGTGGGGGCTGCTGGAGGCAGTGTATATGTGGGTAATCTTGTCCCCATGCAGTGCTGAGGTGTCAGAGGGGGGAGACAGGGTGGGTGGAAGTAGCGGGGGCTGCTGGAGGCAGTGTCTATGTGGGTAATCTTGTCCCCATGCAGCACTGAGGTGTCAGAGGGGGGAGACAGGGTGGGTGGCAGTAGTGCAGTAGCAGGGGCTGCTGGAGGCAGTGTATATGTGGGTAATCTTGTCCCCATGCAGCACTGAGGTGTCAGAGGGGGGAGACAGGGTGGGTGGCAGTAGTGCAGTAGTGGGGGCTGCTGGAGGCAGTGTATATGTGGGTAATCTTGTCCCCATGCAGCACTGAGGTGTCAGAGGGGGAAGACAGGGTGGGTGGCAGTAGTGCAGTAGCGGGGGCTGCTGGAGGCAGTGTATATGTGGGTAATCTTGTCCCCATGCAGCACTGAGGTGTCAGAGGGGGAGACAGGGTGGGTGGCAGTAGTGCAGTAGCGGGGGCTGCTGGTGGCAGTGTATATGTGGGTAATCTTGTCCCCATGCAGTGCTGAGGTGTCAGGGGGGGGGGGAGACAGGGTGGAAAGCAGTTGGGCAGTAGCGGGGGCTGTTGGAGGCCGTGTCTATGTGGGTAACCTTGTCCCCATGCAGCGCTGAGGTGTCAGAGGGGGAGACAGTGTGGGTGGCAGTAGTGCAGTACTGGGGGCTGCTGGTGGCAGTGTCTATGTGGGTAACCTTGTCCCCATGCAGCGCTGAGGTGTCAGAGGGGGAAGACAGGGTGGGTGGCAGTAGTGCAGTACTGGGGGCTGCTGGTGGCAGTGTCTATGTGGGTAATCTTGTCCCCATGCAGCGCTGAGGTGTCAGAGGGGGGAGACAGGGTGGAAAGCAGTTGGGCAGTAGCGGGGGCTGTTGGAGGCCGTGTCTATGTGGGTAACCTTGTCCCCATGCAGCACTGAGGTGTCAGAGGGGGGAGACAGGGTGGGTGGCAGTAGTGCAGTAGTGGGGGCTGCTGGAGGCAGTGTATATGTGGGTAATCTTGTCCCCATGCAGCGCTGAGGTGTCAGAGGGGGGAGACAGGGTGGATGGCAGTAGTGCAGTAGCGGGGGCTGCTGGAGGCAGTGTATATGTGGGTATTCTTGTCCCCATGCAGCACTGAGGTGTCAGAGGGGGGAGACAGGTTGGGTGGCAGTAGTGCAGTAGTGGGGGCTGCTGGAGGCAGTGTATATGTGGGTAATCTTGTCCCCATACAGCGCTGAGGTGTCAGAGGGGGGAGACAGGGTGGGTGGCAGTAGTGCAGTAGTGGGGGCTGCTGGAGGCAGTGTCTATGTGGGTAATATTGTCCCCATGCAGCACTGAGGTGTCAGAGGGGGGAGACAGGGTGGGTGGCAGTAGTGCAGTAGCGGGGGCTGCTGGAGGCAGTGTATATGTGGGTAATCTTGTCCCCATGCAGCACTGAGGTGTCAGAGGGGGGAGACAGGGTGGGTGGCAGTAGTGCAGTACTGGGGGCTGCTGGAGGCAGTGTATATGTGGGTAATCTTGTCCCCATGCAGCGCTGAGGTGTCAGAGGGGGGAGACAGGGTGGGTGGCAGTAGTGCAGTACTGGGGGCTGCTGGAGGCAGTGTCTATGTGGGTAACCTTGTCCCCATGCAGCGCTGAGGTGTCAGAGGGGGGAGACAGGGTGGTGGCAGTAGTGCAGTAGCGGGGGTGCTGGAGGCAGTGTATATGTGGGTAATCTTGTCCCCATGCAGCGCTGAGGTGTCAGAGGGGGGAGACAGGACGGTGGGGCAGTAGTGCAGTAGTGGGGGCTGCTGGAGGCAGTGTATATGTGGGTAATCTTGTCCCCATGCAGCACTGAGGTGTCAGAGGGGGAGACAGGGTGGGTGGCAGTAGTGCAGTAGTGGGGGCTGCTGGAGACAGTGTCTATGTGGGTAACCTTGTCCCCATGCAGCGCTGAGGTGTCAGAGGGGGGAGACAGGGTGGGTGGCAGTAGTGCAGTAGCGGGGGCTGCTGGAGACAGTGTATATGTGGGTAATCTTGTCCCCATGCAGCACTGAGGTGTCAGAGGGGGGAGACAGGGTGGGTGGCAGTAGTGCAGTAGTGGGGGCTGCTGGAGGCAGTGTCTATGTGGGTAATCTTGTCCCCATGCAGAGCTGAGGTGTCAGAGGGGGGGAGACAGGGTGGAAAGCAGTAGTGCAGTAGTGGGGGCTGCTGGAGGCAGTGTCTATGTGGGTAACCTTGTCCCCATGCAGCACTGAGGTGTCAGAGGGGGGAGACAGGGTGGGTGGCAGTAGTGCAGTAGTGGGGGCTGCTGGAGGCAGTGTCTATGTGGGTAATCTTGTCCCCATGCAGCACTAAGGTGTCAGAGGGGGGAGACAGGGTGGGTGGCAGTAGTGCAGTAGTGGGGGCTGCTGGAGGCAGTGTATATGTGGGTAATCTTGTCCCCATGCAGCACTGAGGTGTCAGAGGGGGGAGACAGGGTGGGTGGCAGTAGTGCAGTAGTGGGGGCTGCTGGAGGCAGTGTATATGTGGGTAATCTTGTCCCCATGCAGCACTGAGGTGTCAGAGGGGGGAGACAGGGTGGGTGGCAGTAGTGCAGTACTGGGGGCTGCTGGAGGCAGTGTATATGTGGGTAATCTTGTCCCCATGCAGCACTGAGGTGTCAGAGGGGGGAGACAGGGTGGTGGCAGTAGTGCAGTAGCGGGGGTGCTGGAGGCAGTGTCTATGTGGGTAATCTTGTCCCCATGCAGCACTGAGGTGTCAGAGGGGGGAGACAGGGTGGGTGGCAGTAGTGCAGTAGTGGGGGCTGCTGGAGGCAGTGTCTATGTGGGTAATCTTGTCCCCATGCAGCACTGAGGTGTCAGAGGGGGAAGACAGGGTGGGTGGCAGTAGTGCAGTAGCGGGGGCTGCTGGAGGCAGTGTATATGTGGGTAATCTTGTCCCCATGCAGCACTGAGGTGTCAGAGGGGGAAGACAGGGTGGGTGGCAGTAGTGCAGTAGCGGGGGCTGCTGGTGGCAGTGTATATGTGGGTAATCTTGTCCCCATGCAGTGCTGAGGTGTCAGGGGGGGGGGAGACAGGGTGGAAAGCAGTTGGGCAGTAGCGGGGGCTGCTGGAGGCAGTGTCTATGTGCGTAATCTTGTCTCCATGCAGCACTGAGGTGTCAGAGGGGGGAGACAGGGTGGGTGGCAGTAGTGCAGTAGCGGGGGCTGCTGGAGACAGTGTATATGTGGGTAATCTTGTCCCCATGCAGCACTGAGGTGTCAGAGGGGGGAGACAGGGTGGGTGGCAGTAGTGCAGTAGTGGAGGCTGCTGGAGACAGTGTCTATGTGGGTATTCTTGTCCCCATGCAGCGCTGAGGTGTCATAGGGGGGAGACAGGGTGGATGGCAGTAGTGCAGTAGTGGGGGCTGCTGGAGGCAGTGTCTATGTGGGTAACCTTGTCCCCATGCAGCGCTGAGGTGTCAGAGGGGGGAGACAGGGTGGGTGGCAGTAGTGCAGTACTGGGGGCTGCTGGAGGCAGTGTCTATGTGGGTAATCTTGTCCCCATGCAGCACTGAGGTGTCAGAGGGGGGAGACAGGGTGGGTGGCAGTAGTGCAGTAGTGGGGGCTGCTGGAGGCAGTGTCTATGTGGGTAATCTTGTCCCCATGCAGAGCTGAGGTGTCAGAGGGGGGAGACAGGGTGGGTGGCAGTAGTGCAGTAGTCGGGGCTGCTGGAGGCAGGGTATATGTGGGTAATCCTGTCCCCATGCAGTGCTGAGGTGTCAGAGGGGGGAGACAGGGTGGGTGGCAGTAGTGCAGTAGTGGGGGCTGCTGGAGGCAGTGTATATGTGGGTAATATTGTCCCCATGCAGCACTGAGGTGTCAGAGGGGGGAGACAGTGTGGGTGGCAGTAGTGCAGTAGTGGGGGCTGCTGGAGGCAGTGTCTATGTGGGTAATCTTGTCCCCATGCAGAGCTGAGGTGTCAGAGGGGGGAGACAGGGTGGGTGGCAGTAGTGCAGTAGTGGGGTCTGCCAGAGGCAGTGTATATGTGGGTAATCTTGTCCCCATGCAGCACTGAGGTGTCAGAGGGGGGAGACAGGGTGGGTGGCAGTAGTGCAGTAGCGGGGGCTGCTGGAGGCAGTGTATATGTGGGTAATCTTGTCCCCATGCAGCGCTGAGGTGTCAGAGGGGGAGACAGGGTGGGTGGCAGTAGTGCAGTAGTGGGGGCTGCCAGTGGCAGTGTCTATGTGGGTAATCTTGTCCCCATGCAGCACTGAGGTGTCAGAGGGGGGAGACAGGGTGGGTGGCAGTAGTGCAGTAGCAGGGGCTGCTGGAGGCAGTGTATATGTGGGTAATATTGTCCCCATGCAGCGCTGAGGTGTCAGAGGGGGGAGACAGGGTGGGTGGCAGTAGTGCAGTAGCGGGGGCTGCCAGTGGCAGTGTCTATGTGGGTAATCTTGTCCCCATGCAGCACTGAGGTGTCAGAGGGGGGAGACAGGGTGGGTGGCAGTAGTGCAGTAGTGGGGGCTGCAAGAGGCAGTGTATATGTGGGTAATCTTGTCCCCATGCAGTGCTGAGGTGTCAGAGGGGGGAGACAGGGTGGGTGGCAGTAGTGGGGTCTGCCAGAGGCAGTGTCTATGTGGGTAATCTTGTCCCCATGCAGCACTGAGGTGTCAGAGGGGGGAGACAGGGTGGGTGGCAGTAGTGCAGTAGTGGGGGCTGCCAGTGGCAGTGTCTATGTGGGTAATCTTGTCCCCATGCAGCACTGAGGTGTCAGAGGGGGGAGACAGGGTGGGTGGCAGTAGTGCAGTAGCAGGGGCTGCTGGAGGCAGTGTATATGTGGGTAATATTGTCCCCATGCAGCGCTGAGGTGTCAGAGGGGGGAGACAGGGTGGGTGGCAGTGCAGTAGCGGGGGCTGCCAGTGGCAGTGTCTATGTGGGTAATCTTGTCCCCATGCAGCACTGAGGTGTCAGAGGGGGGAGACAGGGTGGGTGGCAGTAGTGCAGTAGTGGGGGCTGCAAGAGGCAGTGTATATGTGGGTAATCTTGTCCCATGCAATGCTGAGGTGTCAGAGGGGGGAGACAGGGTGGGTGGCAGTAGTGCAGTAGTGGGGGCTGCTGGAGGCAGTGTATATGTGGGTAATCTTGTCCCCATGCAGCACTGAGGTGTCAGAGGGGGGAGACAGGGTGGGTGGCAGTAGTGCAGTAGCAGGGGCTGCTGGAGGCAGTGTCTATGTGGGTAATATTGTCCCCATGCAGCACTGAGGTGTCAGAGGGGGGAGACAGGGTGGGTGGCAGTAGTGCAGTAGTGGGGTCTGCCAGAGGCAGTGTATATGTGGGTAGTCTTGTCCCCATGCAGCACTGAGGTGTCAGAGGGGGGAGACAGGGTGGGTGGCAGTAGTGCAGTACTGGGGGCTGCTGGAGGCAGTGTCTATGTCGGTAATCTTGTCCCCATGCAGCGCTGAGGTGTCAGAGGGGGGAGACAGGGTGGGTGGCAGTAGTGCAGTAGTGGGGGCTGCAAGAGGCAGTGTATATGTGGGTAATCTTGTCCCCATGCAATGCTGAGGTGTCAGAGGGGGGAGACAGGGTGGGTGGCAGTAGTGGGGTCTGCTGGAGGCAGTGTCTATGTGGGTAATCTTGTCCCCATGCAGCACTGAGGTGTCAGAGGGGGGAGACAGGGTGGGTGGCAGTAGTGCAGTAGTGGGGGCTGCTGGTGGCAGTGTTTATTTGGGTAATCTTGTCCCCATGCAGCGCTGAGGTGTCAGAGGGGGGGGAGACAGGGTGGAAAGCAGTTGGGCAGTAGCGGGGGCTGTTGGAGGCCGTGTCTATGTGGGTAACCTTGTCCCCATGCAGCGCTGAGGTGTCAGAGGGGGGAGACAGTGTGGGTGGCAGTAGTGCAGTAGTGGGGGCTGCTGGTGGCAGTGTCTATGTGGGTAACCTTGTCCCCATGCAGCGCTGAGGTGTCAGAGGGGGAGACAGGGTGGGTGGCAGTAGTGCAGTACTGGGGGCTGCTGGTGGCAGTGTTTATGTGGGTAATCTTGTCCCCATGCAGCGCTGAGGTGTCAGAGGGGGGGAGACAGGGTGGGTGGCAGTAGTGGGGGCTGCTGGAGGCAGTGTATATGTGGGTAATCTTGTCCCCATGCAGCACTGAGGTGTCAGAGGGGGGAGACAGGGTGGGTGGCAGTAGTGCAGTAGCGGGGGCTGCTGGAGGCAGTGTATATGTGGGTAATCTTGTCCCCATGCAGCACTGAGGTGTCAGAGGGGGGAGACAGGGTGGGTGGCAGTAGTGCAGTACTGGGGGCTGCTGGAGGCAGTGTCTATGTGGGTAATCTTGTCCCCATGCAGCGCTGAGGTGTCAGAGGGGGGAGACAGGGTGGGTGGCAGTAGTGCAGTACTGGGGGCTGCTGGAGGCAGTGTCTATGTGGGTAATCTTGTCCCCATGCAGCACTGAGGTGTCAGAGGGGGGAGACAGGGTGGGTGGCAGTAGTGCAGTACTGGGGGCTGCTGGAGGCAGTGTATATGTGGGTAATCTTGTCCCCATGCAGCGCTGAGGTGTCAGAGGGGGGGGAGACAGGGTGGAAAGCAGTTGGGCAGTAGCGGGGGCTGTTGGAGGCCGTGTCTATGTGGGTAACCTTGTCCCCATGCAGCGCTGAGGTGTCAGAGGGGGGAGACAGTGTGGGTGGCAGTAGTGCAGTAGTGGGGGCTGCTGGTGGCAGTGTCTATGTGGGTAACCTTGTCCCCATGCAGCGCTGAGGTGTCAGAGGGGGAGACAGGGTGGGTGGCAGTAGTGCAGTACTGGGGGCTGCTGGTGGCAGTGTTTATGTGGGTAATCTTGTCCCCATGCAGCACTGAGGTGTCAGAGGGGGGAGACAGGGTGGAAAGCAGTTGGGCAGTAGCGGGGGCTGTTGGAGGCCGTGTCTATGTGGGTAACCTTGTCCCCATGCAGCGCTGAGGTGTCAGAGGGGGGAGACAGTGTGGGTGGCAGTAGTGCAGTACTGGGGGCTGCTGGTGGCAGTGTTTATGTGGGTAATCTTGTCCCCATGCAGCGCTGAGGTGTCAGAGGGGGGAGACAGGGTGGGTGGCAGTAGTGCAGTACTGGGGGCTGTTGGAGGCCGTGTCTATGTGGGTAACCTTGTCCCCATGCAGCGCTGAGGTGTCAGAGGGGGGAGACAGTGTGGGTGGCAGTAGTGCAGTACTGGGGGCTGCTGGTGGCAGTGTTTATGTGGGTAATCTTGTCCCCATGCAGCGCTGAGGTGTCAGAGGGGGGAGACAGGGTGGGTGGCAGTAGTGCAGTAGTGGGGGCTGCTGGAGGCAGTGTCTATGTGGGTAATCTTGTCACCATGCAGCGCTGAGGTGTCAGAGGGGGGAGACAGGGTGGGTGGCAGTAGTGCAGTACTGGGGGCTGTTGGAGGCCGTGTCTATGTGGGTAACCTTGTCCCCATGCAGCGCTGAGGTGTCAGAGGGGGGAGACAGGGTGGGTGGCAGTAGTGCACTAGCGGGGGCTGCTGGAGGCAGTGTATATGTGGGTAATCTTGTCCCCATGCAGCGCTGAGGTGTCAGAGGGGGGAGACAGGGTGGATGGCAGTAGTGCAGTAGTGGGGGCTGCTGGAGGCAGTGTCTATGTGGGTAACCTTGTCCCCATGCAGCGCTGAGGTGTCAGAGGGGGGGAGACAGGGTGGAAAGCAGTTGGGCAGTAGCGGGGGCTGTTGGAGGCCGTGTCTATGTGGGTAACCTTGTCCCCATGCAGCGCTGAGGTGTCAGAGGGGGGAGACAGTGTGGGTGGCAGTAGTGCAGTACTGGGGGCTGCTGGTGGCAGTGTCTATGTGGGTAACCTTGTCCCCATGCAGCGCTGAGGTGTCAGAGGGGGGAGACAGGGTGGGTGGCAGTAGTGGGGGCTGCTGGAGGCAGTGTATATGTGGGTAATCTTGTCCCCATGCAGCACTGAGGTGTCAGAGGGGGAGACAGGGTGGGTGGCAGTAGTGCAGTAGCGGGGGCTGCTGGAGGCAGTGTATATGTGGGTAATATTGTCCCCATGCAGCACTGAGGTGTCAGAGGGGGGAGACAGGGTGGGTGGCAGTAGTGCAGTAGTGGGGGCTGCTGGAGGCAGTGTCTATGTGGGTAATCTTGTCCCCATGCAGCGCTGAGGTGTCAGAGGGTGGAGACAGGGTGGATGGCAGTAGTGCAGTAGTGGGGGCTGCCAGAGGCAGTGTCTATGTGGGTAATCTTGTCCCCATGCAGAGCTGAGGTGTCAGAGGGGGGAGACAGGGTGGGTGGCAGTAGTGCACTAGCGGGGGCTGCTGGAGGCAGTGTCTATGTGGGTAATCCTGTCCCCATGCAGCGCTGAGGTGTCAGAGGGGGGAGACAGGGTGGATGGCAGTAGTGCAGTAGTGGGGGCTGCTGGAGGCAGTGTCTATGTGGGTAATCTTGTCCCCATGCAGAGCTGAGGTGTCAGAGGGGGGGAGACAGGGTGGAAAGCAGTAGTGCAGTAGCGGGGGCTGCTGGAGGCAGTGTATATGTGGGTAACCTTGTCCCCATGCAGCGCTGAGGTGTCAGAGGGGGGAGACAGGGTGGGTGGCAGTAGTGCAGTAGCGGGGGCTGCTGGAGGCAGTGTCTATGTGGGTAATCTTGTCCCCATGCAGCACTGAGGTGTCAGAGGGGGGAGACAGGGTGGGTGGCAGTAGTGCAGTACTGGGGGCTGCTGGAGGCAGTGTATATGTGGGTAATCTTGTCCCCATGCAGCGCTGAGGTGTCAGAGGGGGGAGACAGGGTGGGTGGCAGTAGTGCAGTACTGGGGGCTGCTGGTGGCAGTGTCTATGTGGGTAACCTTGTCCCCATGCAGCGCTGAGGTGTCAGAGGGGGGAGACAGGGTGGGTGGCAGTAGTGGGGGCTGCTGGAGACAGTGTCTATGTGGGTAATCTTGTCCCCATGCAGCACTGAGGTGTCAGAGGGGGGAGACAGGGTGGGTGGCAGTAGTGCAGTACTGGGGGCTGCTGGAGGCAGTGTATATGTGGGTAATCTTGTCCCCATGCAGCGCTGAGGTGTCAGAGGGGGAGACAGGGTGGGTGGCAGTAGTGCAGTAGTGGGGGCTGCTGGAGGCAGTGTATATGTGGGTAATATTGTCCCCATGCAGCACTGAGGTGTCAGAGGGGGGAGACAGGGTGGGTGGCAGTAGTGCAGTACTGGGGGCTGCTGGAGGCAGTGTATATGTGGGTAATCTTGTCCCCATACAGCGCTGAGGTGTCAGAGGGGGAGACAGGGTGGGTGGCAGTAGTGCAGTAGTCGGGGCTGCTGGAGGCAGTGTATATGTGGGTAATATTGTCCCCATGCAGCACTGAGGTGTCAGAGGGGGGAGACAGGGTGGGTGGCAGTAGTGCAGTACTGGGGGCTGCTGGAGGCAGTGTATATGTGGGTAATCTTGTCCCCATGCA
Source organism: Pseudophryne corroboree (assembly GCF_028390025.1). NCBI lineage: Eukaryota > Metazoa > Chordata > Amphibia > Anura > Myobatrachidae > Pseudophryne > Pseudophryne corroboree. The sequence goes on from NW_026967563.1 coordinate 2,844,613, forward strand.
GCGCTGAGGTGTCAGAGGGGGGAGACAGGGTGGGTGGCAGTAGTGCAGTAGTGGGGGCTGCTGGAGGCAGTGTATATGTGGGTAATATTGTCCCCATGCAGCACTGAGGTGTCAGAGGGGGGAGACAGGGTGGGTGGCAGTAGTGCAGTAGTGGGGGCTGCTGGAGGCAGTGTATATGTGGGTAATATTGTCCCCATGCAGCACTGAGGTGTCAGAGGGTGGAGACAGGGTGGGTGGCAGTAGTGCAGTAGTGGGGGCTGCAAGAGGCAGTGTATATGTGGGTAATATTGTCCCCATGCAGTGCTGAGGTGTCAGAGGGGGGAGACAGGGGCTGCTGGAGGCAGTGTATATGTGGGTAATCTTGTTGGGGTGACGGGCGGGTGACATTAGTGGGGGCTGCTGGAGGGTGTGCGGAAGGTGGTAATTGTTATATTAAAATGCAAGAAGTGCTCAGGTGATACATTTGGCCTGAGGAGGGTAGGAGAGCGGGCAATAGGGTAACCCAATGGCAGATGGTTTTGCCATCGATGGTGGAGATCTAATGGTTGTCCACAGTACAGGACTGGCCCATTTAATGGTTGTCCACAGTACAGGACTGGCCCCCCTCACTGCCTGAGGGCCCCCCCCCCCCTCTCCCCTAGGTGTCAGACTGTGCACATGGATTGTACATTACACATGTGACATTATACTGCACAGGAACATGGTGTGTTCCCTACAGGGCATTGCTGGTATTACTCTGCTACATTATCCTGCATGACAGCAGTTACTATACTGCACATATATTGGCAAGCTGCTCAATCAGATTGTGATGTCACTCAGGTGATACACGTGAGGGGTAATTCTGGGTAAGACAAAACATTTTCTCTCCAGAATGCACACTGAGAAATAACACTACATAATAATCAGATAATACGGAGATCTTAGTTGCGTATATCTGCACATATAGGGTTAAGCCCCCAGGCCGATCGGCAAGGCGTCTCTGTCACTGGGGGTCCCTAATACTAGGTATGGGTCCGGGGTGCCGGACCCCATCACGTCGGCACAGGTCGGCTACCCCAGGTCAGCACACAAGTGAATAGTACTAGGGGTTAATAAGAAACACATTAGTGCTATGTAGGTGAACTGTGATTTAAATCATACAAACATATATACAAAGTGATAGGGAAAATCATAAGTGGTAATAAAGTGTTAGGGTGTGCCAACCTGAAGCCGCCTGGCCATACCAACATAGGGGCCACCGCACCCCACACCCACCCCATGAACAATTACACATACAGTATGTCTGGGTCTAGTTGCCCGGTGTAAGGTCACATGATAACGGCTCCTGCAGCATCTGTGAGCAAGCTACCCTGGGGACACCCCTAACTTCTCTAATGGCACTCTGGAGTCAGCAGTCCCTCATAATGCTGACCCCCCCATGGGCCTCTGTCCCTAACCCCCCCATGGGCCTCTGTCACTACATCCCCCCCCATGAGCCTCTGTCACTACATCCCCCCCCATGGGCCTCTGTCACTACATTCCCCCATGGCCCCTATCACTACATTCCGCCCATGGGCCCCGGTCACTACATTCCCCCCATGGGCCCCGGTCACTACATTCCCCCCATGGGCCCCTGTCACTACAACCCCCAACTGGCACCTATCACTACATTCCCCCCATGGGCCCCTGTCACTACATTCCCCCCAATGGCCCCTATCACTACATCCCCCATGGGCCCCTATCACTACATCCCCCCATGGGCCCCTGTCACTACAACCCCCCATGGGCCTGTCACTACATCCCCCCATGGACCCCTGTCACTACATTCCCCCCAAGGGCCCCTGTCACTACATTCCCCCCATGGGCCCCTGTCACTACATTCCCCCCATGGGCCCCGGTCACTACATTCCCCCCATGGGCCCCTGTCACTACATCCCCCCATGGGCCCCTGTCACTACATTCCCCCCATGGGCCCCTGTCACTACATTCCCCCCAATGGCCCCTATCACTACATCCCAACATGGGCCCCTGTCACTACACCCCCCCATGGGCCTGTCACTACATCCCACGATGGACCCCTGTCACTACATTCCCCCCAATGGCCCCTGTCACTACATGCCCCCATGGGCCCCTGTCACTACATGCCCCCATGGGCCCCTGTCACTACATCCCCCCATGGGCCTCTGTCACTACATTCCCTCTATGGTCCCCGGTCAGTACATTTTCCCCATGGGCCCCTGTCAGTACATTCCCCCCCATGAGCCCCTATCACTACATTTTCCCCATGGGCCCCTATCACTACATTTTCCCCATGGGCCCGTCACTACACCCCCCTCCCAAGGGCCCCTGTCAATACATCCGCCCATGGGCCCCTGTCACTACAGTTCCACCCATGGGCCTCTATCACTACATTCCCCCCATGGGCCCCTGTCACTACATTCCTCCCCATGGGCCCCTGTCACTACATTCCCCCCATGGGCCCCTGTCACTACATTCCCCCCATGGGCCCATCACCCCCCAGTCCCACACTGGCTCTCCACCATGGCTGGCACTGTGTGTGCTGGGATATGAAGCCTAGGTGGCTGCAGCCCGGACAGTAACACAGCAGATGTGACCATACATCACTCATTATTATTATTATACACACATCACAGCATCAGGATGCAAGCGCCATGTTCCCGGCTCCCTATGGGCGCCGCCATGTTGGCTAAGTCTGAACTAGCGCTGATTATGACGTAACAGGGAGCCGGGGCTAGAGAGTAGGCGGGGCTAATGATGGCTGAGTGACGGGAGGCTGCGTGCTGTGGGCGGAGCTGGAGCTAGTTGAGTGACGGGACATTGCGGCCTATGAGAGGGGGAGAGGGCGGGGCTGAGTGTGACAATGACTGGTAGCTGAGGCCTATGAACAGGAAAGTGGGCGTGGCCGCGGCCAAAGGGCAGGAGAGTGATAGGATACGGCGGCCAATGGGCGGGATAGTGGGCGGGGCAGGCGGTTGTTGTCTGACGAGACGTTGCATCCTATGGACAGTGAGCGGGCGGGGCTGGAGGTAAATGAGTGACGGAGCCTAGCGGCCTATGAGAGGGAGAGAGGGCGGGGCTGCTCCTGGATGCTTAGTTGTCACACTCACTACCCATAATCCAGTGCGCTATACTGACGATTACGTGAAATACCGCCCCGTACTTGCGGTACACATTCCTCCGTCCAGGTGTAACCTCCTGCCGCCTCCTCCTCCAGGTAATGTCCCCTCATCCCACCTGTCTCCTGCCCCAACCTCTCCTAATACCCCCTCTCCTGCCCCCATCCTCTCCTAATACCCCCTCTCCTGCCCCCACCTCTCCTAATACCCCCTCTCCTGCCCCCAACCTCTCCTAATACCCCCTCTCCTGCCCCAACCTCTCCTAATACCCCCTCTCCTGCCCCAACCTCTCCTAATACCCCCTCTCCTGCCCCCATCCTCTCCTAATACCCCCTCCTGCCCCATCCTCTCCTAATACCCCCTCTCTTGCCCCCAACCTCTCCTAATACCCCCTCTCCTGCCCCCATCCTCTCCTAATACCCCCTCTCCTGCCCCAACCTCTCCTAATACCCCCTCTCCTGCCCCAACCTCTCCTAATACCCCCTCTCCTGCCCCAACCTCTCCTAATACCCCCTCTCCTGCCCCCATCCTCTCCTATTACCCCCTCTCCTGCCCCCATCCTCTCCTAATACCCCCTCTCTTGCCCTCACCTCTCCTAATACCCCCTCTCCTGCCCCAACCTCTCCTAATACCCCCTCCTGCCCCCCCATTCTCTTCTAACCCCCATCCTCTCCTAATACCCTCTCTTCTAACCCCCATCCTCTCCTAATACCCTCTCTCCTGCCCCAACCTCTCCTAATACCCCCTCCTGCCCCCATTCTCTTCTAACCCCCATCCTCCCCTAATACCCCCTCTCCTGCCCCAACCTCTCCTAATACCCCCTCCTGCCCCAACCTCTCCTATTACCCCCTCTCCTGCCCCCATCCTCTCCTAATACCCCCTCTCCTGCCCCAACCTCTCCTCTCCTAATACCCCCTCTCCTGCCCCCATCCTCTCCTAATACCCCTCTCCTGCCCCAACCTCTCCTAATACCCCCTCTCCTGCCCCAACCTCTCCTAATACCCCCTCTCCTGCCCCCATCCTCTCCTATTACCCCCTCTCCTGCCCCCATCCTCTCCTAATACCCCCTCTCTTGCCCTCACCTCTCCTAATACCCCCTCTCTTGCCCTCACCTCTCCTAATACCCCCTCTCCTGCCCCAACCTCTCCTAATACCCCCTCTCCTGCCCCAACCTCTCCTAATACCCCCTCCTGCCCCCCCATTCTCTTCTAACCCCCATCCTCTCCTAATACCCTCTCTTCTAACCCCCATCCTCTCCTAATACCCCCTCTCTTGCCCCAACCTCTCCTAATACCCCCTCTCCTGCCCCAACCTCTCCTAATACCCCCTCCTGCCCCCATTCTCTTCTAACCCCCATCCTCCCCTAATACCCCCTCTCCTGCCCCAACCTCTCCTAATACCCCCTCCTGCCCCAACCTCTCCTATTACCCCCTCCTGCCCCCCATTCTCTTCTAACCCCCATTCTCCCCTAATACTCCCTCTCCTGCCCCCAACCTCTCCTAATACCCTCCCTTCTGACCCCAACCTCTCCTAATACCCGCTCTCCTGCCCCCAAACTCTGCTAATACCCGCTCTTCTGCCCCCAAACTCTGCTAATACCCGCTCTCCTGCCCCCAACCTCTCCTAATACCCGCTCTCCTGCCCCCAACCTCTCCTAATACCCGCTCTCCTGCCCCCAACCTCTCCTAATACCCTCCCTTCTGCCCCCAACCTCTCCTAATACCCTCCCTTCTGCCCCCAACCTCTCCTAATACCCTCCCTTCTGCCCCCAACCTCTCCTAATACCCGCTCTCCTGCCCCCAACCTCTCCTAATACCCCCTCTCCTGCCCCCAACCTCTCCTAAAACCCCCTCTCCTGCCCCATCCTCTCCTAATACCCCCTCTCGTGCCCTCATCCTCTCCTAATACCCCCTCTCCTGCCCCAACATCTCCTCTAATACCCTCCCTTCTGCCCCATCCTCCCCTATTACCCCCTCTTCTGCCCCTACATTCTCCTAATACCCCCTCTTCTGCCCCTACATTCTCCTAATACCCCCTCTCCTGCCCCTACATTCTCCTAATACCCCCTCTCCTGCCCCTACATTCTCCTAATACCCCCTCTCCTGCCCTCAACCTCTCCTAACACCCCCTCACCTGCTGCCTCTGACATTCTCCTAATGCCCCCTCACCTGCTTCCCCATACATTCTCCTAATGCCCCTCACCTGCTGCCTCTGACATTCTCCTAATGCCCCCTCACCTGCTTCCCCATACATTCTCCTAATGCCCCTCACCTGCTGCCTCTGACATTCTCCTAATGCCCCCTCACCTGCTGCCTCTGACATTCTCCTAATGCCCCCTCACCTGCTGCCTCTGACATTCTCCTAATGCCCCCTCACCTGCTGCCTCTGACATTCTCCTAATGCCCCCTCACCTGCTGCCTCTGACATTCTCCTAATGCCCCCTCACCTGCTGCCTCTGACATTCTCCTAATGCCCCCTCACCTGCTGCCTCTGACATTCTCCTAATGCCCCCTCACCTGCTGCCTCTTACATTCTCCTAATGCCCCCTCACCTGCTGCCTCTTACATTCTCCTAATGCCCCCTCACCTGCTGCCTCTTACATTCTCCTAATGCCCCCTCACCTGCTGCCTCTTAGTCTCCCAATGCCCCCTCAGCTGCTGCCCCTGTCTGTAACCTACTGCCCCTACATTCTCCTAATACCCCTCACCTGCTGCCCCTACATTTTAATTCCCCCTCACCTGCTGCCTCTGACATTCTCCTAATGCACCCTCACCTGCTGCCTCTGACATTCTCCTAATGCCCCCTCACCTGCTGCCTCTGACATTCTCCCAATGCCCCCTCAGCTGCTGCCCCTGACATTCTCCCAATGCCCCCTCAGCTGCTGCCCCTGTCTGTAACCTACTGCCCCTACATTCTCCTAATACCCCTCACCTGCTGCCCCTACATTTTAATTCCCCCCTCACCTGCTGCCTCTGACATTCTCCTAATGCCCCCTCACCTGCTGCCTCTTACATTCTCCTAATGCCCCCTCACCTGCTGCTCTTAGTCTCCCAATGCCCCCTCAGCTGCTGCCCCTGTCTGTAACCTACTGCCCCTACATTCTCCTAATACCCCTCACCTGCTGCCCCTACATTTTAATTCCCCCTCACCTGCTGCCTCTGACATTCTCCTAATGCCCCCTCACCTGCTGCCTCTGACATTCTCCTAATGCCCCCTCACCTGCTGCCTCTGACATTCTCCTAATGCCCCCTCACCTGCTGCCTCTGACATTCTCCTAATGCCCCCTCACCTGCTGCCCCTGACATTCTCTTAATGCCCCCTCACCTGCTGCCCCTGACATTCTCCTAATGCCCCCTCACCTGCTGCCCCTGACATTCTCCTAATGCCCCCTCACCTGCTGCCCCTGACATTCTCCTAATGCCCCCTCACCTGCTGCCCCTGACATTCTCCTAATGCCCCCTCACCTGCTGCCCCTGACATTCTCCTAATGCCCCCTCACCTGCTGCCCCTGACATTCTCCTAATGCCCCCTCACCTGCTGCCCCTGACATTCTCCTAATGCCCCCTCACCTGCTGCCCCTGACATTCTCCTAATGCCCCCTCACCTGCTGCCCCTGACATTCTCCTAATGCCCCCTCACCTGCTGCCCCTGACATTCTCCTAATGCCCCCTCACCTGCTGCCCCTGACATTCTCCTAATGCCCCCTCACCTGCTGCCCCTGACATTCTCCTAATGCCCCCTCACCTGCTGCCCCTGACATTCTCCTAATGCCCCCTCACCTGCTGCCCCTGACATTCTCCTAATGCCCCCTCACCTGCTGCCCCTGACATTCTCCTAATGCCCCCTCACCTGCTGCCCCTGACATTCTCCTAATGCCCCCTCACCTGCTGCCCCTGACATTCTCCTAATGCCCCCTCACCTGCTGCCCCTGACATTCTCCTAATGCCCCCTCACCTGCTGCCCCTGACATTCTCCTAATGCCCCCTCACCTGCTGCCCCTGACATTCTCCTAATGCCCCCTCACCTGCTGCTCCTGACATTCTCCTAATGCCCCCTCACCTGCTGCTCCTGACATTCTCCTAATGCCCCCTCACCTGCTGCTCCTGACATTCTCCTAATGCCCCCTCACCTGCTGCTCCTGACATTCTCCTAATGCCCCTACATTCTCCTAATACGCCTCACCTGCTGTCCCTACATTTTAATACCCCCTCACCTGCTGCCCCTGACATTCTCCTAATGCCCCCTCACCTGCTGTCGGTCTGTCATCTGCTGCCTCTGACATTCTCCTAATGCCTCTGACATTCTCCTAATGCCCCCTCACCTGCTGCCCCTGACTTTTTCCTAATGCCCCCTCACCTGCTGCCCCTGACTTTTTCCTAATGCCCCCTCACCTGCTGCCCCTGACTTTTTCCTAATGCCCCCTCACCTGCTGCCCCTGACTTTTTCCTAATGCCCCCTCACCTGCTGCCCCTGACTTTTTCCTAATGCCCCCTCACCTGCTGCCCCTGACTTTTTCCTAATGCCCCCTCACCTGCTGCCCCTGACTTTTTCCTAATGCCCCCTCACCTGCTGCCCCTGACTTTTTCCTAATGCCCCCTCACCTGCTGCCCCTGACTTTTTCCTAATGCCCCCTCACCTGCTGCCCCTGACTTTTTCCTAATGCCCCCTCACCTGCTGCCCCTGACATTTTCCTAATGCCCCCTCACCTGCTGCCCCTGACATTCTCCTAATGCCCCCTCACCTGCTGCCCCTGACATTCTCCTAATGCCCCCTCACCTGCTGCCCCTGACATTCTCCTAATGCCTCCTCACCTGCTTCCCCTGACATTCTCCTAATGCCCCCTCACCTGCTTCCCCTGACATTCTCCTAATGCTCCCTCACCTGCTTCCCCTGACATTCTCCTAATGCTCCCTCACCTGCTTCCCCTGACATTCTCCTAATGCTCCCTCACCTGCTGCCTCTTACATTCTCCTAATGCTCCCTCACCTGCTGCCTCTTACATTCTCCTAATGCTCCCTCACCTGCTGCCTCTTACATTCTCCTAATGCTCCCTCACCTGCTGCCTCTTACATTCTCCTAATGCCCCCTCACCTGCTTCCCCTGACATTCTCCTAATGCCCCCTCACCTGCTTCCCCTGACATTCTCCTAATGCCCCCTCACCTGCTTCCCCTGACATTCTCCTAATGCCCCCTCACCTGCTGCCCCTGACATTCTCCTAATGCCCCCTCACCTGCTTCCCCTGACATTCTCCTAATGCCCCCTCACCTGCTTCCCCTGACATTCTCCTAATGCCCCCTCACCTGCTTCCCCTGACATTTTCCTAATGCCCCCTCACCTGCTGCCCCTGACATTCTCCTAATGCCCCCTCACCTGCTGCCCCTGACATTTTAATACCCCCTCACCTGCTGCCCCTGACATTCTCCTAATGCCCCCTCACCTGCTGTCGGTCTGTCATCTGCTGCCCCTGACATTCTCCTAATGCCCCTGACATTCTCCTAATGCCCCTGACATTCTCCTAATGCCCCTGACATTCTCCTAATGCCCCCTCACCTGCTGCCCCTGACATTCTCCTAATGCCCCCTCACCTGCTGCCCCTGACATTCTCCTAATGCCCCCTCACCTGCTTCCCCTGACATTCTCCTAATGCCCCCTCACCTGCTGCTCCTGACATTCTCCTAATGCCCCCTCACCTGCTGCTCCTGACATTCTCCTAATGCCCCCTCACCTGCTGCCCCTGTCTGTAACCTACTGCCCCTACATTCTCCTAATACGCCTCACCTGCTGTCCCTACATTTTAATACCCCCTCACCTGCTGCCCCTGACATTCTCCTAATGCCCCCTCACCTGCTGTCGGTCTGTCATCTGCTGCCTCTGACATTCTCCTAATGCCTCTGACATTCTCCTAATGCCCCCTCACCTGCTGCCCCTGACATTCTCCTAATGCCCCCTCACCTGCTTCCCCTGACATTCTCCTAATGCCCCCTCACCTGCTTCCCCTGACATTCTCCTAATGCCCCCTCACCTGCTGCCCCTGACATTCTCCTAATGCCCCCTCACCTGCTTCCCCTGACATTCTCCTAATGCCCCCTCACCTGCTTCCCCTGACATTCTCCTAATGCCCCCTCACCTGCTTCCCCTGACATTCTCCTAATGCCCCCTCACCTGCTTCCCCTGACATTTTCCTAATGCCCCCTCACCTGCTGCCCCTGACATTCTCCTAATGCCCCCTCACCTGCTGTCGGTCTGTCATCTGCTGCCTCTGACATTCTCCTAATGCCTCTGACATTCTCCTAATGCCCCCTCACCTGCTGCCCCTGACTTTTTCCTAATGCCCCCTCACCTGCTGCCCCTGACTTTTTCCTAATGCCCCCTCACCTGCTGCCCCTGACTTTTTCCTAATGCCCCCTCACCTGCTGCCCCTGACTTTTTCCTAATGCCCCCTCACCTGCTGCCCCTGACTTTTTCCTAATGCCCCCTCACCTGCTGCCCCTGACTTTTTCCTAATGCCCCCTCACCTGCTGCCCCTGACTTTTTCCTAATGCCCCCTCACCTGCTGCCCCTGACTTTTTCCTAATGCCCCCTCACCTGCTGCCCCTGACTTTTTCCTAATGCCCCCTCACCTGCTGCCCCTGACTTTTTCCTAATGCCCCCTCACCTGCTGCCCCTGACTTTTTCCTAATGCCCCCTCACCTGCTGCCCCTGACTTTTTCCTAATGCCCCCTCACCTGCTGCCCCTGACTTTTTCCTAATGCCCCCTCACCTGCTGCCCCTGACTTTTTCCTAATGCCCCCTCACCTGCTGCCCCTGACTTTTTCCTAATGCCCCCTCACCTGCTGCCCCTGACTTTTTCCTAATGCCCCCTCACCTGCTGCCCCTGACTTTTTCCTAATGCCCCCTCACCTGCTGCCCCTGACTTTTTCCTAATGCCCCCTCACCTGCTGCCCCTGACATTCTCCTAATGCCCCCTCACCTGCTGCCCCTGACATTCTCCTAATGCCCCCTCACCTGCTGCCCCTGACATTCTCCTAATGCCTCCTCACCTGCTTCCCCTGACATTCTCCTAATGCCCCCTCACCTGCTTCCCCTGACATTCTCCTAATGCTCCCTCACCTGCTGCCTCTTACATTCTCCTAATGCTCCCTCACCTGCTGCCTCTTACATTCTCCTAATGCTCCCTCACCTGCTGCCTCTTACATTCTCCTAATGCCCCCTCACCTGCTTCCCCTGACATTCTCCTAATGCCCCCTCACCTGCTTCCCCTGACATTCTCCTAATGCCCCCTCACCTGCTTCCCCTGACATTCTCCTAATGCCCCCTCACCTGCTTCCCCTGACATTCTCCTAATGCCCCCTCACCTGCTGCCCCTGACATTCTCCTAATGCCCCCTCACCTGCTGCCCCTGACATTCTCCTAATGCCCCCTCACCTGCTTCCCCTGACATTCTCCTAATGCCCCCTCACCTGCTTCCCCTGACATTTTCCTAATGCCCCCTCACCTGCTGCCCCTGACATTCTCCTAATGCCCCCTCACCTGCTGCCCCTGACATTTTAATACCCCCTCACCTGCTGCCCCTGACATTCTCCTAATGCCCCCTCACCTGCTGTCGGTCTGTCATCTGCTGCCCCTGACATTCTCCTAATGCCCCTGACATTCTCCTAATGCCCCTGACATTCTCCTAATGCCCCTGACATTCTCCTAATGCCCCCTCACCTGCTGCCCCTGACATTCTCCTAATGCCCCCTCACCTGCTGCCCCTGACATTCTCCTAATGCCCCCTCACCTGCTGCACCTGACATTCTCCTAATGCCCCCTCACCTGCTGCCCCTGACATTCTCTTAATGCCCCCTCACCTGCTGCCCCTGACATTCTCTTAATGCCTCCTCACCTGCTGCCTCTTACATTCTCTTAATGCTCCCTCACCTGCTGTCGGTCTGTCATCTGCTGCCCCTGACATTCTCCTAATGCCCCTGACATTCTCCTAATGCCCCCTCACCTGCTGCCCCTGACATTCTCCTAATGCCCCTGACATTCTCCTAATGCCCCTGACATTCTCCTAATGCCCCTGACATTCTCCTAATGCCCCTGACATTCTCCTAATGCCCCTGACATTCTCCTAATGCCCCCTCACCTGCTGCCCCTGACATTCTCCTAATGCCCCCTCACCTGCTGCCCCTGACATTCTCCTAATGCCCCCTCACCTGCTGCCCCTGACATTCTCCTAATGCCCCCTCACCTGCTGCCCCTGACATTCTCCTAATGCCCCCTCACCTGCTTCCCCTGACATTCTCCTAATGCCCCCTCACCTGCTGCCCCTGACATTCTCCTAATGCCCCCTCACCTGCTTCCCCTGACATTCTCCTAATGCCCCCTCACCTGCTTCCCCTGACATTCTCCTAATGCCCCCTCACCTGCTTCCCCTGACATTTTCCTAATGCCCCCTCACCTGCTGCCCCTGACATTCTCCTAATGCCCCCTCACCTGCTGCCCCTGACATTTTAATACCCCCTCACCTGCTGCCCCTGACATTCTCCTAATGCCCCCTCACCTGCTGTCGGTCTGTCATCTGCTGCCCCTGACATTCTCCTAATGCCCCTGACATTCTCCTAATGCCCCTGACATTCTCCTAATGCTCCCTCACCTGCTGCCTCTTACATTCTCCTAATGCTCCCTCACCTGCTGCCTCTTACATTCTCCTAATGCTCCCTCACCTGCTGCCTCTTACATTCTCCTAATGCCCCCTCACCTGCTTCCCCTGACATTCTCCTAATGCCCCCTCACCTGCTTCCCCTGACATTCTCCTAATGCCCCCTCACCTGCTTCCCCTGACATTCTCCTAATGCCCCCTCACCTGCTGCCCCTGACATTCTCCTAATGCCCCCTCACCTGCTTCCCCTGACATTCTCCTAATGCCCCCTCACCTGCTTCCCCTGACATTCTCCTAATGCCCCCTCACCTGCTTCCCCTGACATTTTCCTAATGCCCCCTCACCTGCTGCCCCTGACATTCTCCTAATGCCCCCTCACCTGCTGCCCCTGACATTTTAATACCCCCTCACCTGCTTCCCCTGACATTCTCCTAATGCCCCCTCACCTGCTTCCCCTGACATTCTCCTAATGCCCCCTCACCTGCTTCCCCTGACATTCTCCTAATGCCCCCTCACCTGCTGCCCCTGACATTCTCCTAATGCCCCCTCACCTGCTTCCCCTGACATTCTCCTAATGCCCCCTCACCTGCTTCCCCTGACATTCTCCTAATGCCCCCTCACCTGCTTCCCCTGACATTTTCCTAATGCCCCCTCACCTGCTGCCCCTGACATTCTCCTAATGCCCCCTCACCTGCTGCCCCTGACATTTTAATACCCCCTCACCTGCTGCCCCTGACATTCTCCTAATGCCCCCTCACCTGCTGTCGGTCTGTCATCTGCTGCCCCTGACATTCTCCTAATGCCCCTGACATTCTCCTAATGCCCCTGACATTCTCCTAATGCCCCTGACATTCTCCTAATGCCCCCTCACCTGCTGCCCCTGACATTCTCCTAATGCCCCCTCACCTGCTGCCCCTGACATTCTCCTAATGCCCCCTCACCTGCTGCCCCTGACATTCTCCTAATGCCCCCTCACCTGCTGCCCCTGACATTCTCTTAATGCCCCCTCACCTGCTGCCCCTGACATTCTCTTAATGCCTCCTCACCTGCTGCCTCTTACATTCTCTTAATGCTCCCTCACCTGCTGTCGGTCTGTCATCTGCTGCCCCTGACATTCTCTTAAGGCCTCTGACATTCTCCTAATGCCCCCTCACCTGCTGCCCCTGACATTCTCCTAATGCCCCTGACATTCTCCTAATGCCCCTGACATTCTCCTAATGCCCCTGACATTCTCCTAATGCCCCCTCACCTGCTGCCCCTGACATTCTCCTAATGCCCCCTCACCTGCTGCCCCTGACATTCTCCTAATGCCCCTCACCTGCTGCCCCTGACATTCTCCTAATGCCCCCTCACCTGCTGCCCCTGACATTCTCTTAATGCCCCCTCACCTGCTGCCCCTGACATTCTCTTAATGCCTCCTCACCTGCTGCCTCTTACATTCTCTTAATGCTCCCTCACCTGCTGTCGGTCTGTCATCTGCTGCCCCTGACATTCTCTTAAGGCCTCTGACATTCTCCTAATGCCCCCTCACCTGCTGCCCCTGACATTCTCCTAATGCCCCTGACATTCTCCTAATGCCCCTGACATTCTCCTAATGCCCCCTCACCTGCTGCCCCTGACATTCTCCTAATGCCCCCTCACCTGCTGCCCCTGACATTCTCCTAATGCCCCCTCACCTGCTGCCCCTGACATTCTCCTAATGCCCCCTCACCTGCTGCCCCTGACATTCTCTTAATGCCCCCTCACCTGCTGCCCCTGACATTCTCTTAATGCCTCCTCACCTGCTGCCCCTTACATTCTCTTAATGCCCCCTCACCTGCTGCCTCTTACATTCTCTTAATGCCCCCTCACCTGCTGCCTCTTACATTCTCTTAATGCTCCCTCACCTGCTTCCCCTGACATTCTCTTAAGGCCTCTGACATTCTCCTAATGCCCCCTCACCTGCTGCCCCTGACATTCTCCTAATGCCCCCTCACCTGCTGCCCCTGACATTCTCCTAATGCCCCCTCACCTGCTGCCCCTGACATTCTCCTAATGCCCCCTCACCTGCTGCCTCTGACATTCTCCTAATGCCTCTGACATTCTCCTAATGCCCCCTCACCTGCTGCCCTATCTGTCCCTCACCTGCTGCCCAATGTCTGTCCCTGCTGCCCTTCTAACCTACCGCTCCCTGTCATTCTCCTGTTGCCCCTTCACCTATCTCCTGCCGCACCCCAGTCTCCTGCCACCAGAGCCATTTCTAGGGCTAGGTGATCTGTGCAATCGCACGGGGCGCATGCGGCCGCGGTCTCTTTGAGACAGTATTCCATGTCTGGCTTTCCGCATGGAATAATGTTGAAAGTGTCTCACCCAAAATGGCCACCGCCTCAGAGACACTTCAGACTGTTTCTAGAGGAGATGGCGACCATTTTTTGGAGGGACATTTATAAGACTGGCAGATGCGAACAGCATCCCCACCCGTCTCTCCTGCCGCTCTCATTCTCCAGATAATGGCTGCCGTATCCCATCTCACCCTGCAACCCCCCTTACCTTTGGCCCCCTGCCACCACTTTCTGCTGCCCCTTACCTGCCCCTTCCCAGTCTCCAGCCGCTCCCCACCTGTCTCCTGTTGACCCCCTCACCTACTCCCTTCCTCACCTGCTGACCATTGTCTCCTCCCCCCCCCCCCCCACATTCAGCCCCCTGCCTGCCATTACCCGTCTCTACTGCAACCCCTCCTCACCTACCGCCTCCCCCCATCCTACCACCTAACTTGCTGCTGCCTGTCTTCTACTACCACCCTTTCCTGCTGCCCCCAGTGTGTTTCCTGACGACCCTTAACATGCCACCCCATCTGCCCCTGCTGCCACCTCACCTTCTGACAGCCTGTCTTCTGCTGCCCACCTTCTTGAGTTGAGGGGATCTGGGAGTGTCACAGTGACATCACTTATATCTATAGTAATAATACAGGGACATGACTGGGGAGGTGATGAGATCTGGGAGTGTATATAATGATATTTGGTGTCTCCCGCATTTCACAGGAAGACACAGTAGTGAAGAAGACGCCCAGCTATCCCCATGTATCAGGAGGACGTAGCAGGACCAAGAGCCCCATCCCGGTGCCTCCACCTCACTCACTGATACATGAGAGAGACAGTGACCAGAAGATCCTGGAACTCGCCAACAAGACCATTCAGCTGCTGACTGGAGAAGTGACTGCTGGGAATGGGACATTATACAGTAACACCAGGGGACGTGTCTGGGTGATGACTGGAGAGGTGACTGCTGGGAATGGGACATTATACAGTAACACCAGGGGACGTGTCTGGATGATGACTGGAGAGGTGACTGCTGGGAATGGGACATTATACAGTAACACCAGGGGATGTGTCTGGATGATGACTGGAGAGGTGACTGCTGGGAATGGGACATTATACAGTAACACCGGGGGATGTGTCTGGGTGATGACTGGAGAGGTGACTGCTGGGAATGGGACATTATACAGTAACACCAGGGATGTGTCTGGGTGATGACTGGAGAGGTGACTGCCGGGAATCGGACATTATACAGTAACACCAGGGGATGTGTCTGGGTGATGACTGGAGAGGTGACTGCTGGGAATGGGGCATTATACAGTAACACCCTGGTACGTGTCTGGGTGATGACTGGAGAGGTGACTGCTGGGAATGGGACATTATACAGTAACACCAGGGGATGTGTCTGGGTGATGACTGTATAACTGTGTGTGTCAGGTGCCTATAAGGTGTCAGGATGTCACTGTCTATGTCTCCATGCAGGAGGAGGAGTATGTAGAGGGACACAGGGGTCTGTACAAGGACGTGATGATGGAGAATCACCGGCCCCTCACATCACTGGGTAAGAGGAGACTGTCATGTATTGTACAGGGGAGAGCAGGTAAGGGGGCCCCTATATACACACATCATCTGATAATCACATATATACACTGTACTCAGTCACTGTGTCCCCTACAGATGGGCCCAGTAACAGAGATACCCCAGAGAGATGTCCCCGTCCTCTGTATTCCCAGGATTGTACAGAGGAGAATCACAGGATCCCACAGGAGGATCAGGTAGGTGGGATTTAGAGTCTCCCCAATATACCAAAGTGACTGTCACTATATGATCTGTAGAGGAGCTTTGTGTCTTATACACTGATATTATACTGTTTCACCTCAGTTTGATCTGACTGTATGCAAATGTCATTATAGTGTTTTTTGGGTTATTTAGGAAGAACGTCTGTCTGATATAAAGGCAGAAGATATAGAGGGAGAAGAAGAGACGTATGTGACTGATATGAAGGCAGAAGATACAGAGGGAGAAGAAGAGACGTATGTGACTGATATAAAGGCAGAAGATACAGAGGGAGAAGAAGAGACGTATGTGACTGATATAAAGGCAGAAGATATAGAGGGAGAAGAAGAGACATATGTAACTGATATAAAGGCAGAAGATATAGAGGGAGAAGAAGAGACGTATGTGACTGATATAAAGGCAGAAGATATAGAGGGAGAAGAAGAGACGTATGTGACTGATATGAAGGAAGAAGATACAGAGGGAGAAGAAGAGACGTATGTGAGGGGTGATCAGCAGTGTAAGGAGGAGGAGATCCCTACAGATATCAGCACAGGTGAGTAATAAACACTTATTACAGAAGTCACATATTCTCATTGCTCAGTCACTACAGCAATCTCTTATCCTACACCCTCCTCTGCCATCAGCCCTGTTCTCAGTTGGGTGTTTCAAACACAAGGCTATCCATGACAAATATCACATGTAGAGAGTTTTCTCTGACGTCCTAGTGGATGCTGGGGACTCCGTAAGGACCATGGGGAATAGCGGCTCCGCAGGAGTCTGGGCACATCTAAAGAAAGCTTTAGGACCACCTGGTGTGCACTGGCTCCTCCCCCTATGACCCTCCTCCAAGCCCCAGTTAGATCTCTGTGCCCGAACGAGAAGGGTGCACACTAGGGGCTCTCCTGAGCTGCTTAGAGTAAAAGTTTAAATTAGGTTTTTTTATTTTCAGTGAGTCCTGCTGGCAACAGGCTCACTGCATCGAGGGACTAAGGGGAGAAGAAGCGAACTCACCTGCGTGCAGAGTGGATTGGGCTTCTTGGCTACTGGACATTAGCTCCAGAGGGACGATCACAGGTCCAGCCTGGATGGGTCCCGGAGCCGCGCCGCCGGCCCCCTTACAGAGCCAGAAGAGCGAAGAGGTCCGGAAAATCGGCGGCAGAAGACGGTCCTGTCTTCAGATAAGGTAGCGCACAGCACCGCAGCTGTGCGCCATTGCTCTCAGCACACTTCACACTCCGGTCACTGAGGGTGCAGGGCGCTGGGGGGGCAGCGCCCTGAGACGCAATAAATCGATAAAAACCTTATATGGCTAAAATAAATGCATCACATATAGCTCCTGGGCTATATAGATGCATTTAACCCCTGCCAGAACATACAGAAAAACGGATGATAAGGACGCCGAGAAGGGGGCGGAGCCTATCTCCTCAGCACACTGGCGCCATTTTCCCTCACAGCTCCGTTGGAGGGAAGCTCCCTGGCTCTCCCCTGATGTCACTACACTACAGAAAGGGGTTAAAAAAGAGAGGGGGGCACTAATTAGGCGCAGTATAAATAATACAGCAGCTATAAAGGGGAAAACACTTATATAAGGTTATCCCTGTATATATATAGCGCTCTGGTGTGTGCTGGCAAACTCTCCCTCTGTCTCCCCAAAGGGCTAGTGGGGTCCTTTCCTCTATCAGAGCATTCCCTGTGTGTGTGCTGTGTGTCGGTACGTTTGTGTCGACATGTATGAGGAGAAAAATTATGTGGAGACGGAGCAGAGTGTCTGTAATAGTGATGTCACCCCCTAGGGGGTCGACCCCTGAGTGGATGAACTGTTGGAAGAATTACGTGACAGTGTCAGCTCTGTATAAAAGACAGTGGTTGACATGAGACAGCCGGCTACTCAGCTTGTGCATGTCCAGACGTCTCATGGGCCGTCAGGGGCTCTAAAGCGCCCGTTACCTCAGATGGCAGATACAGACGCCGACACGGATACTGACTCCTGTGTCGACGGTGAAGAGACAACCGTGTTTTCCAATAGGGCCACACGTTACATGATTGAGGCAAAGGAAAATGTTTACACATTTCTGATAATATGAGTACCACCAAAAGGTATTATGTTGGTGAGGAAAAACTACCTGTAGTTTTCCTGAATCTGAGAAATAAAATGAGGTGTGTGATGATGCGTGGGTTTCCCCCCGATAACAATTGATATTTTCTAAAAAGTTATTGGCAGTATACCTTTTCCCGCCAGAGGTTAGGGTGCGTTGGGAAACACCCCCTAGGGGGGATAAGGCGCTCACACGCTTGTAAGAACAAGGGCTCTACCCTCTCCTGAGATGGCCGCCCTTAAGGATCCTGCTGATAAAAGCAGGAGGGTATCCTAAAATGTATTTACACACATAATGGTGTTATACTGCGACCAGCAATCGCCTCAGCCTGGATGTGCAGTGCTGGGTTGGCGTGGTCGGATTCCCTGACTGGAAATATTGATATCCTAGATAAGAACAGTATATTATTGCCTATAGAGCATTTAAAAGATGCATTTCTATATATGCATGATGCACAGCGGAATATTTGCCGACTGGCATCAAGTATAAGTGCGTTGTCCAATTCTACCAGTAAAGTGGTCAGGTGATGCGGATTCCAAACGGCATTTGGAAGTATTGCCTTAAAAAGGGGACATTTGGGGTCGGTCTTTCAGACCTGGTGGCCACGGCAACAGCTGGGATATCCACGTTTGTACCCCAGGTTGCCTCTCAAAATAAGACGCCGTATTATCAGGCGCAGTCCTTTGTTGGCAAGCGGACAAAAGGGTTCCTCTTTTCTGCTCGTGACAGAGGGAGAGGAAAATGGCTGCAGAGATCAGCCAGTTCCCAGGAACAGAAACCCTTTTCCGCCTCTGCCAAGCCCTCAGTATGACGCTAGGGCTTTACAAGTTCAGGCACGGTGGGGGCCCGTTCTCAATGAATTTCAGTGGGCTCACTCGCAAGTAGACCCCTGGATCCTTCAGATAATATTTCAGGGGTACAAATTGGAATTCGAGACGTATTCCCCTCGCCGTTTCCAAAAGTCTGTTTTACCGACGTCTCCCGCTGACAGGGAGGCAGTTTTGGAAGCCATTCACAAGCTGTATTCCCAGCAGGTGATAATTAAGGTACCCCTCCTGCAACAGGGAACGGGGTATTATTCCACACTATTGTGGTACCGAAGCCAGACGGCTCGGTGAGACCGATTTTAAAATCTAAAATCTTTGAACACTTACATACAGAGGTTCAAATTCAAAATTGAGTCACTCAGAGCAGTGATTGCGAACCTGGAAGAAGGGGACTACATGATGTCTCGGGACATCAAGGATGCTTACCTTCATGTCAAAATTTACCCTTCTCACCAAGGGTATCTCAGGTTATGGTACAGAACTGTCACTATCAGTTCAGACGCTGCCGTAGGGATGGTCCACGGCACCCCGGGTCTTTACTGAAGTAATGACCGAAATGATGATATTCCTTCGAAGGAAGGGAATTTTAGTTATCCTTTACTTGGACGATTCCCTGATAAGGGTAAGATCCAGGGAACAGTTGGAGGTCGGTGCACTATCTCAGGTAGTGTTGCGGCAGCACGATTGGATTCTCAATATTCCAAAATCGCAGCTGGTTCCGACGACTTGTATTCTGTTCCTAGGAATGATCCTGGACACAGTCCAGAAAGAAGGTGTTTCTCCCGGAGGAGAAAGCCAGGGAGTTATCCGAGCTAGTCAGGAACCTCCTAAAACCGAACCAAGTCTCAGTGCATCAATGCACAAGGGTTCTGGGTAAAAAATGGTGGCTTCCTACGAAGCAATCCCATTCGGCAGATTCCACGCAAGACTTTCCAATGGGATCTACTGGACAAATGGTCCGGGTCGCATCTTCAGATGCATCAGCGGATAACCCTGTCACCAGGGACAAGGGTATCCCTCCTGTGGTGGTTGCAGAGTGCTCATCTTCTAGAGGGCCGCAGATTCGGCATTCAGGACTGGGTCCTGGTGACCACGGATGCCAGCCTGCGAGGCTGGGGAGCAGTCACACAGGGAAGGAATATCCAGGGCTTATGGTCAAGCCTGGAGACATCACTTCACATAAATATCCTAAAGCTAAGGGCCATTTACAATGCTCTAAGCTTAGCAAGACCTCTGCTTCAAGGTCAGCCGGTGTTGATCCAGTCGGACAACATTACGGCAGTCACCCACGTAAACAGACAGGGTGCCACAAGAAGCAGGAGGGCAATGGCAGAAGCTGCAAGGATTCTTCGCTGGGCGAAAAACCATGTGATAGCACTGTCAGCAGTTTTCATTCCGGGAGTGGACAACTGGGAAGCAGATTTCCTCAGCGCGACCTCCACCCGGGAGAGTAGGGACTTCACCCAGAAGTCTTCCACATGATTATAAACCGTTGGTAAAAACTCGACAGGTATTGCGCCAGGTCAAGGGACCCTCAGGCAATAGCTGTAGATGCTCTGGTAACACCGTGGGTGTACCAATCAGTGTATGGGTTCCCTCCTCTGCCTCTCATACCCAAGGTACTGAGATTGATAAGATGGAGAGGAGTAAGCACTATATTCGTGGCTCCGGATTGGCCAAGAAGGACTTGGTAACCGGAACTTCAAGAGATGCTCACGGAGGATCCGTGGCCTCTACCTCTCTAAGAAGGGAGCTGCTCCAGCAAGGACCTTGTCTGTTCCAAGACTTACCGCGGCTGCGTTGACGGCATGGCGGTTGAACGCCGGATCCTGAAGGGAAAAGGCATTCCGGATGAAGTCATCCCTATCCTGATCAAAGCCAGGAAGGATGTAACCGCAAAACCTTATCACCGCATTTGGCGAAAATATGTTGCGTGGTGCGAGGCCAGTAAGGCTCGACGGAGGAAATTCAACTGGGTCGATTCCTACATTTCCTGCAAACAGGAGTATCTATGGGCCTGAAATTGGGGTCCATTAAGGTTCAAATTTCGGCTCTGTCAATTTTCTTCCAAAAAAGAACTAGCTTCAGTCCCTGAGGTTCAGACGTTTGTTAAAGGGGTACTGCATATACAGCCTCCTTTTGTGCCTTCAGTGGCACTTTGGGATCTCAAGGGGGTTTTTGGGTTCCAAAAGTCACATTGGTTTGACCCACTTAAATCTGTGGAGTTAAAATATCTCACAGAAAAAGTGGTCATGCTGTTGGCTCTGGCCTGGGCCAGGCGCGTGTCAGAATTGGCGGCTTTATCCTGTAAAAGCCCTTATCTGATTTTCCATTCGGACAGGGCGGAATTGAGGACTCGTCCTCAGTTTCTCCCTAAGGTGGTTTCAGCGTTCACCTGAACCAAACCTATTGTGGTGCCTGCGGCTACTAGGGACTTGGAGGACTCCAAGTTGCTAGACGTTGTCAGGACCCGGAAAATATATGTTTCCAGGACTGCTGGAGTCAGGAAATCTGACTCGCTGTTTATCCTGTATGCACCCAACTAGCTGGGTGCTCCTGCTTCTAAGCAGACTATTGCTCGTTGGATTTGTAGTACAATTCAGCTTGCACATTCTGTGGCAGGCCTGCCACAGCCAAAAATCTGTAAATGCCCACTCCACAAGGAAGGTGGGCTCATCTTGGGCAGCTGCCCGAGGGGTCTCGGCTTTACAACTTTGCCGAGCAGTTACTTGGTCAGGAACAAATACGTTTGTAAAATTCTACAAATTTGATACCCTGGCTGAGGAGGACCTGGAGTTCTCTCATTCGGTGCTGCAGAGTCATCCGCACTCTCCCGCCCGTTTGGGAGCTTTGGTATAATCCCCATGGTCCTTACGGAGTTCCCAGCATCCACTAGGACGTCAGAGAAAATAAGAATTTACTTACCGATAATTCTATTTCTCGTAGTCCGTAGTGGATGCTGGGCGCCCATCCCAAGTGCGGATTGTATGCAATACTGGTACATAATTATTGTTACCAAAAAAATTTGGGTTATTGCTGTAGTGAGCCATCTTTTCTAGAGGCTCCTCTATTATCATGCTGTTAACTGGGTTCAGATCACAAGTTGTACAGTGTGATTGGTGTGGCTGGTATGAGTCTTACCCGGGATTCAAAATCCTTCCTTATTGTGTACGCTCGTCCGGGCACAGTATCCTAACTGAGGCTTGGAGGAGGGTCATAGGGGGAGGAGCCAGTGCACACCAGGTGATCCTAAAGCTTTCTTTAGATGTGCCCAGACTCCTGCGGAGCCGCTATTCCCCATGGTCCTTACGGAGTTCCCAGCATCCACTACGGACTACGAGAAATAGAATTATCGGTAAGTAAATTCTTATTTTTTCAGGGCCCTGACAACGTCTAGCAACTTGGAGTCCTCCAAGTCCCTAGTAGCCGCAGGCACCACAATAGACTGGTTCAGGTGAAACGCTGACACCACCTTTGGGAGAAACTGGGGACGAGTCCTCAATTCTGCCCTATCCATATGGAAAATCAAATAAGGGCTTTTACAAGACAAAGCCGCCAATTCTGATACTCGCCTGGCAGAAGCCAAGACCAATAACATAACCACCTTCCACGTGAGATATTTCAGATCCACGGTTTTTAGTGGTTCAAACCAATGTGATTTTGAGAAACTCAACACCACGTTGAGATCCCAAGTTGCCACAGGAGGCACAAACGGGGGCTGAATATGCAGCACTCCCTTTACAAATGTCTGAACTTCAGGTACTGAAGCTAGTTCTTTCTGAAAGAAAATCGACAGAGCCGAGATCTGTACCTTAATGGAGCCCAGTTTTAGGCCCATATTCACTCCTGCTTGCAGGAAATGCAGAAATCGACCTAGTTGAAATTCCTCTGTTGGGGCCTTTTTGGCCTCACACCATGCAACATATTTCTGCCATATGCGGTGATAATGGTTTGCTGTAACCTCCTTCCTAGCTTTAATAAGCGTAGGAATGACTTCCTCCGGAATGCCCTTTTCCTTCAGGATCCAACTTTCAACCGCCATGCCGTCAAACGCAGCCGCGGTAAGTCTTGGAACAGACAGGGCCCCTGCTGTAGCAGGTCTTGTCTGAGCGGCAGAGGCCACGGGTCCTCTGAGATCATCTCTTGAAGTTCCGGATACCACGCTCTTCTTGGCCAATCCGGAACCACGAGAATTGTGTTTACTCCTCGCTTTCTTATTATTCTCAATACCTTTGGTATGAGAGGTAGAGGAGGGAACACATAAACTGACCGGTACACCCACGGTGTCACTAGAGCGTCCACAGCTATCGCCTGAGGGTCTCTTGACCTGGCGCAATACCTCTCTAGTTTTTTGTTTAGGCGGGACGCCATCATGTCCACCTGTGGACGACCCCATTGATTTACAATCATTTGGAAGACTTCTGGATGAAGTCCCCACTCTCCCGGGTGGAGGTCGTGCCTGCTGAGAAAGTCTGCTTCCCAGTTGTCTACTCCCGGGATGAACACTGCTGACAGTGCTAGTACATGATTCTCCGCCCATCGGAGAATTTTTGTGGCTTCTGCCATCGCCATCCTGCTTCTTGTGCCGCCCTGTCGATTCACATGGGCGACTGCCGTGATGTTGTCTGACTGGATCAGCACCGGCTGGTGTAGGAGCAGGGATTTTGCTTGACTTAGGGCATTGTAAATGGCCCTTAGTTCCAGAATATTTATGTGAAGGGCAGTCTCCTGACTTGACCATAGTCCCTGGAAGTTTCTTCCCTTTGTGACTGCCCCCCAGCCTCGTAGGCTGGCATCCGTGGTGACCAGGACCCAGTCCTGTATGCCGAATCTGCGGCCCTCCAGAAGATGAGCACTGTGCAGCCACCACAGAAGAGACACCCTGGTTCGCGGAGACAGGGTTATTAAACGATGCATCTGAAGATGCGATCCGGACCACTTGTCCAACAGGTCCCACTGAAAAATTCTGGCATGGAACCTGTCGAATGGAATTGCTTCGTAAGAAGCTACCATCTTTCCCAGGACCCGCGTGCAGTGATGCACCGATACCTGTTTTGGTTTTAGGAGGTCTCTGACTAGAGAAGACAACTCCTTGGCTTTCTCCTCCGGGAGAAACACTCTCTTTTCTGGGCCGTGTCCAGAATCATTCCCAGGAACATTAGACGTGTCGTGGGGACCAGCTGTGACTTTGGGATATTCAGAATCCAGCCGTGCTGGCTCAGCACTTCCTGAGATAGTGCTACTCCCACTAACAACTGTTCCTTGGATCGTGCCTTTATTAGGAGATCGTCCAAGTATGGGATAATTAAAACTCCCTTTTTTCGAAGGAGTATCATCATTTCCGCCATAACCTTGGTAAATACCCTCGGTGCCGTGGAGAGTCCAAACGGCAGCGTCTGGAATTGGTAATGGCAATCCTGTACCACAAATCTGAGGTACTCCTGGTGAGAATTGTAAATGGGGACATGCAGGTAAGCATCCTTGATGTCCAGGGATACCATGTAATCCCCCTCGTCCAGGGTTGCAATAACCGCCCTGAGCGATTCCATCTTGAACTTGAATTTTTTTATGTATGTGTTCAAGGATTTCAAATTTAAAATGGGTCTCACCGAACCGTCCGGTTTCGGCACCACAAATAGTGTGGAATAGTAACCCCGGCCTTGTTGAAGTAGGGGTACCTTGATTATCACCTGCTGGGAATACAGCTTGTGAATCGCTGCTAGCACCGCCTCCCTGTCTGAGGGAGCAATCGGCAAGGCGGATTTTAGGAAACGGCGGGGTGGAGTCGCCTCGAATTCCAGCCTGTATCCCTGAGATACTATTTGAAGGATCCAGGGATCCACCTGTGAGCGAGCCCACTGATCGCTGAAATTCCTGAGGCGGGCCCCCACCGTACCTGGCTCCGCCTGTGGAGCCCCACCGTCATGCGGCGGACTTGGAAGAGGAAGCGGGGGAGGACTTTTGTTCCTGGGAACCTGCTGTTTGCTGCAGCCTTTTTCCCCTGCCTCTGCCTCTTGACAGAAAAGACCCTCCTTTTCCCCGCTTGTTTTTCTGGGACCGAAAGGACTGAACCTGATAAAATGGCGCCTTCTTAGGCTGTGAGGGGACATGGGGTAAAAATGCTGACTTCCCAGACGTTGCTGTGGAAACTAGGTCGGAGAGACCATCCCCAAATAATTCCTCCCCCTTATAAGGCAAAACTTCCATGTGCCTTTTGGAATCTGCATCTCCAGTCCACTGGCGAGTCCATAAGCATCTCCTAGCAGAAATGGATATTGCACTTACTTTAGATGCCAGCCGGCAGATTTCCCTCTGTGCATCTCTCATGTATAAGACTGAGTCTTTGATATGGTCTATGGTTAGCAGAATCGTGTCTCTGTCTAATGTGTCAATATTTTCTGACAGTTTATCTGACCACGCAGCGGCAGCACTGCACATCCATGCTGACGCAATAGCTGGTCTAAGTATAATGCCTGAGTGTGTATATACAGACTTCAGGATCGCCTCCTGCTTTCTATCAGCAGGTTCCTTAAGGGCGGCCGTATCCTGGGACGGTAGTGCCACCTTTTTAGACAAACGTGTGAGCGCTTTATCCACCCTCGGGGGTGTTTCCCAACGTAACCTATCCTCTGGCGGGAAAGGGAACGCCATTAGTAGCTTCTTAGGAATTACCAATTTCTTATCAGGGGAAGCCCACGCTTTTCTAAGACTATAACTTTCTAAGAGCTCAGGAGAGCCCCTAGTGTGCATCCAACCTCGGCCGGGCACGAAATCTAATTGAGGCTTGGAGGAGGGTCATAGTGGGAGGAGCCAGTGCACACCAGGTAGTCTAAGATCTTTCTAGAGTGCCCAGCCTCCTTCGGAGCCCGCTATTCCCCATGGTCCTTACGGAGTTCCCAGCATCCACTAGGACGTCAGAGAAATTAACATGCTGTAACTAACCTGTATATATATTTATATGTATATGTGTGGTACTGTTCCATGGGCCTGTACCTCGAGCACAGACATGGTATTATTTGTGGGGGAGTGTTGTTAAAATTATATACGTATACTTCCCTCGGACCCCTCAGGGGTCGCAAGAATGTTATTTTGCCTGGTTTCTTCTCCCTGCTGTCGACGATTGCTAGGTTTTCTGTCGACCATAAGGTTTCCTGTCAGATCCACAACTGGGGCATTCAGTACATGGTCATACACATTCAGAACACATTGATGTCACTAGGGACCCGGACAATCCGCTTATGTGTGTGTGTGTGTGTGTGTATGTATATATATATATATATATATATATATATATATATATATATATATAATATATTACATTATGTATATTCATATTATGATTTCTAATGAGTGCTGAAGTAATAGTATTCCTTCTCATGTGCTGGTCGCTCTGTTGATAAAGCTCTAGGTCGGCCGTGACGAGTTGGTCTCAGATCCTCACAAGGAGTCCGAATGTTTATTATTTTCCCGCTGCGGATTGAATACTGTAAAAGTCAACTCCTGGTCGACACGAGCCCTGTCTCAAAGGATCGTATACAGGAAGCTAAGTGATATTTTATTCTATACTTTGGAGTTATTTGCATTACATGCACATGGGGGAGTGTTTGTATTCGGAAAGGCATCCAATAGAATTACCCTATAGAGAGAGGGGGTGTGTCTTATGTTGATTCTGCTCTATAACATGGCGGCAGGCTGCCGTGCGACTGCAGTAGAAATGCTGAGGCTGACTACGAGAGATACTGGAGTGTTTCCCTGGGACGGTGTACCACTGTTTGGGGAGGCCTCAGTCAATCTCGGCGGATACCACTGGTAAGTGTAACTTCGTGAGTTAGAGTCCCTCACAACGGTTGGTGACGCATTCTGCTGTGGGATTCAGTCATTTTAACCGGTTCGATACCGTTCTTTTTTCCCTTTCTGTGCAGATAGTGGACGGTGAAAAGGTAAGAGTTCTGCAGCCTTGTCAGGTTCGCAGAAGTGGATGTCGTTTTCTGTTTCTACCACATCCACCGCATGTCGCTGGGTCTATCTGGCTGGAGGCCACTCCTGTGGAACTCGTCCACTACTCTTCAGTCAGTCCGGGAATGGACTTGGACCTGTGAGTTAATAATGGAATCCAAAGGGGGACATACTGGAGTTTACAGATGATTCCCCTCACTGATTTTTCAAATAGATCTTGCCGTTTCCCCTCTGGAAGGGGAGGTAGTACGCGACGCCATACCAGAGTTGCTTCAAGGTCAGGGCATTGTCCTGCAGTTCCTGGTTAAAAAAAAAAAAAAAAGGGGGAAAACAGAGATTTCTCCTTACGAAGTTGAACTACAGGATGGAATCTCTCAGGCCAGGGAGCTCCAGTACGTAAAGGTAGAAAGGGGTTTAGATGAATTTTTCTCTGCATTCAGCTTACCTGGGTTGATATCCAGGACTGTCTTTGCCATTTCACCGGAGTGATGGCAGTAGGATGGTATTCTTTCACTAGTGAGAGCCATTGTTATTCTGTACTGGGACACTCTCCTGATTAAGGCGAGGTCAAGACACAAGTGCAAATCGTTGTTTCTCTCTGAGTGTTCTTCAACACAGGGAATGGCTGTTTTCCCAACGACGTAGACGTCGGTATCAGAGTAGATACGAAACGGTTGAAGTTCTCTGTGTTTTCCTGTGGAAAGAGGTCTGCGGATCCGGAGTCGGGTCAGATTTGCAGTGACAATCCATCAATATGTTCCGTTGATGAAGAAGATGGTGCGGCCTAAGAGGCCTTTTCGGTGAGCAGGTCAAATGCCAGAGTGGTTTTCACGGGGCCAGTTGGAAATGTGGTCTGAATCTCACCTGCACATGCTGGGAAGCTTGTCTGCAATAAGCTTTCTTGAATTAAGAGCTATTTTCAGTGAACATATGCTTAGTTATCTGCACGTGTTAATTCTGTTGAGCGACTTGACAGCAGTGGTGTTAGTAAGCCGCTAGGGCGGAACAAGGAGCAAAGCAGCAATGGCAGATGCCGTAAAAGTTTTCTGCTGGGTGGAAAGACTGGTAAACGCTATATTAGCAGTCTTAGTTCCGGATGTGAACGATGGAGAAATAGTTTCCTCTGCAGACGCGATCTCCATCCGGGAGAAATACTGTCGTCATCGAGAAGTTTCGCTGAAGCGACAAGTCTTTGAGGAGTGCCTCACTTGGACATGTTGGCATCTCACCTCATCGAGAGACCTCAGGTATATTGTTCCAGGTCAGAGGACAATCAAGCTATAGCAGTGGACGTCCTCGGGACACCTTGGGTTTTTTCAGTCGGTCTATGTGTCCCGTCCGTTATCACTCTTCTGAAGGTGATAAACGTAATAAGAACAAAGGTTCAGGCGATCCTCATCGTTACAGTCTAAACAAGGAGGGCTTGGTATCCAGTTCTTCAAGATTTACTCATAGAAGATCCCTGGCCTCTTCCTCTACGTGAGGAACTGTTACAGCAAGATCCGGGCGTGTATCAAGACTTACAGTGGCTGCGTTTGACGGCGTGGCGATTCAATGCCATATCCTTGCCAGAAAGGGGATTCCCAGTGACGTCATTGCCAATCTTCTTCAGGCTAGAAAAGAAGCAAAGCCTTACCACCGTGTTTGGAGAAAATATGTGTCTTGGTGTGAATCCAAGAAAGCTACTACGGAAGCTTCAGCTGGGTCGTTCTTCTCCATTCTTTGCAAGCAGGTGTGGGTGCAGGCCTAGAGTTAGGCTCCATTCAAGTGCGGCTTTGACCTTATGCATTTTCTTTCAAGAAAGAACTGGCGACCTTTCTGGAAGTTCGTGGAAGGAGTACTGCACATCCAACCTCCATTTGTGCCCCCATTGGCACCGTGGGACCTTGACGTGGTGTTGCATTTTCTTGTGTCACAATGATTGGAACGTTTATGAAAGGTTGTGTTAAAATTTATTTCTTGGAGAGTGGTCATGCTTTTGGCTTTGGCGTCCGCAAGGCGGGTGTCGGAAGTAGCGGCTGGGTCTCACAAGAGCCCCTGTTTGATCTTCCAGGTGGATAGAGCAGAATTGAGAACTCTGATAATAGTTCTGCCAAAAGTGGTTTCAGTGTTTCGCAGAAACCAGCCTATTTGATGCCTGTGGTTACTTAAGCATTGGCTGATTCAAGGTCTCTCGATGTAGTCAGGGCTTTGAATATTTATGTCACCAATTTGGCTCAGATTGGGGAAACAGAGGCTCTGTTTGTCCGGTATGCTCCCAGCGTGATTGGGGCGCCTGCGTCTCTGCAGTCGGTTACACACTAGATCTGTGATCCGATTCGGCGTGCTCGTTCTATGGCTGGATTGCCGTTACCGAATTCGGTGGTGACCCATTCTACTAGGAAGGTGGGCTCTTCTTGGGCGGATGCCCGAGGAGTCTCGGCGGTTCAACTTTGCCGAGCGGATACTTGGTCGGGTTCAAACACTTTTGCTAAGCTCTACAAGTTTGATACCCTGGCTGATGGGGACCTCATGTTTGCTCAATCTGTACTGCAGAGTCGTCCGCACTCTCCCGCTCGGTCTGGAGCTTTGGTATAAACCCCATGGTCCTTACGGAGTCCCCAGCATCCTCTAGGACGTATGAGAAAATAGGATTTTTATACCTACCGGTAAATCCTTTTCTCTTAGTCTGTAGAGGATGCTGGGCGCAGTGCGTACTGTATCTGCAGTTATTGGTTATGGTTACACTCTTGTGGTGTTTCTTTTCTGTCAGGCTGTTGCTGACGTTGTGCATGCCATGGCATGCGGTGTCTGATTATTGGTTGTGTTGACACACAGGTTGTGTTACATATTCTCTCAGCATGTGGCTGTGTATTTTCCATGCCGTTGGCTGGTGTTCTATCGAATGCCACGTTCTGCGGTATGTTCATGGTGTGAGCTGGTATGACACTCACCGTGTTTAAACAATAAATTATTTCCTCGAAATGTCCGTCTCCCTGGGCATAGTTTCTAACTGAGGTCTGGAGGAGGGGCATAGAGGGAGGAGCCAGTTAACACCCTTTCAAAGTCTTGAAGTGCCCATGTCTCCTGCGGATCCCGTCTATACCCCATGGTCCTTACGGAGTCCCCAGCATCCTTTACGGACTAAGAGAAAAGGATTTACCGGTAGGTATTAAAATCCTATTATTATTATTATAATACAGAGGGAGCAGCCTGTGGTGTCCTGTTAATAATAATAATAATAACGGGACTGCTCCCTCTGTATAGTAATAACAACAACAGGACACTACAGACTGCTCCCCTTGTATAATAATAATAATAATAACGGGACTGCTCCCTCTGTATAGTAATAACAACAACATGACACTACAGACTGCTCCCCTTGTATAATAATAATAATAATAATAATAATAATAATAATAATAACGGGACTGCTCCCTCTGTATAGTAATAACAACAACAGGACACTACAGACTGCTCCCCTTGTATAATAATAATAATAATAATAATAATAATAATATTATACAAGGGGAGCAGCCTGTAGTGTCCTGTTGTTGTTATTACTATACAGAGGGAGCAGCCTGTGGTGTCCTGTTGTTGTTGTTGTTGTTGTTGTTGTTGTTGTTGTAGTAATAATAATAATACAGGGGAGCAGCCTATAGTGTCTTGTTGTTGTTGTTGTTGTTGTTGTTGTTGTTATTATTATTATTATACAGGGGAGCAGTCTCTGGTGTTCTATATTATTATTATAATACAGGAGTAGCAGCCTGTGGTGTCCTGTAATTATTATTATTATTATTATACAGGGTGAGCAGCCTGTGGTGTCCTGATATTATTATTATTATTATTATTATTATTATTATTATTATACAGGAGTAGCAGCCTGTGGTGTCCTGTTGTTGTTATTATTATTATTATACAGGGTGAGCAGCCTGTGGTGTCCTGTTATTATTATACAGGGTGAGCAGCCTGTGGTGTCCTGTAATTATTATTATTATTATTATTATTATTATTATTATACAGGGTGAGCAGCCTGTGGTGTCCTGTTATTATTATACAGGAGTAGCAGCCTGTGGTGTCCTGTTATTATTATACAGGGAGAGCAGCCTGTGGTGTCCTGTTATTATTATACAGGGTGAGCAGCCTGTGGTGTCCTGTTATTATACAGGGTGAGCAGCCTGTGGTGTCCTGTTATTATTATAATACAGGAGTAGCAGCCTGTGGTGTCCTGTTGTTGTTGTTGTTGTTGATGATGATGATATTATTATTATTATTATTATTATTATTATTATACAGGGTGAGCAGCCTGTGGTGTCCTGTAATTATTATTATTATTATACAGATGGAGCAGCCTGTGGTGTCCTGTTATTATTATACAGGGTGAGCAGCCTGTGGTGTCCTGTTATTATTATAATACAGGAGTAGCAGCCTGTGGTGTCCTATTATTATTATTATTATTATTATTATTATTATTATACAGGATGAGCAGCCTGTGGTGTCCTGTAATTATTATTATTATTATACAGGATGAGCAGCCTGTGGTATCCTGTAATTATTATTATTATTATTCAGGAGTAGCAGCCTGTGGTGTCCTGTTGTTGTTGTTGTTGTTGTTGTTGTTATTATTATTATTATTATTATTATTATTATACAGGGTGAGCAGCCTGTGGTGTCCTGTAATTATTATTATTATACAGGGTGAGCAGCCTGTGGTGTCCTGTTATTATTATACAGGGTGAGCAGCCTGTGGTGTCCTGTTATTATTATACAGGGTGAGCGGCCTGTGGTGTCCTGTTATTATTATACAGGGTGAGCAGCCTGCAGTGTCCTGTTATTATTATACAGATGGAGCAGCCTGTGGTGTCCTGTTATTATAGTGTTCCTTCTAGGCTGTCTCAGCAGGGTGCTGCCCCCTGCCCTGTCTCAGTACACCCTGCAGGACCATAAATCGCCCCCTTGTATACAGAATGCAGCAGGCAGAGTGCAGGTTACAATGTTGTCGTCTACTCCTTGCCCACCTCTGGAACTGGAACACAATTTCTATCCTTAGTGAACTGGATGGCAGAGGAGGCACTGTAATAACACAGCACACTGATAAAGAGGAAAAGAACAGGGAAAGCAGTGAGCATGTTCTGCTTACAGTATTTCCCGAGTAGAACAGACTTATTTTTTTCCTATATATTTTAACCCATTGTTTAATTTTTCTGTTTTACAACACATAGAAGACTGGACATATACAGTATGTTTCTCAGTATAGATGTTAGGGGTCTTATATGTATGTATGTATGTATGGGTATATGATTTACTAAAGGCAAAATGTATGTACAAAAACTATAAACATATGCGCTATGCTTTGTGTGCAAAGTGTCACATCAATAATGTGCCCTTCAAAACAAAAATGTGCCCTCTTCACTGCTCAGCACCCTGCCCTAAAAATATCCTAGAGTGAACACTATATTATAATACAGGGGGAGTAGCCTGTGGTGTCCTTTTACTATTATTATTATTATTATTATTATTATTATTATTATTATACAGGAGGAGCAACCTGTGGTGTCCTGTTAATAAAGACATGTTATTATTTTTATACTGGGGTGCAGCCTTTAGTGTCGTTATTATTATTATTATTATTATTAATTTTATTATATGTAATTGTGGGGATTGAAAATATTGCTCAAATTCTAGGATATATTAAAGCAAGGACCATAATATCCCTGGCATGTGTAACTGATGATAATTAGAGCAGTATGAAGCAAATGTATATCACACTCCTGGAAGTGTCACTGTGACATCACTTATCTATAGTAATAATACAGGGAGGTGAGAAGGTCTGGGATAGTCACTCTGATGTCACATATATATATATATATAAATAATACAGGGACATGACTGCGGAGGTTATGAGGTCTGGGATAGTCACTCTGACGTCACTTATATATATAGAAATAAGACAGGGACATGACTGCGGAGGTGAGGGGATCTGGGAGCGTCACTTTGACATCACTTATATCTGTAGTAATACTGGGACATGACTGGGGAGGTGAGGGGGTCTGGGAGTGTCACTTTAACATCACTTATATATATATATAGTAATAATACAGGGATATGACTGGGCAGGTGAGGGAATCTGGGAGCATCACTGTGGCATCACTTATATCTATAGTAATAAAGGGACATGACTGGGAAGGTAAGGGGATCTGGGAATGTCACAGTGACATCATTAATATCTATAGTAATAATAGAGGGACATCATTGGGGAGGTGAGGGGGACCTGGGAGTGCCACAGTGACAAGAGAAAGAAAGTAGACTTCATTGTGGGCGCACTCTTGTGAAGAAATAATGAGATATTCTCAAAAAATAAAACGTAACTTTTATTACAAATGATTAAGAAATTATGCAATCTCCTGAGAACAAATAATGTCTGCCACCTTCCCCCTGGCTGTCTCCTGCCGCCTTTCCCCTGCCTGTCTCTTGCCGCCTTTGCCCTGCCTGTCTCTTGCCGCCTTTTCCCTGCCTGTCTCCTGCCACCTCCACCCTGCAGCCCACCTGCCTGTCTCCTGCAACCTTTCCCCTGCCTGTCACCTGCAACTTTTTCCCTGCCTGTCGCCTGCAACCTTTCCCTTGCCTGTCTCCTGCAGCCTTTCCCATGCCTGTCTCCTGCCACTTTTCCCCTGCCGGTCTTCTGCCACCCCCTTGCCTGTCTCCTGCCACCTCTGCTACACCATCGGCTGGATCTGTGAATTCTGAGGTTACGGAGACTGTACGCTGCAGCTCCATGAATGAGGCCATGAAATTTCCCTCAGGAGACCCTGTCCCTTCACAACCAATTCTCACCCTTACACCACTTCATGGCTGCAGCCATACTCGTCTGACAACTCAGGACACATAGAGCACATGCTCCGTATGGGTCGTGCACATGAGCGGTGTACCGAACATCAGCTCATTGTGACTCCACCCACAATAGCGCTACACTCTAGATCAGGCCCACTATGCAGTACAGCCTTATGGGGCTGGGTCACAGGAACCTCGCAGACACTGACCAGGACTCTATGGCTGTGGGGAAATAGGAGACTTAATGACCACTCTATTCCATATTTACTATGTTACATGTGCAATATGTTTTATGTATTATATTTATTCCAAGGAACTCCAGCTGTGGGGAACGGACACTTTATTACACATCACACGTTCTGTATTCTCTCTGATTCACCGAGGATGGACAAGGACAGGAGTCACAGGACTGAGAGGATAATAAATATCACCCTGGAGATCATCTACCTGCTGACTGGGGAGGTGAGTGGATCTGGGAGCATCACATTGACCTTATATCTATAGTAATAATACAGGGATATGACTGGGGAGGTGAGGGGATCTGGGAGGATCACTGTGACTACTTATATCTATAGTAATAATACAAGGACATGACTGGGGAGGTGAAGGGATATGGGAACGTCACAGTGACCTTATATCTATAGTGATAATACAGGGACATGACTGGGAAGGTGAGGGGATCTGGGAGCATCACTGTGGCCTTATATCTATAGTAATAATACAGGGACATGACTGGGGAGGTGAGGAGATCTGGGAGCATCACTGTGACCTTATATCTATAGTAATAATACAGGAACATGACTGGGGAGGTGAGGGGATCTAGGAGTGTCACCGTGACATCACTTATATCTATAGTAATTATACAGGGACATGACTGGGGAGGTGATAGGATCTGGAAGCATCAATGTGACCTTATATCTATAGTAATACAGGGACATGACTGGGGAGGTGAGGGGATCTGAGTGCGTCACTGTGACATCTCTAATATCTATAGTCATAATACAGGGATATGACTGGGGAGGTGAGGGAATCAGAGCATCACAGTGAGGTCACATGTCTATAGTAATAATACAGGGATGTCACTGGGGAGGTGAGGGGATCTGGGAGCATCACAGTGACATCACGTATATCTATAGTAATAATACAGGGACTTGACTTGGGAGGCGATGGAATCTTGGAGCTTCATAGTGACGTCACTCATCTATAGTAATAATACAGGGACATGACTGGGGAGGTGAGAGGATTTTGAAGCGTTACTGATAAGTAACTTATATCTATAGTAAATACAGGGACTTGACAACGGAGGTGGGGGGATCTGGGAGTGGCGCAGTGATGTCACATATCTATAGCAATAACACAGGGGCATGACTGGGGAGGTAAGGGGATCTGGGATCGTCACAGTGGCATCACATATCTATAGTAAATACAGAGACATGACTGGGGAGGGAAGGGGATCTGGTAGCGACGCAGTGATGTCACATATCTATAGTAATAACACATGGACATGACAGGGGAGGTGATCTGGGAGTGTCACAGTGACATCACTTATATCTATAGTAATAATACAAGGACATGACTGGGGAGGTGAAGGGATCTGGGAGCATCACTTTGACGTCACATATATCTATAGTATTAATACAGGGACATAACTGCGGAGGTGAGGGGTTTGGGAGCGTCACAGTGATGTTACTTTTGTCTATAGTAATAAAACAGGGACATGACTGGGGAAGTGAGTGAATCTGGGAGTGTCACAGTGACATCACTTATATCTTTAGTAATAATTCAGTGACATGACTGGGGAGGTGAATTGATCTGGGATCATCACAGTGACATCACTTACATCTATAGTAATAATACAGTGATGTGACTGGGGAGGTGAGGGGGTCTTGGAGCCTCACAGTGACATCACTTATATCTAAAGTAATTATACAAGGACATGACTGGGGAGGTGAGGGAATCGGAGCGTCATAGTGAGGTCACTTATATCTATATTAATGATACAGTAATGTGACTGGGCAGGTGAGGGGGTCTTGGAGCCTCACAGTGACATCACTTATATCTATAGTAATAATACAGGGACACGACTGAGGAGGTTAAGGGATCTTGGAGCTTCATAGTGACGTCACTTATATCTATAGTAATAATACAGGGACATGACTGGGGAGGTGAGGGGATCTGGGAGTGTATATATTGATATTTGATGTCTCCACCTTTACACAGGATTACACAATCGTGAAGAAGACATCCAATGGGTGTGAGACACCCAGCAGCCATCCCCATGTATCAGGAGGACTGAGAAGAACCCAGAGCCCAATCACGGTGCCTCCACCTCACTCACTGACACATGAGAGACACAATGACAAGAAGATCCTGGAACTCACCAACAAGATCATTCAGCTGCTGACTGGAGAGGTGACTGCTGGGAATGGGGCATTATACAGTAACAACGGGGGACGTGTCTGGGTGATGACTGGAGAGGTGACTGCTGGGAAAGGGGCATTATACAGTAACACCAGGGGACGTGTCTGGGTGATGACTGGAGAGGTGACTGCTGGGAATGTAACATTATACAGTAACATCGGGGGATGTGTCTGGGTGATGCCT